>NC_092770.1:46396552-46702624 GCF_047496795.1 Chiloscyllium punctatum
AAACATTTTGGTACATTAGTATCGTAAGTCATGCAATCCCGATTAGACAAACTTTTCTTACTGATGATGTTGGCTCATGGATTTTATTTTCCATGGTATTAACATTCTCCGTCACTGTTACCGCCAAGGAAAGTCTATTATTGGATAGGGTATTATTTCTGATTCATCAAAACAACACTGAAAGTAGTCAGCAATTCTGCCACCTGAAATATATAGTGACAACCAACCTGTCTCTTAACAAAGAGCTTATTGGATTTGCAGCCACCAATTTTGTCATAGAAAAACAACAAACTGACCTGCAGGACTGAAATGTTTATTGCTAGGCCTGTACCCTCTGCACATTGCTTTATAGTAGTTGACATCTTATACCTACCAAATAAAAAGGGACAGTAACTTTCACATAAAGTATTTCATATCCTTAGCATCAATGGAAAGACAAAGTTGCCAAGAATTTAGTTTTCTTAGCAAAAAATACCAAGCATACTTGTGCTAATCAGCAAAGAAGATTTCACTGGCTTGGATATATATTATTTTCAGAATTTGGATTTCAAATAGAGGCAAGTGTTGTTGGTTATTCCTGTGAAGGGTTTTATTTAAAAGGAACAAGGTGGAAGAGCCCCTCTGGAACAGTGACCTAAATAGCATTTTTCTGAAAGCAGGTGACTACAGATCCCAGGGTGTTAATGGGAGTATGTTTACAGTCATTGGATTTGGCTAAAAGCAACCAAATCATTGATTTACATCATTGAGTTTCTTTTTGATTTTATGTAAACCTACTTGTAATGAATCTCTGGATACACTGACATCTTTTCTCCAACAATAAAATGTTGAACTTTGGCCTTCATCTTTGCTCAAGTTGTCATTCATTGTCAAAAAGTCTGCAAATGCTTTTTGGCCAACTTGAATGTTTTGCTCAATTTCTTCGGATTTGAAGAATCGACTGGAAGCTTTCATCAATTTTTTAAATTAAGTAAACAACTAATTAAAATTCTTACCTCACTTCAATATGTTCATTTAAAAGGATTAAATCTTGCAGATTCATTTGGAGTATCCTTAAAAGTGACAAAGGAATTCCTTTATCCCAATCATTAACACATTCTTAAGAATAAGCTCTCGCCATAGTCCTCAAAGTAGGACACTTACTTCTGGAACTTGGATGATAAGCAGAAAATGTAATTTGCTTTCTTTCTAAGTTGGTCAATATTTCCTTGAATATATGCAACATAAAATTTGATTGCTATCTGACTGTATTTCTTTGGGTAATCCATATTTTCTAAAACATTAAACTCACTCGTCTATTATCACGTTGTCAGTAATTTTTCCAAAAAGCAATGCTTTAGGTAATACTATGGCATAATCATTCATAACACTGATTCCTATTCCTGTCTTTGGTTCGGAGTCATATTCAATCTTCAAAAGCTGAAATTAAGTTAAAGGCACAGGTTTAATTGAGGTTTACCTGACATGTATGGCATTTCCTCAAAAATCTGACTCTTGTGTAATTCTGGTGAATAAAATTGTTTTAGCATTTTGGCATGCCTGATCCTAATACCTAAATGACCTGGGTTATTCACATGGGAATATAATATAAGACCATAAGACCATAAGACCATAAGACATAGGAGTGGAAGTAAGGCCATTCGGCCCATCGAGTCCACTCCGCCATTCAATCATGGCTGATGCGCATTTCAGCTCCACTTGCCAGCGTTCTCCCCGTAGCCCTTAATTCCTCTAGACAACAAGAACCTATCAGTCTCGGCCTTGAAGACATTTAGCGTCCCGGCTTCCACTGCACTCCGTGGCAATGAATTCCACAGGCCCACCACTCTCTGGCTGAAGAAATGTCTCCGCATTTCCGTTCTGAAATGACCCCCTCTAATTCTAAGGCTGTGTCCACGGGTCCTAGTCTCCTCGCCTAACAGAAACAATTTTCTAGCATCCACCTTTTCAAAGCCATGTATTATTTTGTACGTCTCTATTAGATCTCCCCTTAATCTTCTAAACTCCAACGAATACAATCCCAGTATCCTCAGCCGTTCCTCATATGCTAGACCTGTCATTCCAGGGATCATCCGTGTGAATCTCCGCTGGACACGTTCCAGTGCCAGTATGTCCTTCCTGAGGTGTGGGGACCAAAACTGGACACAGTACTCCAAATGGGGCCTAACCAGAGCTTTATAAAGTCTTAGTAGTACATCTCTGCTTTTATATTCCAACCCTCTTGAGATAAGAGACAACATTGCATTCGCTTTCTTAATCACAGACTCAACCTGCATGTTTACCTTTAGAGAATCCTCGACTAGCACTCCCAGATCCCTTTGTGCTTTGGCTTTATTAAGTTTCTCACCATTTAGAAAGTAGTCCATTCCTATATTCTTTTTGCCAAAGTGCAAGACCTCGCACTTGCTCACGTTAAATTCCATCAGCCATTTCCTGGACCACTCTCCCAACCTGTCTAGATCCTTCTGTAGCCTCCCCACTTCCTCAGTACTACCTGCCTGTCTACCTAACTTTGTATCATCGGCAAACTTCGCTAGAATGCCCCCGGTTCCCTCATCCAAATCATTAATATATAATGCGAACAGCTGTGGCCCCAGCACCGAACCCTGCGGGACACCGCTCGTCACCGGCTGCCATTCTGAAAAAGAACCTTTTATCCCAACTCTCTGCCTTCTGTTAGATAGCCAATCCTCAATCCATCCCAGCAGCTCACCTCGAACACCATGGGCCCTCACCTTGCTCAGCAGTCTCCCGTGTGGCACCTTATCAAAGGCCTTTTGAAAGTCCAGATAGACCACATCCACTGGGTTCCCCTGGTCTAACCTACTTGTTACCTCTTCAAAAAATTCCAACAGGTTTGTCAGGCATGACCTCCCTTTACTAAATCCATGTTGACTTGTTCTAATCAGACTCTGCTCTTCCAAGAATTTAGAAACCTCATCCTTAATGATGGATTCTAGAATTTTACCAACAACCGAGGTTAAGCTGATTGGCCTATAATTTTCCATCTTGGAAAATTATATGATGGCCTACTGCCTATTTCTCATCCGATGGTATTTGGGATGGTTTCCATTTTCTCATTAATACTATAGGTATATAAATGGAGAGAAATATGACAAGGTTGCTTGAGAGACCAAGATCTATCTCGATGTTAGGAACAATTCTCTGTCTTTTTTAACTAAGCTGTGGGTGCCTAGGCAAAATTTTCACTTTGCAATGGTGAGTTGTCCATTTAAGGGGGATTGTTGCTTGTTAATGACTTTATTAACTGTACATCTCACCTCATTAATATGCAGTTTCCTATTCTGCCACCTGCTGAGAGCAAATTAGATACCAAGAATTCTTGACATGGAATTCAGGATTGGCACCCAGTGACAAATCTCATTGTTGGCTGTGAAGACTCTCCATATTGCTTAGCACCAAATAGCATTTGAGGGCATGATCCATGGACACCAGTTGCACCCACCCTTCAGCCACAGAGAGCAGCAACCAATAGTTGCCAATCCCTCAAGATTCTCATGGCAACTCTCTGATCCACTTCTGATGCTTCACAAGTTGAGGCCTGAATTTCAGGACACATTAGCAACAAAAATTGAAAGGCTGCTGCAAGAACACTCTTGTGCACAGGCCCAGGAACCCAGCTCACACATTCGACCAGACTGCATCTCATGGTATCTAGCTTGTCTTCTTAGTACTTACTTACTGAGAGTCTCCATACATGCTTGCAACATCCCTGCCACACCTTGCAGTGCCTATTGACACAGTCACACAACCAGGCACATTGCCTTGCTGGTCAACAGTCCTTAGTCTAGGGACATCAGTCAGTCAGGGAGTTCCGATGAGCTCAATGTAAGGCAAGTGCAGTCTGTCTTATCAGTCCATGGGATTGGACAGTCAGGGGTCCAGTTGTGCTGTCCTCGATTAGGGAGTCCATTCATCTAGTCTGGGAGTGGGTCAGGGTTAGTCCTGTGGTTCCAAAGTGGTGAGTTTGGGGAGTAGGGCTAATGCAGTCGGGGAAATATACAGACCTCAGTCGGGGCACTGGACACTTCTCATTCAGGGCTGTCCAGTTAGATTACTTGAGGGGTAGACCATCGTCAGTCGGTTGATCCACCAGACAACTTGGGGTGGGAGTGTGGAATGGAGGGGAACAAGGATTGTGCTGCAGTTACTGACAGGAGACTGGGGAACCTATCTGTGTGGATAAGGGGCAGTGGTCTCGGGGTTGGGGGGAGTTGATCAACTATACATTGTATGCTTGGGAAATTGTAAAGCATGGATAGGAACAGGATAATGCTGATGCAGGCTTCTGTTCACATTCAGGAGTATTCTGGCTTCAGGTAGGGGATAATATATAATCACATCCAGCATGGCCATTTTATCTGCAGGGACTGAGAGGCAGGTGGGCATGTGGAAATTCATATAGATGATTGGGTGGAGAACTGGGAAGGTGTGAAGCTATTGGGGTCTATGGAGGGTGATCTGGGTTTCTAGGGATTCACCAACACTGAGAGGTGACGGCTGGGATACATAGCCCACAGAGAGCTCAGTGCCACTTTCCATGTGCTGGAAATTGAAATTATGCAGTAGAAAAGAAAATGTCAGTCACCACACCTGGAAGTGGTTGGGTAAGTGTCTTAACCTGTGAGGGATGGAGTTGCAAGTTACACTGATGTGAGACTATTTAGAGGGCAAGAACGTTACACACAGACATATGTATTGTACAAGAGCAGAATCTGCAGGGTCCCTAAACCTTGACAATCCTAATGCATTGGCTCCCTGTGTGAATATACATCCTTGCCCCAACTATTGCTGACTACTTCGTTCAAACAGCAATACTTTTATATACAGATGCATGAGAGAGATGTTTGACTAGAGGGTCAATGGTGTCAGCAAAACACATTGCTCCAGATGCACCTGCTTCCATATGCTACACCAAGTATTTAAGATGGACATCCTGTATGGAACTGAAGACAGGTGTGTTGGCAAAATTATATTCAAAGCTACACAGAGACACAAATAAGCAGATGCATTGCAAAGCTACTTACATTTATGGAAATGTGACACTTTATAAACAATGCATTGTCACCAGTGCCACCAAATGCCCCTCTGTAGATTCTTTTCTTATGCTCATTACATCTCAGTGTAGTTCTTGGTTCCACAGTTAGGGTGAGGGAGACTGCCAGAGGTCAATGGAGGACTGTATTGGATCTAGAGATTCAGGTGGTGATCTCAGGTGTGTTTATGTCTGGTGGCCCAGACTTGGTGATGGACATGCCAGATGCAAGTGGCCCCTCCGCAACTTCAACTTCTGAAGGTTGGAGGGAGACAAGAAGGGTGGGGGTGATGGCCAACACCTCTGGAATTTGCTGAGAGGAGACTCCTGAGAGGCCAGAGGGGCCTCTTGACACCACCGTATATCCTTTTGATAAAAGAGCACCTGGAGTGAGTGCCAGGTTCCCTGTCACCACACCTTTGATAATAAGGACCAGTAGCTAAAGTGGTGGAGTGTAGATGTGGACATGTACCCAGCAGTGCCTGAACCTATCTCTCCTGGACCTCTCTCTTGAGGCAGTTGGATCTGCATAGCATTGCTGCATTTCACAGGCTCTAGGCTGTGAAAGCCATTGCCATCCACATTCTTGCTAGCTGTTGCCATTCCTTCCTCTGCATGTGTGGATGAAATGCCTGACTGATTTCATCCAGGGATCCTCCAAGTGCCATTGGCTTAGACAGCCATCACTGTGAGGTGCTCACCAGATTGTTGTCCCACACTTTCTGAACGTGTTGTTACCAACAATATTACAGGCAATAGTGGTAGTGCATGAGCCTTGAAAGGTGGTTCAGCAACAGAGATAGTGAGTGTGATGTAACAGTGAGAGAAGTGTGGCACTTACCCTGGTAAAATGGGAAAAGTCAATGATCTTGTTGCGGCACTGTTGGCTGACTCTCTAGTGCAAGGAGATGGCGCAACCTGAGTGGCAGCCTGGACCTAAACTGCCAGTGTCTGGTGATCTAGGAAAATGTTGGCCCTCCTTTGGATCAGCCCATCCACTGTGGCTTCTAGGTCACTGCCTGAGAATCACGACACCGTTTTCCCCTTCTCAGCCTTCTTTAGAAAGAGCCTCTTTCAGTGAGTATGGCAACATTGGAGCACCAGTGCTTGCTTGGATGAACAGTGGCCTTTTAAAAATAATGCAAGAGCCAAATATGTCAGTGAACGTCTGGTGACTAGCAATTTGTCCAGCCAAGGTGAATAGTAGAATTAAGCTGGATTGGCAAGGAGGGCCACCATAGGAGCAGGGTAGGTAAGGTCTCCCTGGGCCTCAAGGAGAGAAAGCCTCCAACAATTGCCAACTCCTCACAATCCTCAGGCTGCGTAGGAAGCACAGATGTGCATTGCGGTGCAACCAACAACTTACATTGAAAGGCTGCTGCAAGAACACTTTGTGTGCAGGGACAGATTGGATTAGACTTCATCTCAAGCCTGCACACTTACTCTCTTAGTTTTTGCTCACTTACACTGTACTTGCATGCTCAGAGCATCCATGCTTTCATGAATTAATGTAGTTACACAACCAGCCAATCTGCTTTGCGGTCAGCAGTCCTATCAAGCGGGCAAACATCTTGCTGTATGGCAGAGTGTTAAGTAAGTTTTGCATCTACATATCTGCCAGCAGCTTACACAGCAAACACATAGCAAGCAGGTAGCCTTAAAGTTTTAGAAAAGCAGTCCTGGCTGAAGCTAATGGAGGCACACGTCAGTCAAGCATTCTGGCAGAATAAGTCAAGGGCATCCCCCAATGCCAGTCTAGGGGTTTGGCAATGATTAGGCATCCAATGAGGCTGTTCTGTCAGTGTTCCATTCCTCTGCAGTCCAGGGAATGGTTCAACCTCAGGTCTGTAATTCCACAGTGACCCAGTCCGTGAAGCAGGACATTGTTGGGGAGATTGATGAGAGTTTCGATAAAGTAGTGGTTGTCACATTCATCTTATTCGCGAAAGATCCCTGGTTCGAAATTCCGCTGAAAAAGCGCTGCTACATCAGGTGCGGTGGCACAATGGTTAGCACTGCTGCCTCACTGTGCCAAGGATCCAGGTTCAATTCCAGCCTTGAGTGACTGTATGTGTGGAATTTGTACATTCTCTTCATTTCTCCATGGGTTCCCTTCAGGTGCTCCAGTTTCCTCCACAGTCCAAAGATATGCAGGTTAGGTGGATTGACCATGGGAAATCGTTAAACTTTCCATACAGCCAGTCATAGAGCTGTATGACATGGAAACAAACCCTTGTGGGCGGCACGGTGGCACAGTGGTTAGCACTGCTGCCTCGCAGCGCCGGAGACCCGGGTTCAATTCCCGCCTCAGGCGACTGACTGTGTGGAGTTTGCACATTCTCCCCGTGTCTGCGTGGGTTTCCTCCGGGTGCTCCGGTTTCCTCCCACAGTCCAAAGATGTGCAGGTCAGGTGAATTGGCCGTGCTAAATTGCCAATAGTGTTAGGTAAGGGGTAGATGTAGGGGTATGGGTGGGTTGCGCTTCGGCGGGGCGGTGTGGACTTGTTGGGCCGGAGGGCCTGTTTCCACACTGTAAGTAATCTAATCTAATCTAATCTAATGTGAGGTTATGGAGATAAGGTGGAGTAGTTGGCTCTTAAGAGGATAGGCAGACTCGGTGAGCTGAATGGCTTATATCTGCACGAGAGGGATTCTTTGATTCAATGAACAAAAACCAGTCAAGGAAGAATTCTTGTCAGGGGATGCCCAGTTAGGTTGCTTAAGGTGGTAGGCCATAGTCAGTTCATCAGATCTGCCCACAAAAATTAAGGTAAAAGAGGGAGGAGGCATGGGAATCACAATCCCGAGACTAGGTGCTGCAAGTTGTGTATAGGAGGGATGACAATTGTGAAGGGAGGCAACTGTATTTGTAAGGAGAGTTTGGTAAATCATGTTTGGGAATGGGATACCGTTAGAAGGGGATGCATCCACATGTGGGAGCACTGTGCCTTCAAGAGGGAAGAGTGCGTGATCACACCTGCCATGGTCACTTAATTGGTCAGAAAGATGAGCAGGTGTTGGCTCATGGGTTGGGTGGAGACCCTGGGGAGGTGCAAACCCTAAGGGCTCATGGGAAGGACAACATGGAAGGGTATATGGATGTTTGGGGCTTTAGCTAGAGGCAGAGGCTGGAACCACTAGTTGAAGAGGACTCACCGTAGCCATCCGTTGTGCTGGAAATTGAAAGTGCACACTGGGGAAGCAAAAGACTATAAACATACTCAGTATGCAGATTAGGTACATAATAGGAAGGGTTGTGAGGGATATGGGGGAGTTGAAAAACGTGGTGCTAGAAAAGCACAGCAGGTCAGGCAGCATCTGACAATTCCTTATGAGGGTCTTCTGCCTGGAATGTTGACTCTCCCGCTCCTCAGATGCTGCCTGACCTGCTGTGCTTTTCTAACACCACATTTTTTGACTCTGACTCTCTAACATCTGCAGTCCTCACTTCTTCCTTAGAGTGATATGGGCCAGGTGCAGGGAAAAAGGTCTAGTTTAGTTTGGGAAACTTCATCGGCCTGGACAAGTTGAACCAAAGGGTCTGTTTCCATGCAGTATAACTCTTTGACTTTTGTGTCTTGACCTGCGAGGGAGGAGGCAAACAGTAATTATATTAACATCAGAAGCATACATAATGATGTAGTAATGATATCAGAGCATATGATTAAGTGGAGAGAGCTGGAAGCGAACAGAAGTTCTAACCTAAAGTGAAGGGAACATACCCATAGATCAAGCTATGTGTAATGAATTCTTGCAGAAAATTGCATGGACTTCAGTAGGATTATTTTGAGTGGCTAAACAGACTTAAATCCCAAACATGTAACAAAACAATTTTCATGGTTTTTGGTATGTGCCACCACCAAGAACATAAACCACTCTCTTTCCTTTTCAGGATTTGTTAAGGACCACTCCATCCCAGTCATCCTGGTCCACTTTTTAATCACATCTAAATCCCATTCTCCTTCCCATGGAACTATTCCGTCTAAGTACATCCGATTCTACAACTTCTATTTTCTCTGTCCTCACCATCCAAGTTACCAAGCACTCTTTCCAACTGAAACAATGATTTATATGTTGAATTAAATTTAATACACTGTATCCACTACTCAAGAGGAAGCCTGCCCTACACTGAGGAGAGATTAATTGACTGCCTTTCAAAATATTGCTGTCCAAAAGCATGACCGTTTTTTCCAATGTCATTTTACTTTGTCATCTTTTTCTCATAGTGACCTCTCTGTCCTCAGATCCTCTGCATTTCTATTTAGGCTAAATGTAAGCTTGAGGAACAGTACCTTAACTTCCAAGTAGGTATTTTACAACCTTCTCAAATCAATATGAGGTTCAACAGTTTCACTCCAGCTTCTGCCCATAATCTAGTTAGTTTTCATTGCACGTTTCAGTCTTAACTCTTACTCTTTTATTCTTTTTTCCTTTTCGATTGCAGCTGTCATTTCTGCTCCTGACTCATCTTTTGTTTCTTGTCCCATTATCGCTCCTTTTGAGCCATTAGATCCTTCTGACGTTTAATCTTTCCAGGCTTCCATCGTATCCCAAACTTACCCTTTTGTGTTTTTTGTTTGCACTGCCTGATTTGCTGAATATTTCGAGCATTTTCTGTTTGTTTTAAACTTCCCATATCCCCAAGATGTTGCTTTTCCTTGGGATTTTATTGCAGCTTTTACACGAATACCTAGCTCTTTGATTGAGCTTTCTGTATGAATATTTGAAAATAGCAGAATAGTTCACTGTTGTTTGCAGACATGGTAGCATTCTCCCAAATTGTGAAAGGTGAATTCTACATGTTTCTGTGACCTTCGTGAATCATGAGATTCCAGGTATGCTGAAGCTATTTTACTGGTTCTTCCTTCACTCTGAGGTGATGCTGTTAAACCATACAGACATCCTCAACTGCCAACTTTATACCATCTTTATCAAAACCGTATATTTACTTTGGCAGGTTTCAGGAGTGCATAAAGTTTGTTAAAAACTGGAAGTAACTTACTTTCTGGCAATTTCTCTTTCATATGTAGCTCAGAACAGCTATGGTGAATGGTGAAACTGGATCATTTTCAATGAATGTTAAAGTACCTGTTGATGAAGGGGTAAGAGATGCAATTATTTTTATCATGTTCTATTTATGTTGGATGCAAAGTAATGTCATCTTCATGTTTTGGAAATTATAATAAGTGCACTTGCACTCACCAGATAGGGTTTAGTGAGGCTTGACTTTATTTACTTCAGTCAAATTTGATTTACAAATCACAATTCCACACAGGGATATTTCATATCTTGGAACATCTGCAGCATACTATGAGAGCAAATCTCCTGGCAAGAATAGCTACAAGTACCAGCAGACTGGTTAAGGGTTTGGTGATTTCTCTCCCAATCTGTGTTTATGTTCTCCTTGCCCAACCGCAGCACAGTTAAGGTCAAAGATGATTTTATGAGGAAATGAAGGTACATACAATAAATTGCCAGCGATCTTATGCACTGAAGACTTAAGGTGTCCAGCCCTGCAGCTCTAAAAATCAGTGCAAAAGCAACAAATTTGAGAAGTATCTAACTGATTGACATCCACTGAGTGTATAAACTGTGGGTACATCACTACAATAAGACTAACAATACAACAATGTGCACTGTGTTATGGACTAGGCCAGATCACTCAAAACATTCTTAAGCAGGCAGCCCAGACCATAATTTTGCAATTTGTTTCGGTAAGTGTCCAGTGAAAATTGCCCAGAGTAAGATAGCTAGGTTAACTATTAGATTTTAAAACAGACAAAAATTTATTCATAAAATTACACAATGAAACACAAAGAACAGAATAAAGAACCCCGACAGAACTCAGTTTATCAAACTAGACTTAATTATGCTGTTCCGAAGATACACAGTAGTGCCAATAAGCAAATCCCCTTTAAAAACCAATATAAATGGAACATATGCTTACAAGTTGAAATTGAAGGGCAGAAAAGAGAGAGAATTTCCACACAGCTCCCTGTTGAACATTCCAGTTCAAGACTGAACTAAACTGCTCAGCTAAGCTAGACCTGACCACTCCCCCTTCATTACACAGGTCACTTCTATAACATGACCACTTTGACCTGAAGTCTCATCTGTTTACATATAAACAAAAGGCCTCTCAAAATCCTTTTCATCTCTGTACCAAACCAGACTGATCGGACCCCAGCCCTGTTTATTGCCCCTCTGAAAAAAATCCAGGACAGAGTTTCCTTGAGCCAAGGAACAGCTTTTCGATAAAAAAGAGTAGCTTTGTGACAACTGTTCAGATGAAGGTGGTAACCACTGCTTTAGTTACCTCCCTCTGCTGCATGCTCTGAATGGCACATATGTGTTTTTTTACCTTTCTGTGCCAAACAATTCTGACTGTCTTTCCTTATACACTTGTAACTGTAGATTTATCCCAACATAAGAATTTAACATTGTTTTTCCTGCAAGTCTCCTTGCAGTTTCATTGCTTTTCTTCTCAACTGGATTTGGACACACTTCTCCTTTTAACCTACAGCAGGACTGTGACTAATGCAGCAACACAGCAGTTACTGTTCCTAATGATGTGAACTTTTATGATTAGTAATTAATAGATACAGCAAACCATGCAAGTAGAACTTTATATTTAATATAAATTAAGTTGTGATTCAATCAAGAGTTAAAGGGTGAAAGTGAAATAATATGTCTTCTACCCTTTCTGATCATGTACCATTTATGACAGGCAGGCCATCTTAGTGCCCCACCTATAGACTTCTGCCAATATTTTTCTGTAATTACCGACTTGCTGATACTGGCAGAATCTCTTCATTTATTTCCTCTACCACCCCACCCACTTTATGAAATAACAGCCAATCAATATGATTGTGAACTAGGGATATATACCAGCTATCACTTTGTGGGCTTCTTAATAGAGAGCTGCTTCAATATTCTACCCTTTGGTAGTTTACCCTTATATCAGGAATAATTGACCACTACCGTAGTATCTGCAGCAGATCAGAGCTTTCTAAAGCTTCCAGGTATCCAAGGATTTTCCATCTTCAGGGATATATTGATAATATTGTGATTATACATCAGATGTCACTTTATTGTTTGTTAATGGAGTTACAAAAGTTGAAAAATATAACAGAAAGCAATTGCTGAAGTTTGATTACTAGCAGAGGTCGAAACATGGTGTCCTTTAACAATTGTGTCATTGTCTGGGGTCTGAAGTAACTGTCACCAAATTGTAACTTATCCAACTGATAAATTCTGATTTTTGGTTGCGAATGATAAAAGTTACTTTAGCGTGCAATGTCGATGCACAAGATAGAATTGTTGCATTAACTTGTTTGTTTATACAGATCTGTTGTTGTTGTTCTGTGTTTAGTCATCTGAGAGATATTGGTCCCAAATGGGCTTTGGTTTGGCTCACACTGGAGTTTGATTTAAAGGTGAAAAACCAGTGATGTGGGCCCTGATAAAGCATTTGAAGTAGGTTCTTGTGACAACACTATGTCTTTAAAAGATGTAGTTTGTCCTTTTTTGTGTGAAGAAAGGTTAAGACAGTGTAGCAATGTTGTCTGTTCAAAGCCAATAAAGTAAACAGCTTGTGAAACCTTGGATTTTTAAAAAAAATTAAAACAATAGACGTTACCTGAATGGATGGGGTCATGCTCCCACTGAACCAGAGTTTTTAGTTGTGGCCTTCAGAAGTTGCTGGATTCTTGAAACTGGATGTGGAAACTCTTATTCCTCTATATGTTATATCTAAAACCTTGGGTTCTCTTCCTCCTGCTAGAATTGCATGCAAGACAATCTACTTTACTGAATATACCTTTTCCAAGGATGTGTTTATGGGATGAAACAGTTAATTAGTAGTAGACAATGTATATTATTTTGTTAAGCATTTCAACAGAGTTACAGTTTAAGTCAATTCTTTTTTTATTTTGTCTGTATTGTAACTGTAGTGTAAAAATAAGTTGCATTTTGCTTAAAGTTAAGATTTTGCACCAATTGAATTGTATCTGGAACACAATGTCTTTAATTTACCTTTAAATTAAAAGTTAGAGAGTAGGCTATCTTCTTAGTATATTTTTGAGGGTGTGTGGTCTGGTCCATAATATTACTCTTTTCTGTGAAGAAACTCCTGAGGAATAGCAAAACATTTAGAGTGTATTTTCTCTCCCATAGGTGTGAACAGCATTTACATAATCTCTAGGTTATCAGCATATACCACTAAAATTTACCTGGCTAAACTTGTGTAGTGTGCCCATCCTGGTTGATCTGCAGATATTAAGTTAATGTCAGAGTGAGACACTGGAGTCACATGTCAGTCAGTTCAGGTAGACTTTCAGATTCTCCTTGCTAAAGGACATTAGTAAACCAAATGGGTTTTCACAACAATGTGACCACTTTCATTATCTTATGCAAGTCAATAAATGAGCAGAGTGATTGAATTAAACCTTATGATTTGCCATGGTGACAGTAAATTCACAACTTTTAGTTTGTTGAACCAGTACTATAACTACAAGGTCACTATAATCATTGCTGAATAAGGCACCCACTGTTGACAGAACAAGTTAACAGAACGTCAAATTTCCGTGGTATGGAAAGCTATCTTAGTATTACATTAATTGCAAAATGACACCATTTACCTCAACTGCGAGAATGATTGCCACAAGTTGATCAGCAGAACACACATTGATAAAGAGTGCGATGCTGTCATTCTAATTGCATACATAGCTGATTTTGTACATTGCTAGACAATTATAAGAGGATAACATGGTTAACATGTCAAGATATCTATATATTCTGAATGAGCTAATGTGCAAAGCTTTCTGTACATATTCAAACACATAATGTGTTAGAACCCTCACTGATATTTCATTCTTTTTATTTTTATTCTTTTTTCAATTTTGAATTAAGAGCTGGTAATGACTGATGGACTTTAGGAACAGCCTGCGATAAAAGGAAAAGAACAGATCAAACAAGCTTTGTTTGTTTTAAGGCCAGCCTGGAGGCTAATTTCAGGCAGAACCTTGATTAACAAGTTTCTAGTAGACCCAGTGACCCCAAGAAGTGTATTTTAGTTTAAACAGACATCAGAGGTTGGCTATTATCGAAGTCAGTATCTGGTAATTGATTCTGGCATGTCTGGAAAAGACCCCACAATCAAACAGATGGCAGTTGCTGAATAGTAATTGATGCTTGAGGTAGAATCAATTAATCAGGCTAGAACCACAATTAAAGTTGTTATTTAAAACTGTATTTTCTGAGAAATGGTTCTGGGTTTATGCTGAGACAACATGAAAATTTGCAAGTTTCCTGCCTAATCTGATGCTCCAGCTTCTGGAAGTCGAATGAGTAGAAAGCTGAGTAACAGGTGTTGCTGCCTTTGCCTGGGTGAACTGAGAAGGTGACCCTGATCAACATTTTTGAAAACCAACCAAGAAGTGCACATTTATACCTTGAAACATTGCATTGTGAAAATCATTTAAGTAATTGTTAAGTCTTTTGTTTAAGATATGAAACTGGTGTCTGGAAATTAATTACACCCAAAGATTTGGGTTGGTTATTCAAAAGTCTGGCTAGGAACCATTACAGTGACTATTTGGGGGTCTTCAGTTTAATCTTACGACACTTCAAATAAAGAGGCATAGAGCCTGAATTGATTCAGCTATCTGTCTCCGTGGTGTAACAAATATAAGTGTGTCTCTTCAGTTCTCTGGTAAAATATTCAATAAAATCCAACTATTCTTAAATCTATCTTTTTACTCTTTCAGAAACGTGTCTTGTTTCTAACCAATGACTATTTCTACACACACATCGATGACACGCCTTTCAGGTGACATTCTGTTCCCATCTCTGTGGTTATCTAATTTCTAGAATATGTAGCTTATGAATAAAGGTATATTTTTAGCTTAAACAAGTTTAAAAAGCAAAGAGAATAATGTGGGCTAACCACCCACTACGATGGAGTGCAATAGTGTGTGTTAATGATTTAAGAAGACATAGGAAAGTCTTCTCTGCTTTTCGACACTGCTCCAACTCTCATACTCTGATCTGTTGGACTGGTGACTAAAAATGTCAAACCAAATGTTTATTGATGGCTTCATTTGAAAGCAACAGGCAGGAGATTGAACTGCAGTGGAGTGAGAGAAGGTGTCTAGTATGTTCTTCCCGAACTTTATCAAATTCAAGGCCATTATTACTACTGCTATTTTTCATAATTCAGCTTTGAGGTTCAGCTTTGAGGCAGTACAATGGAGGATAGAAAGCAAAATGTTAATTGAAAATATATTGAAAGTATATTGAAAATCTGCAAGAAGGATAGACTAATCTGAAATATTCTCTCTGAGCAACCTACCAGCCACTGCACATTTCCCAACTAGCAGAATAACTCACAACAACCACAGAGAATACTCTCAGGATGAGTATTTATTAGATTAGATTAGATGCCCTACAGTGTGGAAACAAGCCCTTGGGCCCAACAAGTCCACACCGACCCTCTGAAGAGCAACCCACCTAGTCCCATTCCCCTACATTTACCCCTGACTAATACACCTAGTACTACGGACAATTTAGCATGGCCAATTCACCTAACCTGCACATCTTTGGAAGGTGGGAGGAAACCGGAGCACCCGGAGGAAACCCATGCAGACACGGGGAGAATGTGCAAACACCACACAGACAGTTGCCGGAGATGGGTATTGAGCAAGCAAAAAATATTAATGATTGTAGAAGGCTCTTCATCAAAAAGGAGCCTGTATTCCCACACACTCTGACTGTTTACAGCTTTTTTCTATTTTCACAACAGAGAGGACAGGGTCATTGTATAGTGGGTAAAAACAATGACTGCAGGTGCTGGAAACCAGATTTTGGATTAGTGGTGCTGGAAGAGCACAGCAGTTCGGGCAGCATCCGAGGAGCAGCAAAATCGACGTTTCGGGCAAAAGTCCTTCATCAGGAATAAAGGCGGAGAGCCTGAAGTGTGGAGAGATAAGCTAGAGGAGGGTGGGGGGTGGGGAGAAAGTAGCATGGAGTACAATAGGTGAGTGGGGGAGGGGATGAAGGTGATAGGTCAGGGAGGAGGGTGGAGTGGATATGTGGAAAAGAAGATAGGCAGGTAGGACAAGTCACGGGGACAGTGCTCAGCTGGAAGTTTGGAACTAGGGTGAGGTGGGGGGAGGGGAAATGAGGAAACTGTTGAAGTCCACATTGATGCCCTGGGGTTGAAGTGTTCCGAGGTGAAAGATGAGGCGTTCTTCCTCCAGGCGTCTGGTGGTGAGGGAGCGGCAGTGAAGGAGGCCCAGGACCTCCATGCCCTCGGCAGAGTGGGAGGGGTCCCCTTGTGCTCATCTTCCACCCTACCAACCTTCGCAGAAACCAAATCATCCGCCGACATTTCTGCCATTTCCAAAAAGACCCCACCACCAGCGATATATTTCCCTCCCCATCCCTTTCCGCCTTCCGCAAAGACCGTTCCCTCCGTGACTACCTGGTCAGGTCCACGCCCCCCTATAACCCACTCTCCCATCCTGGCACCTTCCCCTGCCACCGCAGGAACTGTAAAACCTGCACCCAGACCTCCTCCCTCACCTCCATCAAAGGCCCTAAAGGAGCCTTCCACATTCATCAAAGTTTTACCTGCACATCCACCAATAGCATTTATTGTATCCGTTGCTCCCGATGCGGTCTCCTCTACATTGGGGAGACTGGACGCTTCCTAGCAGAGCGCTTTAGGAAACATCTCCGGGACACCCGCACCAATCAACCAAACCGCCCCGTGGCCCAACATTTCAACTCCCCCTCCCACTCTGCCGAGGACATGGAGGTCCTGGGCCTCCTTCACCACCAGACGCCTGGAGGAAGAACGCCTCATCTTCTGCCTCGGAACACTTCAACCCCAGGGCATCAATGTGAACTTCAACAGTTTCCTCATTTCCCCTTTCCCCCACCTCACCCTAGTTCCAAACTTCTAGCTCAGCACTGTCCCCATGAATTGTTCTACCTGCCTATCTCCTTTTCCACCTATCCACTCCCCCTCCTCCCTGACCTATCACCCTCATCCCCTCCCCCACTCACCTATTGTACTCCATGCTACTTTCTCCCCACCCCCACCCTCCTCTAGCTTAACTCTCCACGCTTCAGGCTCTATGCCTTTATTCCTGATGAAGGGCTTTTGCCCGAAACGTCGATTTTGCTCCTCCTCGGATGCTGCCTGAACTGCTGTGCTCTTCCAGCACCATTAATCCAAAATTATTGTATAGTGGCCTATTTGCAAGTACCTTCTGCATACCCTGAGTACAAACATAAACACCTCATACAGCTCATAATAAAGATACTATCAGGTTGGGTAGAATATTGATATAATATCATGTTTATAATTTAATTATTTTATTTTCAGTCTGTGTATTGTTCTTACAAGAGGACATGGTGAATCTCTGTTCATTGGAAACATATCTGTGGAAGAAGGTGAGCATGTACTGCTTGAATACAGTAAATTATCATTAGGTCATAGGCTATTAGCATTAAAAATCCTTTTACATCAATCAGAATACTGAAACCCAGTTCATTGGATCAATAACCTACCACTATATTTAGCAAATGAAAGTTCAGCTCTTTCTTACAATGGTTATTTGTATACTGAAATTTGAAAAGTAACACACAAAATGAATGACACCAGCAAATGAGTAAGGTAAAATAAGGTAGGCTTCTCTCTTTGCCAATCACATATGAATCCAGTGGTAAGACAAATTTAAGATATCTGAGATTGAATGTATCGCAGTAACCAATGCACAAGCATGTGTAAGCAGAAAGAAACAAAGGTTGGGGACCATCGTAGGCGCAGATGGCAGATAATGGAACCTTTCACCCCTCAGTCAGGGCCAGAGTTGAATCCAGCGAGGTGACTTGAAAACATGGGCTGTCCAAATGCTTATTTTCATTGTTCTCGATCATTTCTTATGTTGTATGTTGTCTCTTTCCTTTGACTGTTGCTGACACTTATTTACTAAGATTTTAAACATTCATTCTCAACAAATTGACGTAACCTTTGAAGTCAATAATATTTAACACCGGGCATTCTAGGCCTAAAATAAAAGTAAAGTGCTGCAGATGCTGAAAATCTGAAATATAAATAGCAAATATTGGAGAAACTCAGCAGGTTTTGCAGCATTTGGGCACCCACAGATACTAACATTCATTTTCAAGTAATCACAATTGGGAGTCGTTTTAAAAAGTATAATGTCGAGAAATTTAGGCAAATTAATTTTTTTTTATTTTGTATTTCAGGGTTGCATGACATAGACCAACCTGACCTGACACTTGCAAACGAATGGTAAGATAATTTTAATTCCAAATTGTAAGATCAATTACGTAATTGAACTTCAGCCAAATAGACTATTATACTAATATCCACTTGTGATTGGCATACACATTCCCACTAGAAGAAAATGACTTATATTTATTGAGTACCTTTCAGAACTCAGGATATTCTGAAATAGTTTAATACAAAATAGAAATATAGCAATCAATTATGCATAACAAGAACACACATCCTGCAATTTGATATTGGCCAGATTAATGATCTAAGTGTTACTTGATGGATAAATGTTGATCTTGACACAAGGAAGAATACTCCCATTCCTTTTAATGGTGTCCTGGGAAAGTCTGAGAGAGGAATTGGGGCCACAGTTTAATATTTTATTAGAAAGGTTGTTTCTCTCCCTCCTGCTCCCATGCCCTAACTGTGCAGCATTCCCTTAACATGGCAGTAGACTGTCTACCTTAATGATCAAGTCTCTGGAGTATGATTTAAATTCACTGACTTCATTCTTAAAGCCCAACAATGCTATCAACAGTGCTGGGTCATTGATATATTTAATTAACTGTTTAATTAATCAATTTAATTAATTAATAAGCTTAATGTCTTGCTGTCAATATTGCATAGTAATTTCGAGTGTATTTTAATTAAGTAATAAAAAAGTAACATTATCTGAACAACAGCATGGAGACCTTGTAACTCCAACAACAACAGACACTCTCCAGAGTTCATAAGCTAGTTATTGCACAAGATGCAACTGTCTTAAGATCTTCAATGTCTGAGAGTAGGTAGAGAGAAAGACATTCCTAAGAACAAATTTGAATCATCAGCATATTGGCATAGAATCACTTAGATCAGAGAGTTAGATTCAAGAACAGGGATGACAGATTTCCACCAAATGGCAGATTTCCACCAGAGGGATTTTGGAAATCTGTCATTTGGAATTTTTTTCTGACCTTTGGGTTTATTTAAAAAGAAACTCTCAATCTGTCAGTTTGTGCAGTTAACTGAAACCCAGAGCAAGATCTGATTGTTTTCAAACTGACTGGCCCAAACTCGACAACGCCGGCCAGGGGGTTCCACCATTTAAATAGCAAATAATAAAAGCAGACCATTATGGATGCTGAGATCTGAAATAAAAGCAGGAAGTGCTAGAGAAATGGAGCATATCTGTGGAGAGAGAAACAATCTTAATGCTTCAAGTCCAGTGTGATTCCTTTTCAGAATTGAAGCATCTGGCAAAGTGATGTAATTTATGCTGTAGAGAAAAGGTGGATGAGGACCAAATATAACAGATGAGAAAGATGTCCAGAGCAAAAGACAAAGGGAATGCTAATGTTGGTACAGAAAAGCTATAGATGAAGAGGAGGTGTTAATGGTAGGTGTTAATAGCAGAAAATAGGTCATCTCTGCTGAGTACAAACCCATACACTGGAAAGAGGGAGGGAGGAATAATCAAAATAGAGGACAGAATTCATGGTTGGAAATTGTTGAACACAATGATGAGTTCTGCTGTCGATAAAGTGTCTAAACAGAAAATGAGATGCTAATTACATTGGACTTCACTGGAGCTTTGCAGCAGGTCTGAGACAGAAATATTAACATGACAGCAGGATGGTGTATTGAAATGAAAGCAACCGGAAGGTTGAGGTCATTTTTGCAGACAGAGTGCAGGTGTATCACAAAGCAGTAATCCAGTCAATGCTTGGACTCACCAGTATAAAAAAAGACAATATTGTGAGCAGTGAATACAGTAGATTGAAAGCAGTACAAGTAAATCACCATTTCACCTGGAAGAACTAGGGGGCATAGCCTCAAAATAAGGGAGAGCACATTTAGGACTGAGTTGCATAGGAACTTCACCCAAAGGTTTGCAAATCTGTGGAATTCCCTTCTCTGTAGAAGGTGAGAATGATGGAAATTGGAAGCAAAATTGATGATGTTTTTACAAATCTGGACAAGAATGGAAGCAGCGTCAATGATATAATCAAAGTATTGGGCTAGAGTTGCGGGAGGTGAACCAAGTACGGCTCAAACAATGAATATTCCATATACTCCATGGAGAAACCCCCACCCCCCAATCCCCCCAAACCCCACCAAGCATAACTTGGACCTGTGTGAGTACTCATTTAACCTGGAGAAAAAATAGATAAGCTAAAAGAGAAGTTGTTCAAAGTGAGAATGAGCGCAGCCCAGTGAAGGAGGGACTATTCAGGCTTTTTTCATTGAAGAGGCAGCAAGTCTTCAGACCATTGTGTGATGGACTAGGCCAGACACTCAAAACATTCTTAAGCAGGTAGCCCAGACCATAACTTTGCAATTTGTTTCAGTAAGTGTACAGTGAAAGTTGCCCGGAGTAAGTTAGTGAGGTTCACTACCAGGTTTAAAACAGACAAAACATTATTCATAAAATTACACAATGAAACACAAAGAACAGAATAAAGAACCCCTACAGAACTTAGCCTATCAAGCTAATTATGCTGTTATGAATATACACAACAGTCCCAATAAGCAAACCCCTTTAAAACATTGTACAAAAAAGGATCAGATGCTGACAGGTTGAAGTTAGAAGTGCAGAAGAGAGAATTTCCACACAGCTCACTGTTGAACTCCCAACCAGTTCTGGACTGAACTAAAGTGCTCAGCCAGAGAGCTGACCAATCCCCTTTCATTCTACAGGTCACTTCTACAACATGATCACTTTGGTCTGAAGTCTTATCTGTTTACATAGAAACAAATGGCCTCTCAAAAGCCTTTTCATCTCTGTACCAAACCAGTCTGATCAGAACCCAGCCTGGTTTATGACCTCTCTGTGACAGTCTAGGGCTGAGTCTCCTTGAGCCAAGGAACAGCTTTTAGAAAAAAAGGTCTAGCTTTGTGACAATTGTGAACTGGGATAGAGATGTCCAAGCTCTTCCAAGATTGAGAAGAAGAGTCCAGAAAACTGGAAATTGTGGAATCTCTGTAAGGCATCAGAAGAATCACAAGTTTTGTGGGAAGAGACTAGACAAGGAGAGAAAGGAGAGAGTCATGATAGGAAAAAATAAATTAAGTGGAACAGGAACAGGCTGAACTGATGGTCTGCCAAGGCAATCCTGCTTTTGTATTTTGGAAAGAAGGTTGAAGCAAGCTGTACAGAGTTGGGGAACAATGAAGTGGAAAGCTGTGCAGGAGACAGTTCCAGAGGAGATGAGGTCATTGAGAGTCTAGTAAAAATAGCTTAATGTTAAATAGTGTAGGGTATAGTTCAAAAGGAGGCAGGAGAAAGTGCCTGAAGTTGCCACTCAGCCTTTGCAAGGAAGAAGTCAGCATGTCAGATGACACTACAGCACTTTTATTGGAAGATTTGATAACAAGCCAGAGTTAGATCTGAGAGAACAGAATGCAGCAAATTCAGAGGGTGACACATTAGAGTGGGTGAGGAGAACAGAGAATTTAAGGCAACCAATGTTACATTGACTGTTCTTGATGAAGAGATCAAGGCAGAAGGAGAGATCCAGGTTGAGGAAAAGTATTGGAGATAGATGAATAAGTCCATGGAGTGAGGAGAGGAGCACTGCCCAAAGAAAAAGGCAAAGAAAAGTGACAGAAGACAAGTCAAATGTCATGTTGTGCCTGAAATTCATTGAAGTGCAGGCAGTAAGGGGCAAACCTGAGTCCTTTGCTGAACCTGAATCAATTGTCATTGAAAAGTGAAAGGTCAGATTGTGTAGTAAAGATGCAATGTGAAGAAGAATTAGAAAAAGGGATGCAGTCAGAAGGAAGGGGAGGAGGAAAGATCCAGAGTCACAGTGGTATCCATCAGTTGTTGGAACTTGTGTTCCTTAACACATGTGAAAAAAAGAAAAAGAGTTATTATTGAATTGTCAAATGTGGTGAAGAATGAAATGGAACTAGGGACTACGAGTGCTTTGAAATAACATGAGGCAGTACTGCTGAAAACAGAGATCAAGAATGTTCCAGTGGTGGTGCACAGCTGTCTGATGAACATTGTATGTTTCAGAAAACTCTGCATTCTTGTGTGAATTCAGAACACAAAGGCCAGAACTTCAGTTAGAAACTACATGGGGAAAATCAAACAATGAGGAAGGAGATGTATTTGTTACCAATGAAAGATTTGGTGGACGCATTATCGAACACTAGGAAGAAACAGAAAGTAATGCAGAAAAACAAGTTGTAAAATGGAATAGAGAGAGAGAGCCAGAATGTCTTCAAAATAGACATTCCAGGAAGAGAAGTGGCAGTGAATTAAAATAGTAAATTAAAAGCAAAGTTTTGTCGGTGCTAAAAATTTGAAATAATGACAAAGTGCTGAAGAAAAGGCAGCACGGTGGCTCAGTGGTTAGCACTGCGGCCTCACAGCACCAGGGTCCCAGGTTCAATTCCAGCCTCAGGTGACTGACTGTGTGGAGTTTGCACATTCTCCCCGTGTCTGCGTGGGTTTCCTCCGGGTGCTCCGGTTTCCTCCCACAGTAGGTCAGGTGAATTGGCCAAAATAGCCCATAGTGTTAGGTCCATTAGTCAGAGGGGGTGGGTTGCTCTTCGGAGGGTCAGTGGGGACTTGTTAGGGCGGCACGGCGACCAAACGTCTGCAACACAAATTCCCAGCTCAGCGAACAGAACCACAACAATGAGCACCTGAGCTACAAATCTTCTCATAGACTTTGAACTTAAAAGATTTTCAAACAAGAAGCATTATTTATTCCCACAATTTACTGGAAAAGTTTATGGCTATTTTATACATGCCACATATAAACAAGAATGATGCAATAAAACAAAAGGGTTTCACTGCTATAGTGCATTAGACCAAGCATAAATAACATTTCATGTGAATGTATGAATCTGGTGAAGGAGGGGAGCTTTTGCATTCTGGAGTTGAAGTTAATCTGAGTCCAGATACCTGAAGACTGGATTCCTTGGAATTCGGGCTGCAAAGTAGATAGGATAGTCAGTGTTGGTAATTCTTGTAGTTAGAGGGCCATTTTCCTTTTCCAAGTGAACTAATCACTTTTGGAAAAGGTTTTGAAGAGCTTTTAAGCTTTAAGTACTTTGTCTCTGTAAAGGCCCAATGTACAGCCTTTTTTTTGTTGTGATGTTTCTTCTGTTATTCCTTCTATACACAATCACTCAAAAGAGTTTTTTTTTAAAAGCAGAGTTTTGGTTATGTGATCTCTAGCCAGTGGTTCAACATGGAGAACAATCAATAGTTGTTTTCCTATTAATGAAGCAGCTGCCAATTCCCATAGTCAGGACCATTGATATACAACAGAGACATATTGAGGCCTTTAGCAACTGCTTGTGCATAATCAATGTTGTTAGCTTTCTTTTCTTACCTGGCAGATCTGAAGAAGTCTGAAATCTTATTCCCCTACTTATTTTGGGATGGTTCTTGAAACTTGCTGATGTGACATCCACAAAGAGTTTGTCTAAGGCTATCCTCGGTAGTCCACTTTTAGAAGCTTCCAGAAATGTGGGCAATTGAAGTTCCAAATGTTTGGTGTCCTGTGACACCTATCTTAAAGGTTAACATTAGCCTTTTAAAATAGTGCACACTAATGTTATTTTTATTTTAAAATTGCAACACAGCCGTGTCTACTCAACATGACAGTATAGAAGGCAATTTGTCAATTTAGAAGGATAGACAGGAAGAAAAAATGGGGGGCTGATGAAAGGCTTTTGCCTGAAACATCGATTTTCCTGCTCCTCGGATGCTGCCTGACCTGCTATGCTTTTCCAGCATCCTTCTAATCTAGACTCTGATTTCCAGCATCTGTAGTCCTCACTTTTGCCTAGGAAGGAAAAGCGGCTGAGGTATTTGATAATAAAAGATTTAATTCGCACACTAGTGAGGAATCAAATAAACAGAGAAATTACAGGAGAAACTCAATAGGTCTGGCAGCATTTGTGGAGAGAAATTTCAGTTTATGTCTGTTTCAATTTTGTTTTATTATTGTTAAGGAAAAATCTTCTCAGAAAAGTAAGATAGAATCAGTCTGGTTGGAGACAAGAAATAGCAAGACAATTAAGTCACTTGGGGGAGCACTATATAGTCCTGAAAAATAGCTAAGCAGTCAGGCAAGAGCATAAATCAAGCAAAGATGGGAACTTGAAAAGAGATGCTTCCAACCAATGTGGGTAATTTTAATCATCATATAGATTGAACACATCAAATTGGCAATGATAGACTTGAAGTTGAGTTCATGAAGTGTATTCAGCATTGTTCATTAGAACAATAAATGTCGGACCAATCAAAATACATATGGGGTTTCTAATCAAAAGAAAGAGAGCTACCAATGAATCATGGCTAATTATGGTGTATTATTTTACATTCTTACCAGTAATTTAATGCGTTAATTTATTTAGAGGGATGCCATATTTGTAGTTAGTTGAAGCTAATATATTTTTGAACACCAATGGATTTAAAAACTCAGGCTTTGATGAAAATTGTAAATGTAACTGATGGAATCTTTGCTTATCCCTTCCTGATAGGATTTATTGTGTAACTGACATTGATCCAGACCATCGCAAACTATCACAAAAAGAGGCTGTAATTCGTTATCTTACTGGACAGGAACCAGATTTAGAATGTGAGTATAATCACATAGAACATGATCTATATCTTGACCCTATTGATGGTGTAAGCAACAGCAACTGAATAGTCTGCAAAACTCTATATTTTTCTCATCACAAGGAAAGTCTAGTGTCATCAACTGAAAATAGCTGCATTTATAAAAAGACTCAATTAAGCTTTGTCAGTTAAATGATTACTTATTGTAAAGTGGTACAGGAATCTAAGCTTGTAAATGCCTTTGGGGGAAGATATTCCTTACTTTGTATCCAGTAAACAGTTAGTTTCCAGGTGCCATGCAGAGAAACAAGGCAATCCACAAAAGTTCTGAATCTAGCAGCAGTCAGGAAATTCATGTGTTAAATCAAGAATAGTTGAAATAGCTTTCTTCTGCATTGCCAGTGAATTTACAATGTAACTCCCACATATTAGCATTGCTCTGCTGTCAGTTCTAGAGCACAGGGGTTCATTAGTTGTCATGGCAGGGCATCAAATGGCATCTACAATTAGTTACGCTTGCCCTTACATGTTTAGGTTTTATAAATCTTAGTATGTCAATTTGTTGAGCTCATTCTTAACATTGTAGCGAGAGGAAACAGCATCTGGCATATGAGTAATCAGGGCAAAGAACTGTGTTTCCCCCTCACAAATTCAATTGAAGGATTGTGAATTTTTAAGAAATCTGCAACAACTTTGAAAACCTGAAGAAATGCAATTCAGTAGTGACAATAGTTAATTTTCAGTACCTGAGAGGCATTAATTAACACTTTTATTTCATTGGTTAAAGAGTACTTAGCCTGAAATGAAAAGAATCACTTTCTGTGTTCTGTTTAGTTTATCTCTGTTGTGCAAGGACAGCAGTTTCACATTGTTCAATGCATTCCAATCGTTAACTAGATAGATGCTGTTTTTACAAATGGTGTGGTAGTATATCTAGGACTGCAAATATTTGATCTTTACGTTGAGCCACACATTTGCCTTCCCCTGATGTTGTAGTATCATTTGTGCATAAATAACACAAGTGCTATTACCTTTGAGTTTGTCTTCACATCAAATTATGAACCAAGATGTATGATGCATTGACATTCTCATTGTGGAGATAAATAACAAGATATAACTAGTGAGCTTTTACACCTTAAATATTGCTTACAAATATAGTTTGCTGCAGCCTTCTGTCTGGAAGAATTATATAGATAATTCCCATTTATCTATGACTGCCTGGATGTATTTTGAAGAGGCAGGTCCTGTGTGTGACAAGCAAAATAAGAACAAAAGAATTTGGAGCAGGTGTTGGCCATTCAACCCCTCTAACCTCCATTCTATAAGATCATGGCTGTAGTGTCTGCAGCGTCAACTCCTCTTTCATGCCAACTCCTCATAGCCCTCAACTCCACCATATTTCAAAATCTATTCATCTTCACTTTAAATTATTTTGATGATCTAGCCTCTGCAGCTCTCTAGAGTAGGGAATTTCAGAGACTCACTACTCTCTAAAAGAAGAAATTTTTTTCTGACTTTTAAATGAGTGTCCTCATACTCTATAACTGCGTTCTCTAGTTCAAGATTCTACCCAATTTAGCCCCCTCAGAATCGTCTATGTTTCAATAACATCACTCTCATTCTTCTAAATTCTAATAAATAAATTCCTAGCCATTTAGTTATTAATGATAAATTAATCCCTTCATCTCAGGAATCAACCCATTCAATCTCTTTTGAAGTCCCTCTCATGCCAATATATCCTTCTGTAAAGGATAAAGTTGTACACAGTATTCTAAGTGTGGCTTCACTGACACGTTGTACAGTTGTTACAAATCGTCTCTATTTTCAACACCAATCTAAAGCAACATAGATTAAAATTCCACTTGCCTTCTCATTTACTTGCTGCACCTGCATGCTATCATTTTGCATTTCAGGCACAAGAACGCCCAGATCCTTTCTGCTTGTTATATTGAAATTAACATAATAGTGGTGTTGTTATAGAGGCTGAGTGCTGAATTTGGTTCCTTAGTGTTTGTTTTGTTATTATTGTGAATACCGTTTTGGCTCTAAAACATTGACACATTTGTAGTATGAGTTGCTCGAAGGACAATTTAGAGAGGATATTATCATGCATGCAGGAAGCTTCTGCCTGAAGCATGCAGAGTAAGCAGATTGTGATCTTAATCAGTGTGCAGTTCTAGTTTAATGCCAGCCTTGTCTTTTTAGAGAACAATGCTCCAGTTAATGCATTCCTTAAATCAGCTTAAAGGACTCCCCTACAATTTCTATTTAGAGCGATCATCGTCTACTTCCACATGAAGATTGCAGATTGATTTTCACCAGCTACAATGTTAGAGGAATTTTCTGATTTTAAAGTTCTCTGAAGTTGCTAAATTCTCTACAGAGTGGTATAGCACTTGCTAAAAGACTTTATCCTGACTTCAAGAACTCTGCACAAAACTATGTGCTTCTGGATATACCTACAGTGGCATGAATTCACCATAATAATGAACAGAGGTGACACAAAGCTAGATGAGCTGGTAGAAGAGGGAGGAGGTGGAGAGGTGGCCATATCCACCCAAGAGGTTCAAGTAGAAATTCACCCACCCGATCATCAGTAAGAAACAGAGTGTCAAAGATTTGCACTTTGATAAGAACATCATCATCGAAGTGTGGAACTAGATTGCAGCCAGAGTTCCACCCTCAGTCTGACAAGGATGGTATTACCAATGCTTATGAAGAAACCATAACTGTAACATTTTAGGGACCTAAATCTTTCAAGGCTAGAAGAGATGACATTTGCAGCATTTCCAAGTTTGCCATCAACTTTCACAAAAGGAGGTTGCTGAGACTCTGTATTCCAATACAGTAGAAAATATTTCATTCTTACTCTTTAGGCAGATTGGGCACGTGACTTTGTGGAGATTGTAGGTATCCCCATAGTACAGGATCCCTTAGTTGCATACACATTGCTTTGGAGTGTCACACATCAACATGTATGACATGTAGATGATTTGCAAGGGATTACACTCTTTCAATGTGTAGCTCCTGTGTGACCATGCAAGTGTGTCAGATCCTTGGAATTGCAATCAAATCTTCTGACATGAGGAACTCTTGTGTGATCTTGACCTCTGGAGATCTGGCATCTGAGCCCCTATGTGCACATTCTATTTCTTTCATTTATATCCAGAAGTGCTCTTACACAGAACTGAATGTTTTTATCCCTCCAGCACCAAATTACCTATAGTATTTTTTCTCCAATTAATCACCATCAGTAATTCACCCATGTGTTCTGGTTGATTAATGTACAAACAAATCCCATTAAGGGGAATGCAGACCATCAAAGGTGAGGGGGGGAAGGGTTAAATCAAAATGCCTTTGGAAGATGGACACATTCAATTTCTAAGCTATCTTCTAAATTACATGCAGTGTAATTATCATATTTGATGGCTATGAATGTTAGAGCAATTGATAGGATTTCCTTGCATGACTATCTTTTTGCTCTTCCCTCTTGCTTTTTCACCACTGCATCATCAGAATACAATTGCTGTGTTTCTGAAAGGAATAAGATTCAAGGGTCATGGTGTAGTTAGGTAAGGAGGAAAACTAGGAGGTGCATGCTTAGACCATCTGCAGCTTGTAAAACAGAAAGCTTGTAGTTTGTGGGATGTGGAAAGAATCTGGAGCATGATGTCATGGAGAGGACGCCGTAAGCTTATATAGAACTCTAAATGCGTGAGTAGCAAGCAAATAAGTGAAAGGGTCTTCTTGAAATGAACACAGATTGTAGAAGAGTTAGTTGAAAGAGAGTCAAACCATAACATACCAATAACAAGGCAAACATAGTGACAGCAGATTATAGCAAAGATAAAATAGAAACTAAAGAAAAACAGTAAGTATTGAAGAAAAGTCTAGAATGGTAGCAAACCACAGAAATACTTTGACAGAAGATAGAAGTCAAAAGAAGAAAGACTCTAAATTCACCAGGAAGCAACCAGTGCAAACCAGTGCAAATCAAAGTGCCAAAATGGAAAATAACAGGAGAGCAGCAGAGCTTCAAGCCTGTAACTTTCTGAGATCCAGAGCAACATGCAGTCTTCCCAATCACTTCCCAAATATGAAGGCCCACTACAATGGAACATTAAACAATTAGATGTAGTCCAAACTCAGCAAGTGAGTTTCAGTTCAGTTATTTTTGGCCTCTTGAGTTCAACTTGTTTTTGCATTCGTGGACCATTTTCCTAGTCAATTTCACGATGCTGCTCAGGCAGAAGGATCTGAGACACAAGAACAAATTGCATCGACTGGGATTGTTTTCTTGAGAATAGTGAAGGTTGGTAGCAATCCACTAAATGTGTATAAGTTAATCAGTTGCTTAGCCAGCTACCTTGCAATGCAGAGAGATACAAACTGCGCAGGTTCAGTTCCTGAACTGCTTGAGGTTACTATGAAGATCCTACCTCCTCAAACCCAGTCCTTGCCTGAAGTGTGATGATCATCAGGCTAAACTGATGACAGTCATTTCTCTCCCTCATGAGAGAGCAGCCTTCTAGGATATGACAACTTTATCTTTTATAAAATTATGAGGGGCATAAATGAATAAGAAGATTAGTAGAGGTGTCAGAACTGGAGGTCTAGATTTAAGGTGAGAAGTAGAAGGCTTAGGGAAGGGTTAAGGAGAACTTTGTTTCAGTAAGAGGATGGTGGGAGTCTGAAATTCAATGCCTGAAAGGATGATTGAGCCAGAATCTCTCAACATTTGAACACAATTTAGACATTCAAATCTATTCCAGTCTATGGGCCAAAAGCTGAAAAATGTAATTAGTGAATGAGACATTTGTTGATGAGCAGGGACCCAGTAGGCTAAATGTCTGCTGTGCTGTAAGTGTCTGAATTTATAAGTCCTTGTCTTCACCTTCATTCTCAGGAGATTGTTGTTCCCCCATTTTGCCCTTTTGGCTGCTTCAATCAAGGGTATTGCATGCCATTTTCTTGCAGGCAATCCTTTCTGGGGTATACTGCAAAGTTCCACTGGAGTGATCCAGGCAGTAAAACCCCATCTTAAGGAGGCCAATTGTCTGTTCCATTATGGCTGTTGTGGAAGTGCGAGCAAAATTGTAACTTAGTTCTGTCTCAGACTCAGGGTTTTGCAAAGGTGGCATTAGCCATGTTTGAAGGGGGTAGCACTTGTCTTCCAGCAGCTAGCCTTGTATGGTCCAAGTTCATTGGAAAGCAGTAGGAACTCAGGGCAGTTGTGCTCTTGACAAAATAGCATCAGTTACATCCCAGATACATTTATGGGTTGACGATTGGAGGTGCCACACAGGTCCCCAATTTCACCTTGAAATGAACCACTGGCATAAAAGTTCAGGACAGCTTGACCTTGACAACCACTGGAATGGGATTGCCATCCAATCCTGCTGAACATCAGCCCTGCCCCAGTAAATTATGTAGTCCAGAGATGATAGCTAGAATATCCTTAATCAGTGCATGCACTGTGTTTTAGACAGTTGAAAAAAACCTCAGCAAGATCTGTAGATTCAGGATGTCAATCATCTCCTCTGCCTCTTTGGTGAAGCTTCACCTGCTGCTTCTCCCTCTGCATGCTGTTCAGCAGCCACTAGTCATTGCTATGCTTCGGGGTTCATTGATGAAGTGTTAGTTACTGATTCTTTCTACATTGTCTTCAAGAGGGATACATCAAGGTCACAATGACTCTAGCCACTGCATTCTCCACGTGACAGCAAATAATCTGTGGGGAATTTGGGAATGTTAACACAGTTTTATTGAAGGAACTCTTATCACATCCATCACAATGAAGCCGTGTTATTGCCCTCGCACAAAGTGCCACAGAGGCTTCCCAATGTCACATCTTAATAAGGAGCCCTGAGGTATTTGATACTATCCACCTATACATTTTGCAACCAAAGTTTTCCTGTTGGCATAGAATCTTGGCAGTAAACCAACATGATAGCACCTACTCCCTCAAATAAAGACCACTTTTCCATGTCATAAACTATGTCCTCACATGCTTATAGTTCCATATGTGAATCTAGCTGCAAAGCATTGCCCTCCACATTATTGAAGGTGTTTGTGAAACTGGAAATTCAGATTCCACTTTAAGTGTCTTGTTCTTATTGCAGCTGCTGAGCTGACGTGAAGAGGAGGCAATTGCTATACACAATATAACAGTAATGATTGCTTGAAGTCATAATTTTTAACATGCACTCTTGGATAATGATGATTTACTGATGAATGCAAATTGAAGCCAGATTGGTGCCATTACTGAATCAGTGAAGTTATGATTACTGCAATTGACCCTAGTTGGGTTTCCAATTCCGAGTTTTAATCTACCCCTGAAGGAAGGTAACAACAACTTATTCTGCTCACTTTTCATGCTGTTCCAGCCATTTTGTAAATTTTTGTACAATTGACTTTTGATCTGACATGATAAGGTTTCAACTTTTATTCAGTGTGAGTGTCTTGCTGGCTCCACTTGTGGTGTATAAATTTCCCACCATCCTTGAGTATTGTTGGTCTTGTGGCCCTTGTGAGCTTTTCGCCTCCCCCATTTCTGTTGAGCACTTTTATGCAAGTATTATTGTCTCCACTTTGCCCCCTGAACCCATGACCTTGGAAATGCCCACGCAGTCACTGATCCTACATTCTTCCCATGTAGGAGCCAAAGTTACCATGATCTTCTTGAATTGTCCTACATCTGGCACTCCCAGTTCTCTCCTATTCTCTATGAGATCCCACCTGACTATCTCTAATTGACTCCTGGTACTGTCATCATTTTCTCAGTGATGCAGTACAATGAAGCCCATTCCCAAGACTTGAGGTTGCCTGCGTTCCTCAGGACTACAAGGATTGCTCCTGATGGGTCCTCTGACCATTATTGACCAAATAGCTCCACTATACCTTGACTGACCTACCAGTAGTTGCCAGACTACTTATATTTGACCTGCAGGACTGACTGTGCCCTAATTCCTGTACTGCAAGGACATGTCTCCCTGGTCACTGGCATTATCATGCACCTGGCTGACAGTTGTGGTACCCCCTGATGTTAAAGATTGTTCCTTTGATTTTCACAATATTGCTACCTGGTGTTGTGTGATTTCTGACTTTGCCATGGAAGCTGCCAGGTGTGATGTTGACATGGCATGGTGTTGCACAGCTGACATACCACCCCCTATTGTACTGATAGATTGCCTATTTAGGGCAAATTCACAATTGTCCTTAGAAGGTTGGCCTGCATTCTCCAATGTTTTCAGAATTTCCATGAATTTATAGTCATGCTCCTCCATCACAAGCTCCCTACCACAAGCTGTCGATTCTCCCTCTGAGCTGAAAAGCATAGCAAGCCGCAAAGACTAGAAGCCTGTAACTGAGCACAAAAAGGCCTTATGCTCGAAGAAAACAATATGAGTCATACATAGACTGGTAGCCTGTAACTGAGCTCTCAAGATCATGTGCAGAGGCTAGCAGTCAGTAAGTCAGTGCTGAAGTTAGTGAGTATGTGTTAAGAAAGCAATGTGAAGAACATACAGCAAGCAAATCCAAGCAAATCCAAAGCAAATGAATGCTAAGAAAACAATCTGAGACCCATAAATTGCATCCTGTGCAGAAATTGAGGTGCATTTGTGTATCTGCATAAATAAAGTGTGAGCTTGTCAAAGAATAGGCACGATAATGTGGCAAGTCGATGGTTTGTCAAAGTCAACTTGCATGGATGCAAGGTCAGTTGTGAAGATGGCTTTGGAACATGCAGAGAAGTTGTTGTGAAGCAGTATTCACACAATGGATGAGATCAGCATTTAGCAAGCTGTAGCCATCAGGACCTGCTCTGATTTAAATGGGGAAGCAATGATATAGTGGTAATGCCTTTGTACTTGTAATCCAGAATCCCACAGTAATGTTTTCTGGATATGGGTTTGAATTCTACCTTGGCAGATGGTGAAATTTGAATTTGAATAGAAAAAGCTGGAGCAAAAAGCTAGTCTAATGATAACCATGTAACCACCATCAATTTACTAGTGTACTTTAAGGAAGGAAACCTGCCCTTTTTCTCCTGGTCTAGTCTACATGTAATCCCAGACCTACAGCAATGTTGTTGACTCTTAGCTGAGTAATAAAGATAACATATTATGTTTCAGAGAAAAGACACACCATTGTTGAAAAAGAAACATTGCAGCAAAATGAGTGTGTGGGAGGTTCTTGGACTGTGCTATGGGCTAAGGTTTAAGATTGAAAAGCCCACTAAACCATTGATTTTTCAATATGAAAGAGGTCTTCAAATCATTCCATCATATATTGAGTTTCATCCCTTCAAAGTTATTGTCTGCTCCACATTCCAGCATTCTGCCTTCAATCCCTGGAATTACCTTGCAATACTTCCTTACCTCAGCAATGATCCCCGATAATCTTCCTTGACTTTCATTGAGCCAACCCCCCCAAGACTGACTATGGCCCATCCCCGATCTACTTGGATGGACAGCCCTGACTGCAGATTGAATGGATCTCTGACTGATCCCTATGCAGTTCTCTGACTGATGATTCCCTTACTGGTTGAACTCCACCTGCAGGACTTACTGTGGCCCATTCTATGGACTGCAGTCTTACAGATCTCAGATCCTGAATGTTCCAAGCAGCAGACTGATTGTGTCCAAGCCCTGGACTGATATTGGACACTAGATACCACTCTGACTTTTATGTGGGAATTATCAATATCTCATTTCTATTTGATTGGTGGGACAATGGGAAACTGGCTTATCAATAAAGCAGGATTAGGTGCTAATGGCTAATGTAGGCCAATGGATGCAAATAATTCTCTCATCATTCAATATTAAGATTCTCATCTCGACATTCAAAACTTGGTTGGAGAATTGGATTATTTATTCTCAATGTCAACAATCTCATTTCTGCCGAGCTCACTCTATATTCCCAACTAACACACCAATTCCCACAGGGGCTTGGAAGATTCTGCTCATAACCATTATTTTTTAAATTTTTGGTTAACATAGTTCATCACAGGGTTAAGAAAAGTGTTTGTTTTGCATCTAAATTGTTTATTAATTTGCATTTTACACTCAGAAAGCATAAATGCCGTTTATTTGGCGTATTTATATATTGTTTCACTTCCTGTTCTTTATCAATCAGTCTCATTAGTATCGGTATATTTATGCAACATTGCAAATATCCTTCAAATAGTTGTGAACTATATTTTTCCATGTTGACACAAGTATTTTTAAATCTAGTATGGAGTTCTCTATGTCAATTTGTCAATTTAGATAAGTCTGTTTTTCCGTGTATTTATCTACTTAAATTTGTCTACTATCCCACCTATCTGCTCACATCCATTTTAACTCTTTATTTATTTATGAAGGTGATGAGGAGCTGCTGCAAGAAGTTCTCTTTGATGCTGTAGTAACTGCTCCACTTGAAGCTTACTGGACAGCCATAGCCATGAACATTTCTGAGTAAGTATGACAATTACAAAAAGTTCCATCAATAGTCAAGTATGTTTTAGAACCCCTTTCTGAAAGGATTCAGAAAAGATTTACAAGGATGTTGCCTGGTTTGGAGGGTTTGAGCTATAGGGAGAGGCTAAACAGGCTGGGGCTGTTTTCCCTGGAGTGTCGGAGGCTGAGGGGTGACCTTATGGAGGTTTATAAAATCATGAGGGACATGGATAGCATAAATAGAGAAGGTTTTTTCCCTGGGGTGGGGGAGTCCAGAACTAGAGGGCACAGGTTTAGGGTGAGAGGGAAAAGGTTTAAAAAGGACCTAAGGAGCAACTTTTTAACGCAAAGGGTGGTGTGTGCATAGAATGAGCTGGCAGAGGAAGTGGTGGAGGCTGGTACAGCTACAACACTTGAAAGGCAACTGTATGGGTACATGAATAGGAAGGGTTCAGACAGATATGGGCCAGGGTGCTGACAAATGGGACTAGATTAGGGGGGCTTCTGCTCCATGAATATATTCATTTAGGTGTGTGTTCACTGATTAATTGTTGCTGTAATTTGATTGTATCTGCCAATCTATGAATGTATTTGCCAGCATTCTTGTTATGGAATAGCTTGAGTAATTGCTGACTTATGTTTAATAAATTATTAACTTCTTAGTGTTCCCATTAGATTAATTTGTTTTATCACTTACTGTTCCAATTAATCGTTGGTGCCAACTATTCCATTCCAGATTGTTTTTTTCTTTTTTTTTGAGACATGGGTCTCACTAGCAAGGAGAAAGTGAGGACTGCAGATGCTGGAGATCAGAGTCGAGAGTGTGGTGCTGGAAAAGCACAGCAGGTCAGACAGCATCCGAGAGCAGGAGAATCGACATTTTGGGCAAGAGCCCTTCATCAGGAATCATGATCCTTGTCTGAAGTGCTCTTGTCTGAAACGCTGATTCTCCTGCTCCTCAGATGCTGCCTGACCTGCTGTGCTTTTTTGGCACCCCACTCTTATCACTGGCAAGACCAGTTTCGTTACCCATCTCCAATTGCCCATGGGAAGGAGGCATGAGTCACTTTCTTGAACTACTGTAGGCCATCTAGTGCAGATATACTCACAGTGTACCTACTGCTAAGTTTACCCATGGCTTCATTAATCTATTGATAGTTGATTGCCATATTTTGATTTGTTTGTATGTCTGAAGCTCTGTTAATTCATTAAGTCTTTGATGTCATCATAAATAATAACTTTTATAAAGTATGTAGAATAGAAAAAAAGTGAAAAATATTCATTAAATCTGGAGGTTCTGATTTATGTTTTATATTTACCTTTATAGTTTAGTGGCATAGACCTCCATGATATAATCAGGTTTACTTTGATTTAAGAGCTTGAGCAATTATCCCTTTATTATCTGACATTTGTTGGATGCACTGTGAGGGTAATCCGACTTTTTATCCTGATATTATGCATAGAAAAACATGTATTTTGTCAACTTCATTCTAAAGTTTCTTTGACTGTTTTACAGAAATAATGAAGACGGCATTGAAATGGCTTTCCTGGGCACTCGTGCAGGCTTGATGCGAAGCTACCCCTTTATAGGAAAGGAGAAGAGCTCAAACAAGTAGGTGCAATTTAATCTAATATTGGTATTATCTGAACCGATGTTATTACTGGATAAGTCAGATTCCAGACTGATATCTGGCTTGATAGAGCATATTTTGATTTCATTTTAATGTGATGGTCTCTCACTGAAAGACAAGCATGCAGCATTCCAGATTTTGTTTTAACAATAAAACAGAAGTTTATTATGCAAAACAAATTAAGATAAAATAGAATAAATCAATATTTACTTATCACACAAAAGTTAAAAAAATTTAAACACACCAAAATTGCTTTTTTTTTAACATCTTGATAGATGTAATGTAACTGTGTAACTGTGACTTTAACTCCATTTTAGCTGTTACTTTGACTCCTGAACTAAAGGTGCTGATAGCTTTTGCTAAGAGCTACCATATATCTGAGCTTATATATTCGCCTTCAAGTAACCTCTTCAGAGTTTTATCCCAACACTTCAAGCTTGGAGACAGTACTAACACCTTTCTCTGAGATGATCTAGTTTCATTATATTCTCCCTTTCTCAGCAGTGCTCTTCCTTTCTTGCATCTCTGTACAAGTGCTTCACAGAAATTCCCAAAGCAAAATAAAATTGACTCCAAAATCTCTTCCAACAAGCTAGCAGTGTTTCTCCTAAGTTAAAAATACTCCCTAAGTTTTGACATTTCTAACAAACTTTAAAGCTCAATGGTTCACCCTGCTAAGTCATAAAGTACTTAAGGAGACACAAACCCATTAAGATGCAAACTGTTTTAAAAGAAATCACCATGGTGACATAAATACTTACCAGTTAACTATTAACTTCAGGCATGCAGAAAACAAACACATTATTAACTCAAAATTTAAAACGCAAACTTAAATAAATAATATTTCATATATACGATATGTATAAATCACAAAAATCATATAGCAATATGTGTACTCACATTTCATCCTTCTAAAAGTAAGATAAATTGCAGCAAGGGTTTCATAATTTACTGGAAATTTAACAAAATATGTTTTTTAAGATTAGTTAAGCTTCTCTATTGAGCTTTAAAGCAGTTAATTAAGTATTCAGCTGTTGGCAACACTTGCAACTTTACATTTCAGGCATTACTTGATTAGCATTAAATGAAAAAGCCTTCTGTATTTGCTATGTATAACAAAATTGTAAAAGGATATCTATTTACGTCTACCTTTTTTTAATCATCATTTCCAAGGACAGGAAATAGCCTCTGTTAATATTTGATTAAGGTAGTGATAAATTTGCTGTAGACCCATATGGATATAACTGGGAGAGGATATCAGTCAGATTTCCCTTTCCTCCCACACAATCTAACATCTGTTGTTCTTTATTAGGGATGCAGTAAAAATTGTCATGGATTTTCTACAGCTTAAGTATTTGTATCCCTGATCCCCTCCTACATGCCATGATTCAAAAGGGTGCTTAAATTTTGACTGGCAGTCTCCTTAAAGCTTTTACAATTATCTTGCCATAACTTTACAATTAACAGCAAAGACTTTTAATTCTGTCAGAAGTTTAAAAAATATACCAAACTGCTTCTTTATTTATTTGATTCCCATGTGGTTCCATGATTGCTATCTGCTGCTTGTCACAATACAAGCACTATCAATTTAATTATGACAAGGGATATCCTCTATTATGCAAACTAATGACTCTTGTCTATTTCCTCCTTCAGTATTGCAAAATATAATGAGATCCATGTCAGGTCTTGTGTTATTGTGGAACCAACCATAATCTTCCACTGCCTCTGCATACTGAGGAAGAATTGCTGTGTAAACAATCAAAGTCTCCACAATAGTGATGCTGCACAGGATTTTGTATTACCTTGTTTAATGAAAGGCCTTCCAGAAGCGCAACTGAAGAACAAGCAAATGGGATTTCAAAGAAGACAAATTAGACAATATCTGATAAATATTGCCTTCTCCAAACTATAAATAAAAGTGCAACTGTCCCTTGTACATTTTACTCTGATGCATTCATGCATTTTCCCTTTAACCATCTAACCTTGCTAAGTAAAATTCTTGCAAAAATATGAAACAAAATAGCCTAAGAGTGCAAACTCTTCTGAACACAGAACTTTCCTTCTGTGTTTTTAATGGCCTCATTAGTATTTACATTAAGTGCTTCTTTCTCTTAATGGATGCACTAATATTTACTAAATATTCCATTTTAAAGTATGCATCACTATTCATAAAAAATCCTTTTTCACGGTGTGTTCCATCCTGGTGCCCCTTCATGGCGTTTTTAGTTCTTTTCAGCTTTTTCATTTGAATGCTACCTGAGGCAGAGGAACATAAGATGATTAACTGCAATATGGCATTGTGTGGCTTTTGTTGTAATTAGGTCTGAAAGACTTAACATTTAGTTAACTTCAGTAAATATCACTCAGTAATGAGGACTTGGCCAGCGTAAAAAAAGAGTTTGTAGGAGATAGGACTGATGTAAATGTGCTCCTCACCATAAGGTCGATCATATGGAATCTGTAAATAATTACAGTAATGCGACACACCTCAGTGCTTACTAAACAAGACTCTTCCAGTGAGGCCAAAAGGTGGATATCCTAATTTATACTAGAGCACTTCAGACTTATTGAAAGCCACACACACAATGGTGGCAACATTATGGCAATACACAACACAGATGAAGAATGAAGCCAATGATACAAAGCATTTCCGACCAGATAGATGTTATGCAGGGATAAAAGAAACCTGCAGGTGTAAGGTAGAGCTCACATTATGAAGCAGTGCTCTATGGGAGTGGTCCTGACTCTGAGTTAAACCGGTGAGTCAACCAGATGGTGAGGATTCCATGAGTCATAGCCAAACATCCTGAATTGCACAGTAATTCAGTCTGCAAGAACTGTAATTTTAAAAGAAAAGTTGCAAATCCAATTGGGCATCACCGCCATAATGCCTGGATATCATGAGGCAGGGCTGTATCGATGAAACTAAGTGGGCCACAGGAGAACATTTGTATAGTGGAGGGTGTAGTTGGGATTGGAGAACTGGAAAAATTGCTAACTAAAATACTTGAAGGAGTTAAGTTTGAATAATTTAAAGAAACACGTAGTCTGGTCTGAGTAAAGACTTTTTTTAGGAAACGACTATCCACACAAAGAGATGAATGAGGGATGACAGTCTCTTTGGAGGTTACTCCCAATGTTTTCCTTGAGAAAGTCAATGACCCAGACAAAACATTTACATCAATGGGCATCTCATCAATTTCAATTGAGGCACTGGAGCATGTGTCACATTATTGTCTTTTATAGAATTTTGCTTGAAAAATACTGATTACAGCTGATAGAAGTTCAGCTAAATGGTCCAATGGGCCTTGTACTTAACTGCTCAAGGTGCTCTACAAGAAATTCTCCAACATAAGGGACGTAAGTTACTAGAAAATCTTTATGTACTGCAAAATCAAAATGTCACTCTTGAAGTGATTTGTATTGAACTCAATCTCTTTCAATAGTTGAAAGAGGTTAAACAACAAAAGTAAAAGCCAGTAGAAAATTTTGTGTACTCATGTTAGAGCTTAAAGAAAAAATAAAATCTTTCAAGATTAATTAGGTTTTACACTATCAAAGAAATGTAAAAAGATGACTTTCGTGGTCAAGATTAAATGTTTCCCATTGCTATCAAACAGAAAGAAGTTCATATTTCAAATTACAACAAAGCTCAAGATGAAGTTCAAGCAAAAAAGCAACATGTAAGAGGTTGTATAGTGATAGACAGACAATTAAATCTGCAACTAAATGGAGTCAGACTGCATTACAATGCATAGCTCTTTATGGCAAATGCAAGTCTGACATTAGACACTGAGGTGATTAGAAGGGACAATTTCAACCAAAATACCCAATGTCCTTATCTTACAAGAATCTCCAAAGGTAACAAATTCCACATGATTCAAATTGAAATGTGGTGCACACAACTCCATGGAGGATAATTAAGAAGAGGCAACAAATGTGCAAAGATCTAAGATATTGCAAAAATAAATCAACTGCTTCAGCTAGGACTACAACAGCTAGAAAGAAAAGACAGACATTCCCAAGTGCTTTGCAAAAGAAATAAAAAATGTTCAAGAAAGAACTGCAGAATTCAGACCAGCAGGAAGATAATTCAAGTCTCTATCCATCAAACTAACATTGTTCCAAATTTGCAGGGAACATGTTTAAGGAGAATATTGGAATTTCCAGATCATCTGAATTTGTAAAGTCAAATACCTGGGTTGCAAATGGAGATGGGAAAGATGGATAGAAGTAATAATCAATATGCAAACAACTGTATAACAATACAATACTTAAGAGGGAAAAATACTTGTGTGGGTGTTGTATTTGGATTTGAGAGGGTTCAGAAGGTGTATACTTGATTGAGTGCAACAAGCATCATCCACTGTGATGATGTGAAAGGAATTTGTAAAGAGATAAAAATGAGATTATAAGCAATAGATCTGGGGATAGTGTTCTCTTAACATCCTCCATATTAATATATATGCAATACATTTCATATTCTTTTCTCAACAAGACTCTTATAGCTAAACTGGAAAGGTAGACATTCAATTTCCATACTAAATCAAATTGCGCTTGAAGGAACACACATGCAACAAGTAGCCCAAATCTCATGGCCTTGGAGTCCAGTGACAACCACTAAGTTAGCTTATCAAGTGGAATAACAATGTGGTTTACAACCTCCTACTTCTTTGATCAAATATCTGAGGTCGCCAATTGGAAAGTTCAAGAGGTGTTATCAAGAGCAAACTCACTCCTTGTGAACACACATTTTTAAATCTCCTGTTCTACACAGTCACTATCTGATGTTCATTATTGTTCCAACAATTCAGTCCAAGAACTGTAACTGGATCCTGGATGTGACATACAGTCCCCGTTTAACTTGGGATAGTTCTAGCTGTCCAGCAATGGGCATCATGACAACAAAGGGGCAATAGACCTAGTCCTGTTTTTGGACAGTTCAACCCCATTACTGACTTGAAGGAGTGTAAAAGTTAGGTACCATGATTTTATACAAAAGTAGGTATGGTGTGATGCTGATGGAGGAAAGCAACAAGATTAATTGATCCAAGAGCAAAATGCAGTAGATGCTGGAAAACTAAATAAAAACAGAATGTTTTTGACATATCAAAGATCAGGTTGTATTTGCGAAGAAAGTAATAACAACAATAACCAGAGGTTTCTAAGGGCAGGGTTGGGAGATGGGAAGACATCGGTGGGCAAGGAGGTAGGAGTGACAAAGGGGTTATCCATTGCGGAAAATGCCCTAGGAAGGCCATTCAAATCTGGTCGTCTCCCAATGACATGAGAGGGTGGGTGCTCCTTTTCTGGATGGGCCACCCAAACATCAATTGTGACACCATGGCAATAACAACTCTCTCTATCTATGGCCAATCTAGTAAACCTCAGCCCAAACCTTCACATTGATGCTGTATTGTTGAAGTTAGTTCATTTATTCATTTGTGGTTATTATGCTGGACCCAAAGCCTTTTATTTAAAATTATTTTTTGAATAGTTCAGTGCACAAATATTTTATTTGCCTGTAACTTTTGGCCAATAAATACTGGAATAGTCAGTGATGCCCAAATCCCATGAAAAAAAAGTATCTAAAGTTGCATTCTTTGTGTGAAGGGCTCTGTCTCTGAAGCTTAACTTGTATTTATTCATTTGTCGAGTTTATTAGTACCCAGTGGTTTGCTTCCTGTGAAGCTAAATTGAATGTATTGAAGGTGGATTGATTAAAGCCTGCTGACTGCACTTCTTGATTTAATTCTTGGCTGCAGTGTTCCTCAGAGTTACTGTTGAAACGTGTTGAGGTCAGATTGACGTAGTCGTTTAATTATGGACTGATGTATTTAATTATCATGTGAAGTCCTACTTTTCCCAATTTATCTAGAATCATCCAAAGTGCATCAACTGTATTAATGGTAATTTATCTTCTGTACAAAGGATGAATATTTCCTACAGTCGTGTATAAAGGCACCGTATAGAGATCTGTGGTACCTATTTACCATTCATATTTTGGATACTTACGTAGGTAACTGGATTATATTAGTTCTCTCTGCAGAATGTAATTGGATTTTGTTCTATACATTTCTAGGTTAATTACCTCCTGCTAATTTCCAGCCACTGTGAGGTTCTCTGACTGTACAGACCAGAGATACCTTCATGGTCACTAACAATAGTGATCCATCTCAGATAAATTCAGATAAAATTCAAATATTTAATCCTGAGCTGTTGTGTCTCTAGTCAAAGTTGTGCATCTGGATGTCTGAAACATTTGCTACTACGTTTATCCTAATCAGCATCTCTGCTGAAATGTCATATTATAACTGAACTTCTGTGTTTAATGTAAAATGACATTTTATTGCTATGAATTTTTGGCCAGAGGGCTGTGGATACCCAGTGTTTGGATAATCAATGCTCCAAGCAATGGATTTTCAAACTCAAGGGATATAGGAAGGGCTCTGAGGAAGGATTACTTGATCTAAAACATTAATTCTGATTTCTCTTTGCAGATGCTACCAGACCTGCTGAACTTTTCCAGCAATTTCTGTTCATGTGTCAAAGGATCTGTTGGGAAAGTGAAGTTAGGTGAAAGGTGAACCAAGATTTTATTGTGGATAGTCTCGAGGGGCCATCTGGCCTACTCTTGTTCCTATTTCTTATGTTTTCATTAATAGCAAGTTTCTAAAGAATGGATAAGAACAGCTCCAGAATGAAAGGAGTGCAGAAATTTAGACATTTGTTTTTGCTTGTGAAATCTAAACTTGACACGTTGGATTGAATAATTTTTGGTTCTATATGAGTTGCAACAGGCATTTTGAAGAATTTTTCATTCAGGCCTAGTGAGATTTCTTACTGTAACCTAGTAAACTCACCTTATTAACTACTTAGTACCTTCTAATTTTGGTTGCACCTTACACGTGCCATTCCCAAAACAACTCTCATCTCAGCAGATAGCTGCCGAAAGACTGGCATACCTTGCTTCCACGCCATCTTTAAAAGGTCACTGTGTAACCAGACCAGCCTTGACAATCCAGTGTTACTCCTCAACTGCAACAAAATGGTACAACAGCCAAAAACCAATGCTGCCTATGGCACATGGCAGCATGGTTGACACTCCCTTGCATACACAAACTCACCCTCTCAGTTGCTGTATATCCACCAGGCCTCACATTTCTTTAGCTGAATCCCATTCAAACACCTTCTCTAAATCACCATTACTGTGCTTCCAATGCCCACTGAGCAGCTTGTCATTGTCCAGTAGGGAACATCACATGCAAGTGAATAATTGCACAATTCTAAACAGAAGCTATTATACAGTCACTGAAAGTGAACTCAATCAAAATGAATAAAGGCTGCAGTTTGCCCTCACAATGCAAACCAATTGCTGGCATCATGACCAAAAACTATTTTACACTCCATGATGGTTCACCAAACCCAACTGTACTCTACTATAACAAGGTGCCAATCACAGCCTGTCTGCCTTGTAGCACTTGATGCTGATGAGCTCTGTCACATCTAAAGAGACCTTGCTCCTCTTAAATATATTATCCTCCTTCTTGGAAGACTGCTCCCATTCCACCAGTTCCTCAGTATCTATCATATTACCTCATTGCCTGCTGCAATTGTGTAGAGAACAGCATGCCAGGATGGTATGACATGCTGTCTGGACTATACTAAAGTACCTTTCTAGCACCACTCCCAAACCAATCCAAGCAGGGGAACAATACCAAAAAGAGTTCTGTTGTCCAATCCCACCTTGGTCCTGGTTACAGACTGTGAACCAACTTAGTGAAGGTGTCATGCCAGCTGAGTGTCCAAAACATTACATTAACAAAAGTGCCTGTTGCGCTGTGACCCCCTTCCCATTGCAGGCCCACTTCAATCATTCAAATGATAATTGTATTCAGTAGAGTCTACTATCATAATAACCTTAGATATGACATAGTGATGTTCCCCTTATTCCACAGCAACCATGTAAATTCCTCAAGTGATGGGACACTTATGGCCAGCATTTACCTACTTTTAAGACTGCATTGAAATGGCAATGTTAGATTTGCAAGTACCAATTTACAATGCACCTTTGTCCAACATTTGAAGCCTAAACACGTTCACTCCATTACATTGCAAATAAGTGAAAAAATGTTTGCAAATGGAAGGTAATTGGATTTTGCAAATGTGTATTTCATGTATTTGCCTCTGTAATGTAGATATGGATCTTGTGCTTTCATCTATCAAACTGATTCTGATTTCAAAATCCTTTGCAGTGTCCCAGCCATTTGCAGTTGCAGGGAGCATCTAGAGAATGGCAAGAGATATTTGGCATTGCTTCTCATAGTGGAACTGTTAGCAACAGGTTCTGAGCTCCTCCTGGTCATGACGTATCTCCCCCCTTCATGCACATGTGTGCATATGCATACACGCATGCACATTCACGCATACACATCCATGTCCCCTCCAACTTGCCCTGCCCTGATGTTCAATTTCTACGATTACACTGAACTTTGCCTCTTCTCTCCTCTCCACTCTAAGCACCATCATTATATTGTAATGATGCCCACTCTGTTCCTCTACATTCCCTCTGTGGATGCTTTGGTGGTTGTCACTGCCAAAAACACGTCTTTCCAAAGCCTGCCATGCCCTCCACTTTTGTTCCACCTATATCCCATTCACCTTGAGTTTCCTCTGTTTCTATCCTTGCCCTCATCTCTACACATCTCTCTGCTTTGTACCACCTGTTTTGACAACAATTGCCCCACTGCCCCAATCAAAAGTTGATTGCAGTAGGCTGTTCACAGGTAAAGGGATGACTGAGAAGTAGGCGGTCTTCAAAGTGTGATAACGAGAATTCAGAGGCACTATATTCCTGTTAGCATGATAGGCAAGGTTGGTAAGATTAGGGAACAATGGATAAATAAAGATATTGAGGTTCTAGTCAAGAATAAGAAAAATCATATATTAGATATCGACAACTAGGATCAACTGAATGTCTTAAAGAGTAAAGAAGTGTAGAGACTTTTTAAAGGTGGAGATCAGGAAGGCAAATTGGGGATATGAGATAACCTTAAGGATAATCCAAAAAGATCCTACAATACATTAAGAGCAAGAGAGCAATTAGAGGAAAAATAGGACTCCTAATAGATCAATGAGGCCACCTTTGTGTTGAACCTCAGGAGGTGGGAGAGATATTAAATAAATATTTTATGTCAGTTTTTACTGTTGAGAAAAAAAATGGTGGCTAGAGAACTCAGGGAATTAAATATTGATATTTTTAAAACAGTTTGCATTAAAGAAGCAGAAGTGCTGGAGATCTTTGAAAACATAAAGGTGGATAAATCTTGGAGACCTGATCAAGCATATCCCAGGAAGTTGTGAGAAGTTAGGGCAGAAATTGCAGGGCTCCTAGCAGAAATATTTGTATTATCAATAAACATGGGTGAAGTACAGGAGAACTGGAAGGTGGCTTATGATGTCCCATTGTTTAAGAAAGGCTGTAAGGAGAAGCCTGGAAACTGTAGACCTGTGAGTCTGACATCGGTGGTGAGTACATTGTTGGAGGTGTTTCTGAAAGGTAGAATTTATAACCATTTGGAGAGGCAAGGATTGATTAAGGGTAGTCAGCACAGTTTTGTGTGAGGAAAATCATATCTCACTAACTTGATTGAGTTTTTAATGGTGCAACCAAAAGATCAATGAGGGCAGAGCAGTACATATTGTTTACTTGGACTTTAGTAAAAATTGGCTTTACGGCAGGAGACAGAGAGTGGTGATGGAGGGTTGTCTTTCAGACTGGAAGCCTGCTACCAGCAATGTTCCATAGGAATTGGTACTGGGTCCACTTTTGTTTGTTATTTTTATAAATGATTTTATAATAGAATATAGGAAACATGGTTAGTAAGTTTGCAGATGACACCAAAATTGGTGGTACAGTGGACAATGAAGATTACAAAACAATTTTGATCAATTGGGTCAATGGGCTAAGGAATGGCAAAAGGAGTTTAATTTGAATAAATGTGAGGTATTGCATTTTGGTAAAACAAACAAGGGCATGGCTCATACAATTAATGGTAGGGTCCTGGGTAGTGTTTGTAGAATGGAGTGACTTTGGGGTTCAGGTACAAACATTCTTTGAAATTTGCATCACAGATAAGCAGGGTGGCTAAGAAGATGTTTAGCACACTTGCCTTCATTGCTCAGACATTTGAGTACGGAGTTGGACATCATATTGAGGACATTGGCAAGGCCTCTTCTGGTGTAGTTCTGGTCACCCTATTATAGGAAGGATATTATTAAACTAGAGCGGGTTCAGAAAAGATTTACCAGAATGTTGCTGAGAATGGAAGGTTTGCGATATAAAAATAAACTGGAAAGGCTGGGACATTTTTCACTGGAGCACAGGAGGTTGAGGGGTGACCTTATTGAGGCTTATACAATCATGAGTGGCATTGATAAGATGAATGACAAGGGTATTTTCCTTCGAGTGGGGGAGTTCAAAAGTAGGGAACATATTTTTAAGGTGAGAGAAGAAAAATTTAAAAAGGACATGATGGGCAATGTTTTTACACAAGAGTAGTTTGTGTGTGGAATGAACTGCCAGAAAAAGTGATGGGTACAGATACAGTTAAAACATTTAAAAGACATTTCGATAAGTACATGAATAGCAAAGGTTTAGACGGATATTGGCAAAGCATAGGCAGGTGGGACTAGTTTGGGAAATTGGTTGCCATGGATTGGTTGGACTGAAGGGTCTGTTTCCATGCTGTATCACTCTATGCCAACTTCTCCCCACTTCACAACAACGATCAATGAATAGACATCACGGTATGTGCTCCAGGCGTCTATCAGCCCCTAAATATGACTGACCACACCCCTGACTGCTGTCTTTGCAGCTCCGCAATGAATGATATGCAGTTCCCCTGACTGCTTATGATGAGTCCATAGGACTCACCATTGTAACTCCAGACTGTATTCGGATTTATCTCCTGAGTGTGAGCATTTCTAGTGGACAACTGATGGTGGCCAAACTGTGCCCATGACTGATGGTACTGGGACCTCCTGACAGACAGCACCCAATCTCTCACCACCCCTTGACTGACAACTAGCCTCCACCCACTTCATGACATGGCCATTTTGTTGAATGAATGTGCCGTGTGTTTACCAGACAGGCAGCTGTCACATCCTGTAGATATTAGATTGATGTCTCAGTGTAGTGTGCAGCAAGATGTCTTTCCCCAACTCCCAATCAGATCTTAATTAATAAGTAGCTTACCTCTGTGCCTATGCTTTCAATACGGCAGTACTGATTCAAACAATGAAATGCTGGATAAACTCAGCAGGTCTGGAAGCATCTGAGAAGAAAGAAACATTTTGAGTTCTTCTTCAGAACAACAGCAGTGACATCTGTTGGCTCTGACTGAAGTATTAACTCATTGGAGGCATGGTATGACAAGGCAAGACATGGACTGTGAGTATACAGGGAGGAGAGTAAGAAAGGAAGCGAACATCCCTGAGATGCAGTCTGACCCAATCTGTGAGCTTGGTGCCTGCACTTGAATGCAAAGTGTCCTTATAGCAGCATCCCAATGCAACAGCATTGGAATGCTGCTGAAATGCAACTCTGTGCTTCCTAAGCATCCTACAAGAGGATTGGAAAGGTGTCATGTTGGTCATGAGGCATTGACAGATTTCAGATGCCAATGTCTGTAGATGAGGGGTGCATGTAGCTAGTGCCATTGGATCGTGCCCTGAGATATGTTTGGTACTGAGCAAATATGGAGGCTGCACATAACCAGTAGTGTACTGACGTCACCCAGTTCCTGCTCTATTTCCAATGTCAATAATTCTCAACATCTGACTTGTTCAGCACATTTAGTGCTGAATTAATTATGCAGGTTGTGGTATTAATTAAGCATTTTAAAAGTTACAATAGATTTATAAGCCACTGACTAATGAGAAACTCACCCTTCTATTGTAAACGCACAAAAAACGCACATGGAGTAGCTCACAACATCAAGATGGGCCTTACTGGATTTCTTACACAATTTTGCTACAAATTGCCCCATGCCCCATTGTTGTCAAGCTTTCATAAGATTCTGCCCATAAATTTTGTCAATCTTTTGATCCTGACCTTACTAGACTGGATGGGATTGAAGTTCACAAGGAGGAGGTGTTAGAAATTCTGGAAAGTGTGAAAATAGATAAATCCCCTGGGCCGGATGGTATTTATCCTAGGATTCTCTGGGAAGCCAGGGAGGAGATTGCCGAGCCTTTGGCTTTGATCTTTGTCATCATTATCTACAGGAATAGTACCAGAAGACTGGAGGATAGCAAATGTTGTTCCCTTGTTCAAGAAGGGGAGCCGAGACGGCCCTGGTAATTATAGACCAGTGAGCCTTACATTGGTTGTGGGTAAAGTGTTGGAAAAGGTTATAAGAGATAGGATTTATAATCATCTCAATAGAAATAAGTTGATGAGGGATAGACAACACAGTTTTGTGAAGGGTAGGTCATGCCTCACAAACCTTATTGAGTACTTTGAGAAGATGACCAAACAGTTGGATGAGGGTAAAGCAGTTAATATGGTGTAAGCAGATTTCAGTAAGGCGTTTGATAAGTTTCCCCGTGGCAGCATGGGAGGCATGTGATTAAGGGCGATTTAGCAGTTTGGATCAGAAATTGGCCAGCTGAAAGAAGGCAGAGGGTGGTGGTTGATGGGAAATGTTCATCCTGGAGTTGAGTTATGAGTGGTGTACCACAAAGATCTGTTTTGGGTCCACTGCTGTTTGTCATTTTTATAAATGACCTGGATGAGGGTGTAGAAGGATGAATTAGTAAATTTGCAGATGACACTAAAGTCGGTACAGTTGTGGATAGTGCCGAAGCATGTTGTAGATTACAGAGGGACATAGATAAGCTGCAGAGCTGGGCTGAGAGGTGGCAAATGAAGTTTAATGCAGAAAAATGTGAGGTGATTCACTTTGGAAGGAGTAACAGGAATGCAGAGTACTGGGCGAATGGTAAGGTCCTTGGTCATGTAGATGAGCAGAGAGATCTCAGTGTCCATGTAGATAGATCCTTCAAAGTTGCCACCCAGTTTGATAGGGCTGTTAAGAAGGCATACGGTGTGTAGGTTTTTATTAGTAGAGGGATTGAGTTTCGGAGCCACGAGGTCATGCTGCAGCTGTACAAAACTCTGGTGCAGCTGCACTTGGAGTATTACATGCAGTTCTGGTCACTGCATTATAGGAAGGATGTGCAAGCTTTGGAAAGGGTTCAGAGGAGATTTGTTAGGATGTTGCCTGGTGTGGAGGAAGGTCTTATGAGGAAAGGCTGAGGGACTTGAGGCTACTTTCATTTGAGAGAAGAAGGTTGAGAGGTGACATAATTGAGACATATAAAATAATCAGAGGGTGAGATTGGGTGGACAGGGAGAGACCTTTTTCCTGGATGGTGATGGCTAGTGCAAAGGGCATTGCTTCAAATTGAGGGGTGATAGATATAGGACAGATGTCAGAAGTAGTTTCTTTACTCAGAGAGTAGTAGGGACGTGGAATGCACTGCCTACAACAGTTGTGAACTCACCAACTTTACAGGCATTTAAATGGTCATTGGATAAGCATATGGACAAGAACAGAATAGTGTAGGTTAGATGGGCTTCAGATTGGTTTCACAGGCAGCGCAACATCGAGGGACGAAGGGCCTGTACTGCGCTGTAATATTCCAAGTTCTATGTTCTATGTTCTATAAATTGTTAAGGAAATCTTAAGATCTTTATAGATCTCTTTGCATGTGCTCTATCCTTACTAATTATTTATGGCATGACAAATGTTATTGTGAACAAAGACTCCAGTAATGAGACAGTTTCTACAAAGTTTAGGATAGTAAATCTAATTATTATCTAGGTGTGTAACTAATCAAGCTGAACTTATTGTCTTGATTCCTTATCTTGAAACTATCTTGCTTCTCTGAACTTACAATGTGGCAATGAAAATAATCTACAGGCATGAATTAATTTTGCACCTCAGAAGAACTACTGTAAACAGTGCAGTCAGTTAAATTATACCCTGACATTATTAAACCCTAAATCATCCTGGGAGTGAACAGCTCTAACCATTTCATTATTTCTAGCTGCCATATCAATCCCCAACCATTTATATGTAAAAGCAAAGCAAAAACCTTAATCACATGAGATTAGTCTAAATGCTAACCCTGTATAGGTATATATTCATGAATAGCTTACGTAACAATATTAAATATTCTGAACCTCAACTCCTATTCTAGAATTTCATTATAACAATGGCTCCATCTGCAGGATACATGATAAAAACTCAGAAAAAATCCCAACAATGGTAATGATTTGGATGACTGTTGATATTTCCCACAAAAGGCTTTGTCTTTCAACCTAAACAGAAATGTATAAAAATGTCTGTATATGCATATGTTGTGACAATGGTATTGGAAGGAACCCAATTCAGCAAACCTAGAAATATGAACAGTTGAGGTGCTGTGTAGAACCCACAATGAACCATTGGATATAAAGATTGCAGAGACCATTAAAAACAGGGGGTTCTTTGACATACTATTTCACTTGCACATTTTTTAACCCTCTCTCTGCTTATATCTCGTCTCCTTCCACCAAGCATAAACACATATACATATATACCTAACCTTAATACAGGGAATTTAGTTAACAGGACATTATAGACAATATGACAATAGACAGTAGGTGCGGGAGTAGGCCATTCTGTCCTTCGAGCCTGCTCCATGATTCATTATGATCTTGGCTGATCATCCTCAATCAGTATCCTGTTCCTGTCTTATTTCCATAACCCTTGATTCCACTATCCTTGAGAGCTCTATCCAACTCTTTCTTCAACGAATCCAGAGACTGGGCCTCCACTGCCGTCTGGGGCAGAGCATTCCACACACCCACCACTCTCTGGGTGAAGAAGTTTCTCCTCATCTCTGTCCTAAATGGCCTACCCCTTATTTTTAAGCTGTGTCCTCTGGTTTGGGACTCACCCATCAGCAGAAACACGCTTCCTGCCTCCAGAGTGTCCAATCCTTTAATAATCTTATACGTCTCAATCAGATCCCCTCTCAGTCTTCTAAACTCAAGGGTATACAAGCCCAGTCGCTCCAATCTTTCAACATAAGATAGTCCCGCCATTCCAGGAATTGACCTCGTGAACCTAAGCTGCACTCCCTCAATAGCCAGAATGTCTTTCCTCAAATTTGAAGACCAGAACTGCACACAATATTCCAGGTGCAGTCTCACCAGGACCCTGTACATTCTCTTTGCATTATATAGGAGTGAGAGCTCCATGCGATCTTTGAGAATATTTGTAGCTCAGGTTGAAGTTCAGCTTGTAAGTTTGCTTGCTGAGCTGGCAGGTTTGTTCCCAGATGTTTCATTACAATGTGAGGTAACATTATCAGTGAGCCTCCAGTGAAGCGTTGGTGTTCTGTCATGCTTTCAATTTATGGGTCTTGGGTCTCTTAAGGTGGTGATATCATTTCTGGTTCTTTTCCTCAAAAATTGGTAAATGGGGTCCAATTCGATGTGTTTATTGCTGGAATTCTAGTTGACTTTACTGCATAGTCAAGAAGAACAGGTACCCGGTAAACACAGTCTGCTGATTCTTAAACAACAAACACAAACAAGTAGACACGACACGCCCAGACATTCCAGCCACACTAACACACATCAAAGACATCTCAGAGATGACTACCAGACTACTCCGACCCCTTGGTATCATGGTAGCCCACAAACCTACCAACACACTGAAACAGCAATTGATGAACCGAAAGGACCCTGTACCAACAACCAGCAAATCAAATGTCATTCACAAAATAACATACAAAGACTGTAACAAACACTACATTGGACAGACAAGCAGAAAACTAACCACCAGGATACACAGACACCAACTAGCCACCAAAAGACATGACCCACTCTCACTAGTATCCTTACATACGGATGAGGAAGGACACCTCTTCGACTGGAACAATACATCCATCCTAGGACAAGCTAAACAGAGGCATGCACGGGAATTCATAGAGGCCTAGCATTCAAAGTGGAACTCCATCAATAAACACATCAATTTGGACCCCATTTACCCACCTCTGAGGATAAGAACTGTAAATAATATCACCCACCTTAACAGACCAAGATACACAAATAGAAAGTGGGTCAGAACACCAACACTTCACCAGAGGGTCACTGATGATGTTATCTAGCATGGTGACAAAATGTCTGAACAAACCTACCAGCTCAGCAAGCAAACTTACAAATTGTTAAATCCATTTCAATTATGCCTCTGTTTATGGTGACCATTCAGTTTAAGATAACTAAAACTCCACATTTAACTCTTCACCTCCTATTATTATACATCTCACATGCAGTGTTTCCCCAGCAATAACTGGTTTGATTACTTTACCAAGAAGGCTGACTATGTGTTCTTTTCATTTTCACTGGTATACCACTTTATTGCGTAGGAAGCTGGACACATGTCCAAATCACTCTGCTTGGACACTTCCATTCACATCCCAAAATTTGCCTGATTCACAAGCAGACAATTTGTACACAAATCTCTTCCCCTTATTGTACTTGGAATTTTACTACGTCTCACGTCATTACTGCAAGAGTTCGGACACATTACATCCATCCATCAGATATTTTGATAAAGAATGAGCTTTACGATTAGAGATATTTCTAGGATCAATGTGCTATCAGTCCTACAGGTTATATAATGAAGTTCAATCCTGTGAGAATGACATTATGCAGGAGCTGTAATGTTCAGAATGTGGAGTGTTCCATTATGAATACAATGTGTTCAGTAATTGAGTATTTTAGGGGTAGATATTAGCCTTGCCACTCCCACAAACATGCTCATTCTTTCTCAGTGGGCAAGGGTCAGTCATGTTGTTAAAATTGCAGTTAAAGTCTTCCTGCTGCATTCAAAACTATGACTATATTGCGGTATCAGGCTTTTATAAGTAATTATCATTTAGAATGCACAAGAAGTCAGAATTAGTGCAATTCAGTTTGGAGGGTTTGTGGGGCTGGTGAATATTACAAGAATTAGGAGAGATTTGCAAATGAGGATAACAATTTTAAAGTCAAGATGTTGTTTGACTGGGAGCCAATGTAAGATAACGAGCACAGGAGCAATAGAGGATTGAGTATAGTGGGAGATAAGAAATAGGTAAGAGAGTTTAGGATGACCTCAAGTTTACTGATAGTAGGAAGCTTGAATGAGATTTTCCTCAGCAAATGAGCAAGCACAAGGGCTATGTCGCGTAATGCTACAGAGTTGGAAATAGATGGCGCAGATCTGAGGTTGGAAGCTCAGTGTGGGATCAAATATAGCACCAGTCAATGAATAGACTGGCTTAATACTTCATCTGTTAAAGGAGTAGTGCTCCAAAAGCTTGTGATTTCAAATAAACCTGTTAAACTATAGCCTGGTGTTGTGTGATTTCAGGCTGGTTTAATGTAGACTACTGCCAGGGAGAGGGATGGAGTCAGTAGCCAGGAAACAGAAGTTAGGGACAAAGACCAGAAACAATGGCTTCAATCTTCCCAATGTTTCACTGGAAGATTTTTCCATTCATCTAGTCCATTTTACTTTTTTGGTGACCTGTGAATGAGAACGTACAGCAGCAGGAGAGGAATTTTCACTGATCTGGTCTTCCAATGTCTTCCTTTGACCATGATGAACCCTATATCCTCTCTCACCTCTTTGTTAATGTCATGATGATAATAAAATATGGACTATTGATTTTTGAATCTTATCAGCTGATTTCATGCCTGGGATTCTTATGGGCTGAGATGTTTTAAAATGGGGCTAAAAATGCAAGCCTAAAATGCCATTGGCATCACAGATTAGCCAAGTTTCATGAAATTGGTATGAATTAGACAATGTTAGCAAAGATAGTCTGAGCTGAAAATATTATTTTATCCAAGGGCAATTGAACCTGCCAACCACCCACAGTAGGACATGTGAAAAGATTCTCCTCTCCTATTTGATTTGTACTGTCAAAAGAGTATCCACATGCTGGAAATGAAGAATAGAAAGTATTGCTAGGAAATGTGGTGGAAGCTGATTCAATTGAGGCATTCTGGAGACCACTGAATGATTATTTGGATAGGGATATGGGGAAAAGTCAGGAAACTCACACTAGGGAGTGGAACCAGTGCAGGCATGAGGTTCAGATGGCCTCCTTCTAACAATTCTGTGATTTTGTGAAACACTGCAGAATGAACTCAGCAGGTGGAATATACTAGCAAGGTGATATTCAAGGGATTTTTTTTAACAGAGAAGATGAGGTGGATTTTAGAACTAAACACAGGTTGAAGAAAGTGCTCTCTTTCTCTCTTCCCGTGTCTCAAGAGGGAAAATATCTGGTAACAATACTGATTTGAAAGAAACATGAGGAAACAGAAAACTTAAAATATAGCAATATAGCAATATTTGTTGTCCAAAAAAATCAGCAGACCTATTGTGTAACACCTCAAGGTGTCAAAACTATTTATTTTATTTTTCATTTGTACTATACACTTTTATATATGAGTGTGTGTGTGGATGTTAGGGCACAAGTGACTGCAAAGAGGTTGTATGCTTGACATTGTAACTTTATTATTTTCCTTGGAGTTAGTAATTAATAAGCCAGCTCTATTTGAACTCAAGAAAGCCTTGACATTGGTTCCTCACTATGACAGTAAAAATTGGTGAACTATTTTACTTGGAGAGATTTAGAGCTTCATGTTAAAAAGATCTTAAACCTTTGTTGTGACCGTTCAAGAGGGAGTCAGTTCACCTTTCCTCGTCTGATTGTATCACATGCCAGAGATTGTTCTCTCTAACCTCCTGATGTGTAAAATCTCACTGTTGGCCATTAGTCACAGATATTCCTACCAGATTTGGATGGCACAGCATTCAAAAACATTTTGATGAACTACAGGCCCTGCACAAATAGTCTGAATTAAAGTTTGGGTTGTTATCTCAATAATCTAACTACTTGTTGTTATTTTACAGAAAGTTCTTCACAACTCAGGATAAACATAGTATTTTCACAATGGACCATTTTCCACTCTGGTACCGACGGGCTGCTGAGCACCCACCTGGACATTTTGTTTACTCCATAGCCTTTGAGGAAGACATGGGTGAGTGTTCTTTTCAACCATTGCTTTTCAAATACCATTAGTAATTATGTCTCATAGCTCATTGGTAAATGTGTCTTCTCATGCCACTTATTTGTGTTAGTTTCTCAAAGCTATGTCTTTTGTTATGTATGTGTGCATTAGGAAGGAAATTAATGCCTTTCCCCAAAGTCAGGAACTTGGTCACATTTTGTAAAGACTGTTTAGTTGGCACGTTGATGTTATAAACATTGAATACACCTGAAAATTGCACTATTTTCTACAACTTATGGTCCCTGTGCAGGCAAAACAGGGAAGAGTGTGATGTAAATCTTATCAGATGAATAAGGATGGCAGAGCATTTTAACAAGGTCAGACTGCATTTAATGTGAGGGAGGTTGGAGGCAGCAGTTAGTGCTGCAGTAAAGGTTCAGGATTGTATACTGCTGCTCTTTTGGAAAATCTCACTTGAACTGACATCACAAATTTATGTGATAAATGCTGAGTTTCTTTGAGTGGCCATCACACTTGGTTGAGTCCTGGAATGTAAGGTTGAACAATAGCAATTTTTCAGTGAGGGAGAACTTGAGTGAAGGAAGAAGAGATGAATGGTTGATCATTCCTGATGAAGGGCTTTTGCCCAAAACGTCAGTTTTTCCTGGTTCTCAGATGCTGCCTGACTTGCTGTGCTTTTCCAGCACCACTCTAATCTTGACTCTGAAAAATTTCTGATGAAGGGCTTTAGCCTGAAAGGTAAATTTTTCCTGCTTCTTGGATGCTGCCTAAGCTGCTGTGCTTTTCCAGCAGAAATCTTGACTCTGATCTCCAGCATCTGCAGTGCCCACTTCTGCCTGAATGGTAGATCAGGCTTAGTCAAGCCATTGAGAAAGTTGGTATTGTTGTAGCTGCAGAATGTGGTGGAGCCGATCAGCCCCAAGGTTGAAGGTGCAGAAGACCATCGCCTGTTGAATGAGTCTACAGAGGTTCAACTACCTACAGCTGTCCAACCACCAGTGCATTATCTCACCAAAATGCTATGGTGCTCTGTGATGTGATGGCAGAGTAAATAAGCTCCAGATGTTTGGGAGGCCACCCAAGTTTGGCAATGTTCAAGGTGACAGTAGCCTCAACATTCTACATAGCAGGATCATTCCAAGCAGCAGCTGGGGATCTCTGTGGAATATTGAAAGCATAAAGGTTATTAAGGTACCATATTTATGGAGCTGGGAAATTCACAACACACCAGACAAAGCTGATCACAGAATGAGAATGAGAGGCATTTGTGCCCTACAAACTTTTCCTAACATGCAGAGATTTATAGACTACACCTGTGTGGCAAGTAGAGCACATATGGGCTAGCCTTGATCCTTCGTAAATCAAGAGGATATACTTGTTCAAAATGCAAAATGTGTCCTCCACCAAATCATTACACAGTCATATGTGTGTGGTACCCTGGGTGTAATCATGACTACTACATCTTTCAACTACTCCCAGGTGCCAAGGTTTTTCAACCCAGAAACTGGATGATTGGATTCTAGATGACAAGAGATATCAACTCAGGAGATGGATTATGACCCCAGTGAAAAGCATAAGAATAGAGCCAATGCAGAAATACCATGTTGTCCACATGACCATGCAGGTGACAATTAATCAGACCATTGGCTGTTGAATGTCTTGCTGTTGGCTTTCTCACCTGCTCTTCAGTTGCCCATAAAATGGCAGTAAAGGCAGAATGAAGCTGTTAAAGTCCTTCATTTGTCCAGGCTTAGATAGGCTGTGGGTGCTTTATATACCCTCTGTATTTTGGAACGCAAGTCTGGTGTAGGCAGAAAAGCTTACCTTGGCAAGTTTTGTCTGGTGCCAGAAATCCATCTCCATTCATTCTTTTTTATGATATGTAGTTGCTAAGATACTTTTAGATAGACCACATCTCTATCTATAGATCTATCTTATTAACATCATGTGTCAAATTAAGGCATATACTAGAACATGGCAGTGTCTACTGACACTTTGCACAATCTTCACAACTTCCTCTGATCGCTTCTATTAGCTTTGTATACAGTTCATGGGACTCTCCTTCTCAACCTCTCCACTCACTTGATATGGTTACCCTCAGGTTAAACCACTACCAGTCAGTCTCTCTGAGAGAATAACCAACCGATCCAGTACAATTCTGGCAACTTTTACACTTCATCAACCATGTCTGCATTTTTGGTAGGATTTTCAAACCTTTAAGTAGTTAAATGGTTTCTGTAGCCTTAAAGCAGTCTGCTTCTTTCCCCCAATTCTTATCACCATATACCATTGCTACTTTTCTAACAATGATAAAAGCCTAAGGTTTTGTTTGGTGAATGCAGTAATGTCTGACTTAGGGAACTGCAGATCCACTGACTTAAAATAATATTTTAACTAATCCACATACTATTGACCTGCAAGCACAATTGCTGCACAATTAGAACAAGTCTACATTCATCACAAGACTAAAACTCCTTGAGATCGGTTTATCTTCTTCACATGCATCTTTACCTTCATCCTCTTCCTCAGAATTTTTATCATCATGTGTAATTCTGTGGAACCTGCTTTGAGATCAGTTCACCACATAATGATACTTTCCAATACATCCAAAACACCACTTATCAGTTTCTTGCACATTGTGTAATTCATTGACCTATTATTCCTGTTCTAATTTTGTCTTCAATGCTAATAGCCAGATCTATTAAACATGCCTTCATCCTCATTCTGTCTGTCTTTATCCTTTCCACTGTATTGCCCACCTCCACCTGACAGTGGTATCTGGACTCTTTCAAAAGTAAAAATAAACATGTTAATGATATGGCTATGTATAAAAGAACATATCAACATCCTGGGGAGTACCAATGACCAGAAACTAAACTAAATGAGCCATGTAAATACTGTAGCTGCAAGAGTATGGTCAGAGTCTAGGAATTCTGCAGCAAGTAAATAACCTCTTCACTCCCCAAAGTCTGGTTACAAGACAAACTGTATTATCTTTACTCCAAAGTCACTTGACTTTCTGTAAACAGTAGATAAACCACAGCACACATTGAGGTGTTGACTTTATTTCCAAGCAACCACACCGTAAACCTTTTTAATCCAGAAAATGTGTAAACAGTTCCATACTATACTGTTTTTCATATAGTTTTTAACAATAAATATATACTCCCAATATCCTTAATAATTTGATTTTATAATGTTCTTTACCTTCTACAAGACACTTGTCAGGTACGTGACAGAATACTCTCCGTTACCTAGTTCAGTTTCAACAACGCTCAAGAAGCTCAGCACCATCTAGGACAAAGCAGTTGCTTGATTTGGCACTCCCATCTAACACCTTCAACACTAACTCCTTCCACATAGATGCACAGTGATAGCATTGTACAACATCTACAAGATGTACTGCACCAACTCACCAAGGCTGCTGAACAGCACTGTCTATATCCACAATCTTTACTACCTAGAAGGAAAAAGGCAGCCAACTCATGAGAATCCCATGATCTGCATGTTGCATTCCAAATTATGTTCCACCCTAACTCGGAACGCTATCACAGTTCTTTGGATCTACATTCTGGAACTCCCTTCATAATGGCACTTTGCGACTTCAGCAATTCAAGGAAGCAACTCATCATCTTGGCAATTATGGATAGAAAACAACTGCTAGCTTAGCCAGCAATGCCATTTCTCATTAAAGAAAATATAATGAACTCAAGAGGATTACAATTTTGATAATAAAAGAATGAACAAGAGGGAATATGAAGAACTGATGAGAAAATTCACATAAAGGAAGGTAAAGAACATTATAAAAATCAAATTATTAAGGATATTGGGAGGATGAGGGGCAACGTTTTCACACAGAGGGTGGTATGTGGATGGAATGAGCTGCCAGAGAATGTGGTGGAGGCTGGTACAATTGCAGCATTTAAAAGGCATTTGGATGGGTATATGAATAGGAGGGTTTGGAGGGATATAGGCCAGGTGCTGGTAAATGGGACTAGGTTGGATTGGGATATCTGGTCGGTATGGACGGGTTGTACCGAAGGGTCTGTTTCCATGCTGTACATCTCTATGACTCTATATGGAACTGTTTACATATTTTCTGGATTAAAAAGGTTTACGGTGTGGTTTCTTGGAAATAAAGTCAACACCTCAATGTGCACTGTGGTTTATCTACTGTTTACAGAAAGTCAAGTGACTTTGGAGAAAAGATAAGAAAGTTTTGAGGGAGATGAGATAGGTCCTTATGGTCCTTAATTGTTGGAAGACTTGGCTTTGAAAAGTCTATGGGGTCCTCAATGCTAATGATTCTAGACTTAGTTCCTGTTTTATGGACTGAAGTCAGTAAAGAAGAAACCCCATGACCTGCACGTGCCTCCACCTCTCTTTCCATTGAAGTTGTGGGAGGCTGATGTTTCCAAATATCTGTGTAAACCTTGAAAAGTTGACCTGTGGTCACTTTCCAAAGACTTGGAACCAGTTTGATTTTAGTCTGAAGATTTTCTATTAGTTTAAGTCTGCTTGCCTTATTAACAGGAAACCGTGTGGACTTTAAAAAATCAAATTCTATCTATTGCTTCCAGGCCCTTGACCAACATGGTGTTTTCTCTTTTGCTCCTTTTTTGCGAAAATTATTAACTCTCTGCAGACTTTTTCTTTTATGTATGTTGTGTGTGTCTGTGTTGGAGATTAAAGTGGTATTGTACTAATTCTGGCTTATAATGTTATGTTAACTAGAGTTTGCCATTTGTTTTAAAGAAAAAATTAGTGTAAGAATAAATTAATGATTTAGAATTCATTAAAGAAACCTTTTGACAGTTGTTTTTATACTGGTGGTGGTACAAAAGAGAATCAATTAGCATTTTAGTGATTGATTCAACATATGCCAAAGGTGCAATTTGGTGGGTCTTGATTAATTCACATGTTACAGTAATAACAAAAAATACTTTGAAAATGGAATGTCTGTAGACACAGGAATAACAAATTAAATATTAACGTTAAAAATAGGACCAATAAAGAAGGATGAAGTCAAAGTTGCGGGTAATTAAAGAAAGGTGAAATTAAAATGAACAGCTGTTTCACCTCAGTTTTATTAAAGAACATCATTAAACAGATACTATACTAGATGATGATCTTAAAAAGAACATTCATATTGTTTAGTTAGAAGGGAAAAATTATTTGACAAACTAATAAACCTCATAAAGGATCAACCGCCAGGTGTGGATGGTATACACCCATAAATACTATGGAAGAGATTGCAATGATCACAACAACATAAGCATCTTCAACTAAATTAGTCCCATCTGCCTCTCCTGGCCCACATCCCTCCAAACCTTTTCTATTCATGTGTCTACCCAAATGTCTTTTCAACATTGTAATTATACCCACATTCACCACTTCCTCAGGAAGTTCATTCCATGCGTAAACATGTAAAACATTTGACCCCATGTCTTTTTTAAATCTCTGTCCTCTCACCTTAAAATTGTTGACAATTAAAAGAAAAGTTGTACTTCATTTCAGTTTTTATTTGATCATTATAATATACAGTTACCACAATATACCAGTTCATTAAAGTAGTATAATTAATTGGTATATGTATTTATTTTTATCTAAAGAAATATTACTGCTAATGCACATGCTTCTTGGTGTCAGCAAGTGTGGCCTATATTACTAAAATATTCCAGGACTTGATTTCATATAAAATGCATTTATATGATACTTTTCATGACCACAAACATCCCAAAGCACTTGACAGTCACTAACATACCTTTCAGATCTATTCACAGTTGAAGTAGGCAATGTGGATAAATTATGCATAGCAAGATCCCATTTTATCAATGTGATAATGACTAACAAATCTAATTTTATGATGTTGATTAAGGAATAAGTGTTGGCCTAGTCACCAGGACTACCTCCCCTGATTTTCTTTGAAATAATGTTATGGAAACTTTAGGCCCATCTGGGAAAACAGGTGAGCTCTTAATTTATCACCTGATCTGAAAATCATTTCCAGCCTGAACAGTTCTGGTCTTCAAATTAAAGAAAGAATTTTAGGAGCACTGGAGCAATACAAAGTTCAATTTACAAGACAAGTACCAGACCTGAGATTATAGCTATCAGGAACTCTATAAATTGAGAATTATTTGTTTAGAAAAGTGAAGACTTAGAGGTCAGCTTATAGGTTTTTAAAATTATGACTGGATTGGACAAAATAGATGTGTAAATCATGTTTCCACTTACAGGTGAATCCAAAGCTGCAACGATTTATGTTTATATAGCATCTTTAATGTAATAAAACAGCCCAAGTTACTTCACAGTAGAATTATGAAACAGTGTATACCACTGAGCCACATGAGATGTTGGCCCTACTGGCCATCTACCTCCAAATCGACAACTTTTTCAGAGGGTCACAGGGAGCAGCGAATTGCCCATCAGACAATTCCCAAAAAACCTTCCTTTGTGTTGAGACAGCCGAAGGGTCCCATTGCACATTTGAGTAGAGTCGCAGGTAGATAGGAAAGTGAAGAAGGCATTTTGTATGCTTTCCTTTATTGGTCAGAGTAATGAGTACAGGAGTTGGGAGATCATGTTGCGGCTGTACAGGACATTGGTTAGGCCTCTTTTGGAATATTGCATGTAATTCTGGTCTCCTTCCTATCGGAAAGATGTTGTGAAACCTGAAAGGTTTCAGTAAAGATTTACAAGGATGTTGCCAGGATTTGAGGATTTGAGTTATAGGGAGAGGCTGAACAGGCTGGAGCTGTTTTCCCTAGTGTGTAGGAGGCTGAGGGGTGACCTTATAGAGGTTTATAAAATCATAAGGAACATGGATAGGATAAATGGACCAAGTCTTTTCCCTGGGATGGGAGAGTCCAGAACTAGAGGGCATAGGTTTAGGGTGAGAGGGGTAAGATATAAAAGAGACCTAAGTGGCAACTTTTTCACGCGGAGGGTGGTACGTGTATGGAACGAGCTGCCAGAGGAAATGGTGGAGGCTAGTACAATTGCAACATTTAAAAGGCATTTGGATGGCTATATGAGGCATATGGGCCGGGTTTTGGCAGGTGGGACTAGATTGAGTTGGGATGTCTGGTCAGCATGGATAGGTTGGACCGAAGGGTCTGTTTCTGTGCTGTACTCTATGACTCTATTGTCTGGCCTCAGACAATCTGGAAATTGGGAGATCTGCACTACTGAAGGAAAACAGCAGAGAAAGGTTTTGGGAGCATAGACAACTGAAAATGGAATGTCTGATAGTAGAGCAATGAAAATCAGGAAGTTCAAGTATCCAGAATTAGTTGAGCACACATGTCATGGACAGTTATGGGATGGGATGAACTTATAAGATAGGGAATGTAATGTCATGAAGACATTTAAAAATAAGGATCCGAATTTTTAAATTGTGTTTTTGTTTAACTGGGAACCAAATGTGAAATAACTGCACAGAGGCCAGTATCCCAGTACCATGTCACCCTTTATTTGCATGTGCACAGTACATTGCTCAGAGTCAGTCCCTGAAGTGAGGAGATTCTAAATTCCCTTTTATATCTGTCAGCCAAGGCTCCCTCATTGTTGCAGGTTAACAATCCCAATTAAGGACCTCATTGTCAATAAGATCCACCTCGTTCCAATCACTATATCCCTCCCCCTTCAGATTCCAGGGATGTAGACCTGGTCTTTCTCAGGTAGCTTCTCCGCAACTTTTTCACCCCAGGTCCAGTTTTTCTGACTCAGATGGCATGTACTGGACCGTAGTAGTTTTGCATGTGGAGTGTCTCGAGATTCTTCCAGCGGTAATGGTATCGAGACTGCATCCATCTCAGACTGAGATTTCCTCGACACTAGACAGAGAGGGATAACCTTTGGTTTCTGATGAGCCTTCTGGCTGTTCTGAGAGGCCAGATATGTTTTGCTTTTGCGCCGTTTGCAAGGTAGCAGCTTTCAGATGATCCACATATTTGTTCAGGATCACCTCCTTACCTAAACTTTGTAAGTTACGGACCTGATCTTGTGTAGACCCTGCCTCATAGCCATGCATGGCTATTTCTATGGTTCTAGCACCAAACTTCATCCTCTGAAGTAAATTGTCTCTCTCACTTAACGAAAGCATCTGGCTGGCATTGGTGTTCCTGTTGCTGTTTCACCTTCCAGGAATATCAGTTTTAACCTGGGGTCTGGAGTCTTCTCCCTATCCGCAACTCTGTTGGAGGTATCTCTGTAATTGTATAACGGGTGGTCCTATAATTGAAAAGGAACTGAGACAGTTGATATCTAGTGCAGGTGTAGGCTGCTTCTTTAAGTTTGCCTTCAAAGTTTGAATCAATCTTTTCACTAGATCATTGAATAATGGATAGAGTAGAGCTGTTTGAACATGCTGAATGCCATTCGACTTGAGGAAATACTCGAATTCTCTGCTGGTAAATGATGTCCCATTGTCAGTGACCAATACTTCTGGGAGACTGTGTATCATAAATGATGTTCACAGCTTCTCAGTCATCATCCCTGTGTTTTGAATGGTGCATCCACAATGATCAGGAACATTGAGCCCATGAAAGGACCGGCATAGTTGGCATGTAACTGCATCCAAGGTTTACCCTACCGTTCTCATGAATGTGGGGTCCTGCTGGCAGTAGATTTTGACCTTGTTGCTTTCTGGGCACTACCCCACCATCGCAGCTATGTTAGCATCCAGTCCTGGCCACCAGACATAGCTTCCTGCCACCATCTTCATTTTGGAAATCCCTGGATTACCCTGACAGAGTTCAGACAGTGTTTGGTGGTGGCCTTCACACGAAACAATCACTTTTACTCCCCATAGTAATATGCTATCCTTTACAGTGATCTGGTCTCACTGGGCCCAGAAACGTTTTAATCCTGGTTGTGATGGTCCTTCGGTTTCTTCCATTACCACCAGCTGTTTCTCATAGGAGACTGGAATCAAAGTTATACCCTTAATCTGTAACAGTTGCACAATATACATTCTCAGAATGACCAGAAAGGTCTTGCACAAACTTAAGGGGTCCAGAGTGCATCTTGTTAAAGACACGTTATGCAACCATAGACCTGCTGTGCTGACATCGATTCCCATGAGGATTGGGTGACCATTTAGAAAGACATTAATTTTAATAGGTTCTGATTTGGATGTTGCTAAGCAATTTACTTTTTCTAACCTATATGCAGGTTGACTTTCCAGGGCGTGCACTCTCCTGGATACCGGCCTATGTGTTTTCTTACTCAATTCAGGCCTTGTAGGACTCTTTTGCTGTCTTGAGTGCACATGTTAGCAGCAACTACAATGACTTGCTGGCCCAGACCCTGAAGAACACATTAGCCATTTGGCCGAGGCTCAGCTTTGTTGTGGAGTTTTGCAGTGGGCTGGCTTTGGGCCCCTCTGCTCAGGATATGCCCTGTGTGAGGCTCTGCAATTGCCTACAATCAAATGGTGTTCCCCAAGCTCACTCAGATGTGAGGGTGTTCACTTCCATTGGGATGCCCTTACATCCCATGCTCCACTTGCCACATTTCCTAATGATAAAGCCGTAGTAGTGCCTGTTTGAAGTTCAGTTGAGCTTCAGCTAGTAGGCGGTTTTACATTGTTATGTCATTAATTTCACCTACCAAAAGATCTTTCAGCTTTTCATTCAGGGTTAACCCAAAATCACATGCCTCTGCCAGTTCTGTTAACCTCATCAAAAGTCCTGATTCCCCCAGTCTTCAAATAGCTGAATAAAACCATGAGTATCTCAGAATTAGAGGAGGTTTGAGGTCATAATATTCCTTAACCAAATCAATAAATTCTTGAAAGGTTTTAGTGTCTTGTGCCTCTGGAAAACTTAAGCCCCATATCACTGAAATTGCTGCGGGTCCACAAACAGTCAGAAGGATTACTTGTTGCTTTTCATCTGCCCCAATGTCATTTGCCTGGAAAAAAACATATTCTTTCCATATACTGGGCCCAGTCTTTGACTGCAGGATCAAACGAATCAAGCTTCCCAAATAAGGGAAGATGCCAGAAATGCTTACTCCAACTAAGTGACATCTGTCGTGAGTGAATGTTTTTCAGGCACAGGCTGTTTACTCCCATTGCCACTGAAATAACTGCACAGAGGCTGGTATCGTGTCACCAAGTCACCCTTTATCTGCTTGCACACAGTCTACGGCTGTGGCCAGCCAGCTCGGAATTAGTCCCTGTGATGAGGAGATTCTGAGTCCCCTGCTTATATCTGTCAACCAGGGCTCCCGATTGGCCTAGGTTAACAACCCCAATCAAGGATCTCATAGTCAATAAGATACACCTGGTTCCAATCACGATAACATATAAATCAACAAGCACAGCAGTATTGCATGAAGAAGACTTGTTGCATGTAAGGACATGCGCAACAGAGTTTTGGATGACCTCAAGTTCATGGAAGATAGAATGTGGGAGACCAGCACAAGTAGTAGTTGATACACTTAGGGAGTTGCGTAGTAGTAGAATGTTATAGAGGTGAAAATACGTAGTTTTAGCAATGGTGCAAATGGGAGGTCAGAAACTCATATTGAGGTTAAACGTGATATTGATTGATTCAGTTTCTGACAATAGCTTCAGTCTTGCCAATACTTAATTGGAGGACATTTCTGTTCATACATTGTGATGTTGGATAACTAGGCTGATAATTTAACAGCTTTGGAGATTCAAGAGAGTTAGTGACAGTATACAATATAATGCTGTCACTAATGATGTTAGCGTGCGTGTGAAAATCAGTGTCGTGCTTTCAGATGATGTCACTTACTATAAATGCAAGATGGTTCCTAATAAATGAGTGAAGAAATAAGTTACTCAGAGTGATTAAAATGTGGAATTTGCTCAATAAGAAGTGCTTGTGACAAATAGCTTACCTGCTTTCAGAATGAAACATACATGAGACAAAAGGAGTTGGAAAGACGTGCTGAAAAGCTGGGAAGATTGTTGGAATGGGAAGAGTCTTGTATAAAAAATTGGCCTAAGTGATCTGTTTCTTTGCAGTATATTTATGTAATTTTATCCACCATTTAAGGGTCATGTTTTGGTTACTAGTTTCAGGAAAGAAGAACAGAAGTAAAATGATAACAGCAAGTACAGCAGTGAGTGTTACTGTGAGCAAAAGGATGGCCATTGCAGCAGGTAGGAAATCTTGGATTAAAGCTATAAGTGAATTTGACTTTGCAATACCAAATCTTCTGATTTTTGTTTTTGTTGTCAATAACTTCTTGTAAGATTTTTATACAGATCGTTACATTTACTGAAACATATGTAGCTTGTCATTTGTTTGCTCAAGAGAAATCATCATAATTAACAGAATAACTTTAAAAACAGATTCTTATTAAATTGTTTCAAACTCTTACAAGTAAATTTCACAAATCATTACAAATGAATCAGTAATACTGTGTACTTTTGCTTTAGCGGAACACTGAAACATTTCTAGGTCAAGTTGGCTTTCTCTGATAATTGTATCATTTGCTGAAGTATTTTCTCAACTTCTGTTGCTAATTTGGAGAAATATGAAATTCTGAAAATAATGAAAGTATCAGTTGTGTGTGTTAGCTATAAATTTTAGAGGTGAGCATATTAATTTGCCCAGATTGTTTGATAATTGCTGAGTTGAAAAGTTAACTAGAGATTTTTTTTCAGTAGAATTATCATCTGTCTCAGTCAACCTTTGGTGATCTGGACTGTGAATGTATACTAGAGTCTAAAGCCTAGAGTTTATCGTTTGGGTTTTCTTAATCTGAGCCCAAGTGTTCACCATCAATCACTGTGCCTAAACAAAACACCATCTACTCCTTTGAAAAGGAAAAGATGTTTCTTCATATCCTGTATCCATTCATTTGATTATTTCCACTTATTGCATTATAAAACTGACATTTACGAAGTGAAAATTTAAGAATAATGACCATGCTGACACCTCAGATGACATGAAATGAAATGATGGCCAAGCTAAATGTAAGAGCATAGTAAAGGACAACAATAGTTGATAATGTATGGAAAATCTCAGAATAACATCAGCAAAGCCTGTTTAGTTCCTATGAAAGTGAGCAAAAGAATGTGTATGTCAGCTGGAGTGCTGAAATTGGAAACTGTAAATGAACAATACAAAGGTAATTATGCGCATACTCTTGAATTGGTCCATACTGTGCAGTTCATTTAGACATAATTTTGTAGGGGGAGTTTGCTAAGTATCAGGACATCCATATTTCATAATCTTGAGGATAATTGGGAATAATCACAGTGAATTTTATTGCATAGATCCATGTAAGAAAAGTAAGAAGAAACAAAAGTCCTGCCTGCAAATAAAGTCATAGGGTCGTAGAGCTGTACAGCACAGAAACAGACCCTTCAGTCTAACTTACCCATGCTGACTATATATTCAAGATAAAGCTAGTTCCATTTGCCAGCATTTGGCCCATATCCCTCTGAACTTTTCTGAGTCATGCACCCATCCAGATGCCTTTTAAATGTTGTAATTGTACAAGTCTCCACCACTTCCTCTGGCAGCTCATTCCATACACACACCACCCTCTGCATGAAAAAGTTGTCCCTTAGGTTCCTTTTAAATCTTTCCCCCTCACCTTAAACCTATACAATCTATTTTTGGACTCTCACACCCTGGGTATAAGACTTTGACTATTTACCTAATCCATGCCCCTCATGATTTTATAAACCTCTAAAAGGTCATCTCTCAGCCTCCAACAATGCAGGGAAAATAACCCCAGCCTATTCAGCCTCTCCCTATAATCCCTCCAATCATACCAATATCCTTGTAAATCTTTTCTGAACCCTTTCAAGTTTCACAACATCCTCCCTATAGCAGGGACACCAGAATTGCATGCTGTATTCAAAAGGCAGCCTAGTCAGTGTCCTGTACAGCCGCAACATGACCTCCCAGATCCTATAGTCAATGCACTGACCAATAAAGGCAAGTATACCAAAAGCCTTCTTCACTATCCCATCTACCTGTGACTCCACTTTCAAAAACTATGAACTTGCACTCCAAGGTCTCTTTGTTCAGCAACACTCCTCAACACCTTGCCACTAAGTAAGTCCTGCCCTGATTTGCCTTTCCAAAATGCAGCATCTCACATTTATCTAAATTAAACTGCATCTGCCACTCCTCAACCATTGGCCCACCTGATCAAGATCCTGTTGTACTCTGCGGTAGCCTTCTTCACTGTCCACTACATCTCCAATTTTGGTGTCATCTGCAATGTAACTAACCATACCTCCTATGTTCATATCCAAATCATTTATATAAATGATGAAAAGCAGTGGACACAGCACCTATCTTTGCGGTATACCACTGGTCACAGGCCTCCAGTCTGAAAAGCAACCTTCCACCACCACCTTCTGTCTTCTACCTTTGAGTCAGTTCTGCATCCAAAAGGCTAGTTCTCCCTGTATTCCATGCTGAAAGACAGCTTGCAAAATACTGTTGTTATTATGAATTCATCTATGTTCTAGTGCTTCAGCTTCATCTGGTGCTAAAGTATTTCCAAACATTCAGGGATGCCAATGGTGATTGCCTACGTCATGGTGCCATTTCTCGTCACCGAGCATTAGGAATTTTGAGTCTCAGAATAACTCTTTAAAGGATTCTTACAGATATGTGGATAGCTTGGTTCTCTATCCTGGCACCTCAGTGGATGTTGGTGGGATGATGTGTGCCAAGAGGTGCTCTAATTTATACTTGCAGGTGGCACTTGAGAATATATTAGTTTTCTCTGTCTGTTTATCCTTGACACCATAGCCCAACTACCTTCTTTCCCTCTTCAAAATGGACATTTCCTCAATCCATTACTCATTATACCACATTATCCTACTTTGTCTAGACATGACTGTGCCTATATTCATTGTCTGAATGGTCTGCATTTCCATGTACAATAAAGTGCTATGCCAGTGCATAGCCTTTATTGATGCAAGAATGATAGAACTTAAGTCACTCTCTTTGTTAATACCATTTGCTTCCAGTGGGCAACGCAGGAAACAATTGGGTGCACAAGATGCAAAGCATCTAGACCTGTGCCCTTAGGAAGACAGGTGGAGGAGGTTGGATGGTTTGGAGTTTGGAGTTTGAGCCAAGCTTTCCATGCATATGATGCCAACAAATCCTCCTTTTCTATGTAAAAACATTTTTTATGCTATTGCACATTAAGTGTACCTCTGGGACAGTTTTAGGTAATTAAAATTCTTGTTAACTTATACATCCAAGTCTTCATAATTTGACATCTCCCTATCATTGAATAGAGGGGGGTGTAGTTTAACTAGGGAGGCAAAATTAGCAGCCTTCTCCTCAGCCTCTGCTGGAATGATGTAACATTTCAATCCACATTTCATTTCTTTGCTTCCCTTCTATGAAAGTTCTATGTGGGAACAGAGGTTTAAAAGGATTCATAAATATAGATCCATGTTTTGAGGCACAACTAAAGGCTAACTAATAGAAGACAGAGAGTTCAGATAAAGGGTTCATTTTCAAGATGAAAGCCTGTAAGTAAAGGAGTGCTGCAAGGATCAGTGATGGGGCAACAATTATTTACAATATATATTAGCGACTTAGTGCATTGACTCCCATCATCTATCATGAAATTTGTGTATGACACAAAAATAGGTGGGAAGGTAAGTAGTGAAGATGATACAGGTTAACTGAATGGACAAAAACTTTGCAGATAGGCTGTAATGTGGGAAAATGTGAGGTTATGCTCTTTTGTGGGAAGAATGTTATTTAGAAGAGCTCCATGTTATTTAAATGAAGAAAGACTACAGAAAGCTACAGCACAGAAATATTTAGGGGCCATTTTTATGAGCCATAAAAAAACTAGCATTCAAGTCCAGAAGTAATAGGGAAGATAAATGGACTGTTGGCTTTACTTCAAGGGAATGAGGTATAAAACTATATAAGGCATGAGTCAGACCACTTCTGAAATACTGTGAACAGTTTTGCTCCCCTTATCTCAGGAAAGATATATTGGCGTTGGTGGCAGTCCAGAGAATATTCAGTTGGTTGTTCCTGATTATAGAGGAAGTGTTTAATGAGGAGAGATTGAGTACATTGGGCCTGTACTCATTGGCATTTAGAAGAATGAGAGGTGACCTTATTGAAACATATAAGATTCTGAGGGACTTGAGAAGGTAGATGTGGAAAGGTTGTTTCCTTTCTGGGAAAGTCTAGAATCAGAAAGTATAATCCCTGAATAAGCAATTGCACATTTAAAACAGATATGAGGAGGATTACTTCCCTTAATGGACAGTCAATCTGTGAAATTCATTACCATAGAAGGTTTTAGAGGGTGTGTCATTAAGTATAGTCAAGGCTGAAATAGACTTTTAATCAGTAAGAGAATCAAAGTTATGAGAAAGAGTAATAATGTTGAGGATCTGTATAATTAGCCCTGATTTCATTGAATAACTAAATGTCTGATCTGACATCTTAAGTCTCTTGGTCATAATGGAATGTTAGAATTTGTAAAGAAAGGTACCAAAAGGTCAGCATATGGAGTGTGGATATATGTATCTAAGGAGGAGAGATGACCCTGAAGGAAAAGTGTGGAGGCAGTGCTCCAATTACCTTCAAATTACTTATCGCCAGAGCCACATAAGGCAATAACTGTCTAGGAAATAACTCCCATCTGCAATTTGATTCCAGGAAAGAGATATTCCAACTGTGTGGGTCATCATCAAATGTGGTGGAATGCCACCATAAAACTGAACTGGACCAACCATATAAATACCGTGGATACAAAATCGGTCAGGCAGTTCTGAGGTGAGTAATGTACCTCCTGACTGTTCAAAGCCTGTTCATAAAGCACAAGTCAGGATTGCAGTGGAATTCCCTCTACTTGCCTGGATGAGTGCAGCTCAATTAATACACAAGAAGCTTTGCATTTTCCAGACTAAAACAGCCCATTTGGCTGGCACCCAACACTACCTCCAATGATCTCCACCATCAGACTGACTGCAGTGTCTACTAATTACAAGATGAACAGTGGCAACTCACTGAGGCTTCTTAAACAGCTATTTCCAAAATCAAAGCCTCTCCCACCTAGAAAGAGAGATGCAGTAGGTACATGGGAACACTACCATCTGTAAATTGGCCTCCAAAGCACACACTAAACTGACATGGAACTGTAGCGTTGTTCCTTCACTGTCACTGTGTCAAAACTTTGGAACTCACTCACAGCAGCGACACACACATCATGGTCTGTGGTGGTTTAAGAAGATAGCAGCTTGCCACCACCTTTTCAAGTATCCAGTGAATAAATAAAGGCTTAAAAACTCACAATATTCAGCCCATGATTAAATCAAATTAATGACAGATGCATTGAGAGTCATAAATTAGTTTACTGCTCTTGGTAATAATCAGGCTGACCACTTGTACAACCTCCAACCAGGCTTTCTTTGTCAACGTGGACATATCCACTTGCATCCTGTTGGAAAAGGAGAGTTTCTTCTCATCTGTGAGATGGGAAAGAAGATGGTTTCATTAAACGATTGTGCTGTCCTTTCAGTATGTGAAGTTCTGTTCTTCAGAGCCTCCAGGGGTACGCAATGAACTAGGCGGAATGGATCTGACAGGATCTCTATACAATGATTTCTATCTTCTCCTCCTGCACCCATCTCAAGCAAAATATCACTGCCACTATTCCTTTAAATGGCTGACTAGAAGTTGATTCCATATATCGGCCTATTCCCCTTGCCAAGACTACTCAGTTTTTCAGATGTGAGGGTTTCTACTAGCTGGCTGTTACTTGGATGGCTAATGCCTGTTTCTTACAGAAAGAAAATACTGGGTTAGAGTGAACATTGTGCCCACTTGTGTTTCCACATGTCACCTACTTGCTCCCTGTTAAATTCTGCCTTTGTTATTCCCTGAAGTTGTGAATCACCTCATAGAATATCTTTATTGCCATAAATTCCATCCAGGTGAGAAAAACATAGAAAGCTGGTAGCATTTTTGTGCTCCTCTTAATCATCATCATTATTATTACCATATTTGGTGGGAAAAAAATATGTCACTATGATTTTTTAAATAAATCTACAGTTAGGATTAAAACGTTACTAAGTTGTGCCAATCTAATGACATTCAATAACACATTTGCCTGCATTTGTTTCTGTACAGCTGTCAAACAGTCAGGGGAGAAACTGGACCATTTTTGTTGCCAGTTTCTGGGCAGAAAATGGGTACAATGAGGCAGCTAATCTCCTATACTTGAACTGTAGAGGAAATACATTTGTCACCAAATTGGTTCTAGTGTTCCATAGGAAACCTTAACAATTTTTCAAAATGGCCATCATGTGCTTTAACTGGACAATAGTTTTAAGGTGCAAACAGGTAATTGGTTGGTTGATGTCTGCCACATCCAGGATTATCTAATTTGCATATAACCTAACTAACAGCTCTTGAAGATGTCACTAGATATTGGCATTGAAATTATAAGTTTAGACAGTGCATAATTTGTTTAATGTGGAGCCAGCTCAATGTTAACATGAGTCACTGTTCATGCTCCCTCCCTCCTGACTATCCCTTCTCCTACACCTAGCTCACCTCAGCTGGAGCACTGCTACCAAGTAATTTCTGAACCGCAATTTGGCACCCATGCTCACTAATACCATAGGGAAAAGGTTAGGGATGAAATTCACTGTGGTCCTGCCACCTGTCTCATCAGGCAAAATATTCTGAGATCATCTGATTTCTAGGCTGAGAGTTGGATCTTCAAATTCATTAAGCTTTCATATGCAATTGAACTGTGTTTAAATGTTAATTGAACAATTCAGGAAATAAAGGAGGAGAGAAAAGTTGCATGGGGTCTTTGTATTCTTGTAATGTGGTTTACTAAAAATGTAAGACAGCACTCATTAGTCCTGATACAGTAACATGTATTTTAAAAATCAGCTTTTACTTTTTCTCCTACATTCATTTATTTGTTCTGTAGTCATTTCTTTACAGCAGCCAAATATTAATGAGTTGTTAGCCAAAGATGGCACAAAAATGAAAGTTTGATTTAAGTTAAAGACAAATTATGATATGGGTCGCACAATATTATTCAATTATCAGCTGTTTATGCTTCGAGAAATAATAGCATGATGCCAAATTAACCTCAAGAACTCAGTACAATAACTTCTGAACAATCACATTCCTTGGGAACTTACAGAGTTGAATCTCTGACAGGTTTGTTAGAAGCTTGGGGTCAATGTAAATGAAAACAATTTGTCAGTAATTTTGCTTTATGCAGCAGTTTGAATGCACTGTGTTTACATGCTGACAGACAAATGACAATTTTCTATTTTTGTTTGCTCTTACAGTACGTATGCCCCAGGCAGTCTGCCTCAGCATTGACTTGAAATGAAATTTGTACATCCTCTTTTCTTATGAGATTTTTGAATTTTTTTTCTTGTCATCCAGTTTGCTGAGTAAATATCACAAAGACAGCACAGATCTGTGGGGTAAGCAGTAGTGTATTCGGGCCTGTTTTTTGTATGAGACCACTCTATATTTTTACAAAATTCCAGGGACTCCCTTTAACACAGAAGTATATTTTCTGCAATTTTTTTAATTAATGGGATGTGAGCATCACTGATTAGGTCACAATTTATTGTTCATCCATAATTGTCCTTAAGAAGATACTGGTGAGCTGCCTTCTCGAATCACTGTAGTTGTTGGGGTCTAGGGACGCCCATAGTGCTGTTATGAAGGGAGTTCCAGGATTTGGCAATGTAGTCCTAAGTAAGGATGATCTGTAACTTAGAGGGGATCTTTGCTGTTGGTGGCATTCCAATGATCTGCTGCCCTTGCCATTCTAGTGGATAGAGTTTCCAGATCTGGCAGATGCTGACTGAGGTGCCTTGATAAGTTCCTGTAGTGCATTTTGTAGATTATCTATTCTGTTGCCACTGTGTGCCAGTGGTGGAGAGAGTGAATATTAAAATTGGCAACAAGGTGCCAATCAAGCAAATTGTTTCACCTCAATGGTATTGAGTTTCTTGAGTGTTGTTGGAGCTGCACTCATCCAGGCTGGTATGGAGTATTCCATCACACACTCCTGACATCTGCCTGTACATGATGGACAGGCTTGGAAAGTAAGGATATGAATTACTCATTCCAAAATTCCTAATTCCTCGACCAAACCTTGAACCTGTTTTATTTATATGGCTGGTCCACTTCAGTTTCAGGTCAATGAGAGCCATGCGAATTGATAGGGGATTCAGCAATGGTGATGCCTTTGAATGTAAAAAAAAAAGACAGTTTAATTTACTGCTATTTGAGATGACCATTACTTGTCACATGTGTGGTGTCATTTTTACTTGCCCAATCTTGAGTGTTGTCTATGTCTTGCTGCATATGTACAGGGCCTGCTTCAGCTTCTGAGAAATAGAGAATGGTACCGAACATTGTGTAACCTTCAGTAAACATCTCCACTTCTGGCTTTATGATGGAGAGAAGGTCATTGATGAAGCAGCTGAAGATGGTTAGGTCTAGAACAATATTCTAAGGACCTCCTGCAATGCTATCCTGGGACTGAGAGGACTGATCTCCAATAATCATAACCATCTTTCTTTGTGCCAGTTATGATGCCAGCAAGTGGAGAATTTTCTTCTCAATTCCCATCAATTCCAACTTTGCTGGGATTCTTGATGCTACATTCGATCAAGTGTAACCTTAATGTCAAGAGCAATCACTGTCAGCTCACCTCTGGAATTCAGCTCTTTTGTCCATGTTTGAACCAGGGCTGTGATGACGTCAGGAGCTGAGTGGCCCTGGAGGAACCCAAACTGGTGTCAGTGAGCAGGTGCTGTTTGATAACATTGATGATGACACTTTACTGATGATCAAGAGACGATGAATGGGGCAATAATTCACAAGGTTGGATTTGTCCTGCTTTTTGTGTATGGGACTTACCTAGACAATTTTCCATGCTGTAGGGTAGATACCAGTATTGTAGCTATATTAGAATAGCTTGACTAGGAGTACAGCAGGTTCTAGAATGCAAGTGTTTAGTACTGTTGTCAGGGGCCATAGTCTTTGCAGTATCCAGGGCCTTCAGCTCTTTTTTGATATCATGTGGAGTGAATGGAATTGGATCTGTAATGCTGGGGACTTAGAGAGGAGGTCAACATGGTTCATCCATTTGACACTTGATAGTAGAAAAATTCTACAAATATTTCAACCTTACCTTTAACATTGTTATTCTGACTCCTCATCATTAACGATGGTGATATTAGTAGAGCTTCCTTCTCTATTGAGTTGTTAAGTTGTCTACCACCATTCAGGACCGGATGCGGCAGGAATGCAGAGCTTAGATCTGATCCATTGGTGTTGAATAACTTAAGTTATCACAAATTTATTTCCTTACTGCTGCTTCTGTGCATTTAATATTAAAATCAGACCACAATGAGGTCACTGCAATTGCTCCAATATATCTGGCCTTGGAATTGTAAAAAAATCAGCCAAGATTCACTCTATTATTATTTTGCTGGAAACATGCTTATATTGGTATGTGGTAAGAAAAGAAAAACTCTTGACTGAAGTATAACCCATGAATCAATAACTTTCGAAGGTTATTGCTCTGGGCTATAACTGAAGAATGGATGTGTATAGAAAATATCTTGGAGAACTACCAGTGCCACGACTGGACATTTACCTTGTGTCTTCAGAAAAGGCAAAATCATTCTCTGCATTTTGCTACGTCTTATGGCTTATAATTAAAAACTACTATGATGTATTTTTAATAGCAGTTTTAATTTTTGTCTTGAGTTATTTCAAATGTTTGTTCTGCTGTCACCTCAGATTTCTGTAACTGGATGTTGACCTGCATCCACCGTTCCTGAATTTGCTTCCAGGAATCATGCCATAAGCAACACACTCAGATCAAACTCCAAATACAGTTGACATCTTTTCTTTGTTCAGCCTCCCAAGTTAATGGCTTACGTCTCAGCACTGCTCCATCACTCTCAACAGAAAGTAATTTGTATAATGGTAATTATTTTCCCTCTCTCTCTCATATTTCATGCTGGGATGCAGTTCATAGATACCAGAATTACCTTCTCCATTAAGTTTTCCAATGACCATACGTGAGCTGCAGCAATTGATGCCTGTACTTCAAGATTTGCTGGGAAGAGGTAGTGGGGATTTTGGATGGAAGGGGGTGATAATTGTACAACTTCACAGTGTTGGCTAAATTTATCTAACGTTGAATTGCTACTGAAATGTTAAGAGTAAGCTCTAGCTGTGTGAGAGCAACAGGGTTGGGTGTACGAGTTAAGCTGGGATGCTGATGCAGAACTGACAATGATTTTATTTTTCTTAAGTAAATCCCAATTCTGTGAGCAGTGGCATTCTATCTGATACTGAACTTTAAGGATCAGTGATGTGTTAGGGTCTATGCGGGGAACAAAAAAAAAGTACTAGTCATTGGTAATTTACTCAAAACATTCATTAATAGAGCCAGGTACTGATCATTATGAGAATTTCTCTTCATCTCTGGAATCTATATACAGTACCAAAATCACAATAGAGTCTAAGAATGAATTCTATCCTTTTAGTCAGAGCTAGTTTGAATTCTATAGCCACAAAATTTGCATGTGTGGTGGCTGTATTTTGAGTACTACAAGTGACATTTTGTCCTGCAATGGTATTCCACAATATAGACTTCTGGAGCTGACTGCACTGGATGCCATTTTAGGAAGGACTTTGGTAGAAACATAGGGAATGTCTGCCAAAACTATGAAAGTAGGCAGATCATGATGTCAGTGCTGATTTGATCACAGTACTTACATTTTGAAGTTTGTGAGTCCAGCTAATTCTAATCTTAACCTCTTAGAGCTGAATTTGTATTCATCAGCTGGGAGGACATGCCACCAACACTACTTAAAGGGCTCATCTACGACTTAAAGTTTAGCTGCTAATTGATTTTTACTGGCTTATTCAGCAATTGAAGAAGTGGAAGTTTCCACAGTTCATAGAGATGTACAGCATGGAAACAGACCCTTGGGTCCAACCTGTCCATGCCGACCAGATATCCCAACTCAATCTAGTCGCACCTGCCAAGACCTGGCCCATTTCCCTCCACACCCTTCCTATTCATATACCCATCCAAATGCCTCTTAAATGTTGCATTTGTACCAGCCTCCACCAATTCCTCTGGCAGCTCATTCCATACACATACTTCCCTCTGTGTGAAAAAGACGCCCCGCAGGTCTCTTTGAAATCTTTCCCCTCTCACCCCAAACCTATGCCCCCTAGTTCGGGACTCCCCCACCCCAGGGAAAAGACTTTGCCTTTTTACCCAATCCATGCCCCTCATAATTTTATAAACCTCTATAAGGTCACCCTTCAGCCTCCGGAGCTCCAGGGAAAACAGCCCCATCCTGTCCAGCCTCTCCCTACAGCTCAGATCCTCCAACCCTGGCAACATCCTTGTAAATCTTTTCTGAACCCTTTCAAGTTTCACAACATCTTTCCAATAGGAAGGAGACCAGAATTTCATGCAATATTCCAACAGTGGCCTAACCAATGTCCTGTACAGCCACAACATGACCTCCCAACTCCTATACTCAATACTCTGACCAATAAAGGAAAGCATACAAAACGCCTTCTTCACTATCCTATCTACTTGCAACTCCACTTTCAAGGAGCTATGAACCTGCACTCCAAGGTCTATTTGTTCAGCAACACTCCCTAGGACCTTACAATTAAGTGTATAAGTCCTGCTAAGATTTGCTTTCCCAAAATGCAGCCCCTCGCATTTGTCTGAATTAAATTCCATCTGCCACTTCTCAGCCCATTGACCCATCTGGTCAAGATCCTGTTGTAATCTGAGGTAGCCCTCTTCGCTCTACACTTCACCTCCAATTTTGGTGTCATCTGCAAACTTACTAAGTGTACCTCTTATGCTCACATCCAAATAATTTATGTAAATGACAAAAAGTAGAGGACCCAGTACCGATCCTTGTGGCACTCCACTGTTCACAGGCCTCCAGTCTGAAAAGCAACCTTCCACCACCACCCTCTGTCTTCTACCTTTGAGCCGGTTCTTTATCCAAATGGCTAGTGGTCCCTGTATTCCGTGAGATCTAACCTTGCTAATCAGTTTCCTATGGGGAACCTTGTCGAACGCCTTACTGAAGTCCATATCGATCACATCAACTGCTCTGCCCTCATCAATCCTCTTTGTTACTTCCTCAAAAAACTCAATCAAGTTTGTAAGACATGATTTCCCACGCACGAAGCCATGTTGACTATCCAGAATCACTCCTTACCTTTCCAAATACATATACACCCTGTCCCTCAGGATTCCCTCCAACAACTTGCCCACCACTGACGTCAGGCTAACTGGTCTATCGTTCCCTGGCTTGTCCTTACTACCCTTCTTAAACAGTGGCACCACGTTAGCCAACCTCCAGTCTTCCGGCACCTCACCTGTGACTATTGATGATACAAATATCTCAGCAAGAGGCCCAGCAATCACTTTTCTAGCTTCACACAGAGTTCTAGAGTACACCTGATCAGGTCCTGGGGATTTATCCACCTTTACCTGTTTCAAGGCATCCAGTACTTTCTCCTCTGTAATGTGGACATTTTGCAAGATGTCGCCATCTATTTCCCTACAGTCTATATCTTCCATATCCTTTTCCACAGTAAATACTGATGCAAAATATTCATTTAGTATCTTCCCCATTTTCTGCAGCTCCACACAAAGGCCACCTTGCTGATCTTTGAGGGGCCCAATTCTCTCCCAAGTTATCCTTTTGTCCTTAATGTATTTGTAAAAACTCTTTGGATTCTCCTTAATTCTATTTGCCAAAGCTATCTCATGTCTCCTTTTTGCCCTCCTGATTTCTTCTTAAGTATACTCCTACTTCCTTTATACTCTTCTAAGGATTCACTCGATCTATCCTGTCTATACCTTACATATGCTTCCTTCTTTTTCTGAACCAAACCCTCAATTTCTTTAGTTATCCAGCATTCCCTATACCTACCAGCCTTCCCTTTCACCCTAACAGGAATATACTTTCTCTGGATTCTCGTTATCTCATTTCTGAAGGCTTCCCATTTTACAGCCGTCCCTCTACCTGTGAACATCTGCCCCCAATCAGCTTGTGAAAGTTTTGCCTAATACCGTCAAAATTGGCCTTTCTCCAATTTAGATCTGGTCTATTCCTTTTCCATCACTATTTTAAAACTAATAGAATGATGGTCGCTGGCCCCAAAGTGCTCCCCCACTGACACCTCAGTCACCTGCCTCGGCCTTATTTCCCAAGAGTGGTTATGTTTTGCATCTTCTCTAGTAAGTACATCCACATACTAAATCAGAAAATTGTCTTGTACACACTGAACAAATTCCTCTCCATCTAAACCCTTAACACTATGGCAGTTCTAATCTATGTTTGGAAAGTTAAACTCCCCTACCATAACCACCCTATTATTCTTACAGATAGCTGAGATCTCCTTACAAGTTGGTTTCTCAATTTCCCTCTGACTATTAAGGGGTCTATAATACAATCCCAAAAAGATGATCATCCTTTTCTTATTTCTCAGTTCCACCCAAATAACTTCCCTGGATGTATTTCCAGGAATATCCTCCCTCAGTACAGCTGTAATGCTATCCCTTATGAAAAATGCCACCCGCCACCCCCCCTCCCCCCCACCTTGCCTCCCTTTGTATCCTTCCTGTAGCATTTGTATCCTGGAACATTAAGCTGCCAGTCCTGCCCATCCCTGAGCCATGTTTCTGTAATTGCTATGATATCCCAGTCCCATGTTCCTAACCATGCCCTGAGTTCATCTGCCTTCCCTGTTAGGCCCCTTGCATTGAAATAAATGCAGTTTAATTTATTAGTCCTACCTTGTCCCTGCCTGCCCTGACTGTTTGACTCACTTCTGTTCTCAACTGTACCAATCTCAGACTGATCTCTTTCTTCACTATCTCCCTAAACCCCTTACTAGTTTAAATCCTCATGAGCAGCTCTAGCAAGGTTCCCTGCCAGTATGTTAGTCCCCTTCCCATTTAGGTGCAATCCGTCCTTCTTGTGCAGGTCATTTCTACCCAAAAAGAGATTCCAATGATCAAAAATGTTCCTGAAATCTACAAGGAATGGTGTGGCATGCATTGAAGGATTTTGTTCCATCAAGGATTCTGCACATACACTTTCTCCAGGACATGGTCCAATAATTTTCATATGTTTTGGCCTACAGCATGACTGGGTTGTAATGCAGTTGCAACACAGTTGCAACAAAATGAAAAAGGCTGGAAATTGAGAAAAAGTTTCTTCAACCTCAATATTCTGGCCATGTCAGCCTAGAATATTGAGGGAACAATGCTCCCACCTGAATTTTAGTAAGGACACATGTTAGACATCTGTGCCTTAGGAATACCTCATTGAAATCTGCCATCTGGTGAATCCAAAATTGCTGTCCCAAAGGAGGGTAATGTCCACACTGTCTATAAAAGTTAAGTTAACTGTATGCATGAACATTTATGCTTCTTGCTACTTCCAAGCTGGAGCAAGTAATATTTGCCCCATTATAATTTTCCCATAAACTGTTGCATAAGAGAGCTTACAGTGACGACATCCCAAAGGAACTGAATACATTTCATTCTCTCTTACCAGAGATAAACAGATGGAGAAACACCATTAAGGAGACTTCCAGGTTTTTCATGCATGCAGAGTGTCATTGAATATACACAAATTGTTTTGCAGATGCTACATGTTATTTCTGACATACACCATAACCAGGAAGCATTCCATATCCTCAATGTGTGTCCATTAAGTTGATGTGTGACCATTAAGCTAAGTGTATATGAGATCCTGGCAGCTGTCATGATGCTTTCATTCTACAAAAAAATCCCTATATCATCTGGATAAGCCATCAATGCTGAAATACATGGAAGCAGCTGATGCATCCTTCCCCAAAATTGTCTAAAGGCTTGGGAGGTTACAACAGCTATTGAGGAGGCAAGGCAGTTGCAAAATGGGGTTGGGGAAATGGAAAGGCTACAGGAGAGTGGTGAAGAACAAAGACAGAGTGAGAAATGTGAGTCAGGGAGGCAGCAAGCTGGGAAGATGCAATGGGGGAAGAGGTCAGGGAAGTTGTAAATGAGGGAGAAGATAGGGAGGTTGCAATGGGGATGGGTAAGAGAGAGGCTGCCAGGGGAGAAAGAAAGGGAGGCTATAAGGGTTTGGGAGTTGACAGGAATAGAGAAGTGAAAAATTTCAAACCTGTGCAAAAGGGACCATGCAACTTGCTAAGATTGAGGAAAATGTGAAATGATGTAGGTAATGAATTACTTGCAAATGAATAATGAACTGCTTGTTTAAGGCTACATATATTCAGAAGATAGTATATCAGGAAAATGTAGTGTATGCCATTGTATTCAACACTGTTGAAAAATGTGTTGCTGGAAAAGCGCAGGAGAATCAACGTTTCAGGCATAAGCCCTTCTTCTGTTCCTTGGATGCTGCCTGACCTGCTGCGCTTTTCCAGCAACACATTTTTCAGCTCTGATCTCCAGCATCTGCAGTCCTCACTTTCTCCTGTATTCAACAATGTGTCAATTGTTAAATTTAAATCTGAAATTGAAATCTGAAAGTCAGTAAAAATGGTTATAAATACTTGGTTAAAGTCTTCCAGATTTCTGAATGTGTGATAAAAATGCAATAGCTGCGATCTCACCAATCTGAAAGAGGTGTTCAGTGTGATGGATTTTGTGTGTAGGTGTGTACATCAGTTATTCTGAAGAAAAGTGTTTCTCCCTTCTGTTTGTTGCATTGTGCCAGATTAGGTACTATGATATCAAGGAAATGTATATACATTTTGTGTGTGGTGGTTCTAATTTTAATGGGCAATTGATAATTATTCCGTATATTGATAAATTCTTCCAGTTCTGCCTCTGTACAAATCCAAATTCCCCATGCACCAACCCAACTACAAAATGTACTTTATATCACTGCAGCACCTAATAAAGGTCTCAGTGAGAATGAAAAAGTCTGTGAAAATCGATAAATAGGTCCCCAAAATTCAAAAGTAACCTTCAAAAGGAGCTACTGGAAAAAGAAAATTGTATCCTGTAAGCTATTTTAACAAAACAGATTTCTATGAGACAACAAGAGCTATCCACTGACCACTTTGGTACATAACCCATTCACTCATGGACAACATATCCACGCATGTACAATGAAAGCCTTGTGGCCATGTGAAATGTGTTCTACAACCTACTATCTAATGTCATGCAACGTCAGCACCTGAGGCTGATGGCAAATGTGGGAATTAGTGATTGTGCTTTTTCCCCGTTTTCTTTTCCTTTCATCTTTGTTTTTCCCCACTGCAGATCTTGAGTGTGAAAAGAGAAAGGCAAGAAACAAAGGCTGTGGTGAGAGGAGACTGAGAAAAGGAAGAGGTTGCTGCTTAGAGAATGTGCAAATTGTAGATGTAGGAAACATATGGCGTGAAAAAGAGCTAGGTGTGAGAATACATTGTATTTGGTGGTTACAGCCCTGTCACTGGCCACAGCCTCAGTTAATAGTTGCCCCAGTGACGGCAGCTATAATGCTCCCCATGTACATGAGAACATTCCACTGTGCCTGTCCTCAACTGGATCCATACTGCTAACTGAAGTTATAGATTTACCTTGTCCATCCAAGAGAGAGCAAATTATGTCACTGTATGTAGTGTAGTGTTTGTAGTATATAGTATTTGGGTAATGAATAGGTGCTGATATACAAAAGCTGTATGTACCACATATGTGAATGTGAGATAAAGCTATGAATGTCAGGTATGATTGGTTTTGATAAATAATAGGGGTGTTGTACATTGAGTAAGGTGTAATAGTAGTTCAGCAGAATATGGCAATTGAAGATATTATGGTCCCTGTTGTTGTCATTACCGGACAAGTCAGATTACAGTTAGAAACCTAGTTTGTTTGATCATATTTTGACTTATTTTGGTTTTATCAAATTGGTCTCTTGATGAAACATAAGCGCACAGTGCTGCCCATAGTCCTTTTAAAGAAAGTTTATTAACAAAAGAAATGAAGCTTAAATAAAATAAACCAAACTATCTACTTATAATACAAATTTAAAGTAAAAGCAATATCCCATTAATCCTATAAGTCTTTTATACATTGAAAATGAATAAAATACACACCTGGTTCAGAATCCAAAGCACAACTCGTACAATATGTCAGTCTTGGTAAGTATCAACTGGGCAAATTTATAGACTCATAGAGTCACACAGCAAGGAAACAGACCCTTCGGGCCAACTCATCCATGCTGACCAAGTTTCCCAAATCAAAACTGATCCCACTTGCCTGCATTTGGCTCATTTTCCTTTAAAGATTTCCTATTCATGTACCTGTCCAAGTGTTGTATCTTTACCTGCAACTATTACTTCCTCTGGCTGCTCATTCCATGGAAGAACGACCTTCTGTGTGAAAAAATTGCCTCTCCGGTCCCTTTTAAATCTTTCTTCTCTTACCCTAAAAAATATGCCCACTAATTTTGAACTCCCCCACCCTTGAGAAAAGACCTTTGCTATTCACCTTATCTATGCCCCTCATAATTTTATAAAGCTCTATAAATCACTTGTGACTTTAACATTTAGACTAGAACAGCAGAAGACTTCTCAACGGAGCTAACCTATACCCAAGCTTCAATGTATTCAATTTTAGGTTACCTTTTGATGGTTTTATCCCAACACTTCTGGTCTGGGACTAACACGTAACTCTCTTTCTAAGTTAACCTACTTCACTTTATAACCTTCCCTTCTCAGGAGCATGGGTCTATGTAGCCATCCAATTACAAGGACTTAACAGAACTACTCTAATCAAAGTAAAAACTGAAACCTAAAGGTCCCCCTCACTAAACTATGGGTCTTGTCCTTTTGCTTTAAAGAAACAAAATTAAAAGTTCCAGAAGTCTCTAATATATCTTGGAGGGCCCGTTATTTACCTTGCTAAGCCAAACATTAATCTAAAATAAAGTTCATTAGGAGTCCGCAAAACCCATTCACTCTAAATCTAGGTCTCAAAACTATTTTAAAAGAACTGACCATGGCTACAGAAATACTTACTAGTTAATTTTGGACATCCAGAAAACCCACTGGTTATGAAGTGAAAATCTAAACATCCAAATTTACAATAAATAATATGAAAAACTATATATCCTAGTTTATATTACACTAACCTAACATAGGGATATTTAACTTTTTGAACTTATGGAACTTATATTGAGGTTATAGATTGTAAATAGTTGAGGTCCAGCATTAAACTCTGTGGTACTACTCCATGAGTAACAGATTGTCAACTCAAAAATGACCAAATTCATCCCAACTCTGTGCTTTTATTAGTAACCAATCCTCTATCCATCCTAAATTATTATTTTGTGCAAAGTACTGCTATTCCACTTCCCTTTCCTCCTTCCTACTTTTTTCTAAGTATCTTTGAATAATAAACATCTAGCCCTTCCCAATTTTAGCCAAATTTTGTTGTTGCCAAAACGTCATATTCCTACAAGGCTATTCGTGCTTGTAACTCACCAACCATAACTCCTGCACTTTCAGCATCTACTTACAAGCATTGCAAACATGTCTCTACATTCATTGTAGTCTTTCTTAGTTTGCTGTCTTAGATGGAACTCTCCCGTCTCTAGTATTTTGAGGTGCACTCACCTTATGCACCTTATCCCTCTTTTCCACCTTTGAAATAGGAGCATTCATCCCTACAACTTTAAACATTCCCAACCACACTAGTGAATCTGCTCACTAGGATCATGTCATTTGTCCAGTCTTGTGCAATCGATCCCTTTAGAATTGGTGCCTTGCATCTTAGAACTAGGCTCAGTGTTCCAAGAATGTGAAGCTCTCCTTTTTGGATCATTCATCAAACTATTCAATGGTTCTCACCATCTTCTTATTTCTAATCTTGCTGATGCATGGTTTTGATAGATAAAGTCAGGATCACTACATGAAAGGTCCTACTTTTAAACTTCCATCCTAGCACCAGGACATCTGACAGTAGGGCCTCAAGGCCCTCCCTTTCTATTCGGTCACAAGATGAAACACAAGATGAGAAAAGCAATATCAATGGGACCAGAACACAGGACTCTAGCCTTCTGAAATGTTAAAAATCACACAACACCAGGTTATAGTCCAACAGATTTGTTCAGAGTGCTGCTCCTTCATCATGTAGCTGTGAAGCTTGATCTATTTCCAGGAGCTGGCTCTATTTTCAAAGTAGGAATTTACAAAATGCTACATGGATTGGCTGCCTGCTGACTGTGTACTTTTTGAGCAAAATAGAATGCATCTACAAATGCAATTCTGCAAGTGCAAATTCACCCCATCAATTTATAAGTGTGTGTGCATGTATGAGAGAGAGAGAGAGACAGTGTAAGTGAAATAGAACCAGTCTGACTCAAGATTGAGATACAGACAGACTCTAACCTCACACTTTTAATGCATTATCTGAGCTGAGATGTTATCTTTTTCATAAAACCTTAAGTTAGGTCATGATGAGACTTAAAAGAAGTTCTGGGATTTGCATATTAATGAACCAAAAACTGCAACCCATTCTAAAAGATAAAAGACTTAACAGCAATCTAGGTTTGTTCAATATATTGTTTTAGTTGCATGACACGGCAATCTTTTGCTATAAATTCTGTCTCTGATGATATTGCTCCGCAACTACCCGATGAAGGAGCAGCGCGCCGAGAGCTAGTACTTCCAAATAAATCTGTTGGATTATAAACTGGTGTTGTGTGATTTTTAACTTTGTCCACCTCAGTCCAACACTGGCACCTTCACTTCTGAAACGTGGGATTCTAACTTAAAAGAAGTGATCTCAGAGTTGGATGTATTTTGGCAAAAGAAAAGATTTAGAAAGATCTTTAAAATACTGAGAGGCATGAATAGTGTGAGGAAGCCACACAATCTGAAATGTTGCATTTAGACTAAAATCAGTAATCATGTTTATTTTCAAGTTGGGTAATTACATTGAAACAGCAAGATACTTAATGTAGGACTGCTTAGAAAACAGTTACAATTCAATCAGTCCACAAGGGTTTAATGCATTTACCAGAAGGCATTAAAAATGTTTTTTAATGCCCGTAATGATCTTGTTTATGTAGAGCGAGATTTCTTAGTCATTAGTTGAGAGCCTACATTTTCAATCGGCAATAATTTACACTCAAACAGTTAGAAGTGGGGTCCAGATGGGCAAAATGAAAGTGTTTTCTTTATATCCATTCATTGTAATTATGTGTAATTACAGGTGCAGATTTTAAATGTCCAGGAAGCATTCTTGTGATATGACGATAAAGTTACGTGTAAGTCTTACAATCATCAAATAATTACTCATAAAAGGAGGCCATTGTGTCTGATATATCTGTACTGATTCAAAATGTCTCTCTTCATCATTTTCCCTGTAGCACTGTAAATGTTATTGCTTCAGTTAATGACATAATTTTCTTTTTAAAAAAAAAACTCATTTCAATCTGCTTCCAGCACAATGCCAGGCTGAGCATTTCACCAGCTAACCACAGGTTGTGTAAAACAGATTTTCATCATAACACCATTACTTCGCCTGACAATCAGGAACCTTCTGGTTCTCAATCATTCTGCCAAATGGAAAGTTTCTCTTCACCTACTCTGTCCAGATCCCTCATGATATTGAAAACCTATCAAGTCTCCTCTTCTTTGCTTCTTCAGAAATGTATCCATCTAACTGAAGTTTCTCATCCCTAGAATTCTTTAATCTCTTCCTTATCCTTTTTAATGACTTCAATTCTTTCTAAAATGTGGTGCCCAGAATTGAATACAATATTCTGCTGAGATCAGACCTGGGTTTTATAGAGGATCATCATAACTTTCAAGCTTTTATATGTTATACCTCCACTTATAAAGACCCATTGAAATTTAAAATGGACAATTAAGGGGCAATAGCATCATCAGAGCAAAGTTGGTGGTGAAATTTTTGGAAAATCTTTGAAATTATTCAAAAGGCTTCTAACCTATTGACAGCTCTTACTACATCTAAAGGGAAAAGGAAAATAAAAATACTGCAAATGCTTAAGATCTGAAATAAAACTAAAAAGTTCTTGGAAAATTTAGCAGGTTTGGCAAAATATATGGAGAGAAAAACATGGTTAATTTTTCAAGTCCACTATGATCATTCTGGAAAGATTCTTCTTGAATCTCCTGCCCGAAGGCACGCCTTCCATAATTATTTGTGAAACTGCAAATTACTGTGATTGTTATGACATGGAGGCAGGCCTTGGATCTACTTCAATCAGAATAGAGATTGAAATAGATGGTGTTAGAGTTATTTACATCCACATTCTAGTGGTCTAGCTAACTGAGCTAATAAGTCACAGATCATAACTTTAAGATATTAATGCATTAATAATACCCTGTACCCCTCATTTCCTGCACTCTGTAAAGAGATAGAATGCAAGTTGGCTTGCTCATTTGTTAACTTTATAAATGAATCTTCTACTTATTTCCATCACCCTTCCATCCTCTCTTACATTTTATACAAGTAGCCCTGTGACTTGCAATATAAGTTATAGATCTCTGAGTTACTTAAGTCCTGACACAAGAATCTATATTCAAGTGTCAGTTGCATAAAGAAATAAACAAGTGCAGGTATTTATATACTGCCTTTTATGATCTCAAGATGCCCTAAAGTATTTTAATAATAATGAAGTACTTTTGAAGTTTAGTTTCAGTTACACAAATTCACATTAAAAATACAGTACAGAAACAGGTCATTCGGCCCAATTAATCAGTGGTGTCAGTTATGCTCCCTCGAGCCTCCTTTCATATTTCCTCATATATCTCCGGAGATATCTCCGGCGGCACAGTGGCACAGTGGTTAGCACTGCTGCCTCACAGCGCCAGAGACCTGGGTTCAATTCCCGCCTCAGGCGACTGACTGTGTGGAGTTTGCACGTTCTCCCCGTGTCTGCGTGGGTTTCCTCCGGGTGCTCCGGTTTCCTCCCACAGTCCAAAGATGTGCAGGTCAGGTGAATTGGCCAGGGTAAATTGCCTGTAGTGTAGGTAAGGGGTAGATGTAGATGTAGATGTAGGGGTATGGGTGGGTTACGCTTCGGCGGGGCGGTGTGGACTTGTTGGGCCGAAGGGCCTGTTTCCACACTGTAGGTAATCTAATCTAATCTAATCTGAAATAAAACCAGATAATTCTTGGAAAATTCAGCAGGTTTGGCACAATATTCAGAGTGAAATCTTATTAATGGTTCAAGCCTACTTGACTATTCTGGAAGAGCTATTCTTGAATCTTCTGCCCGAAACAACACCTTCCATAATTATTTGTGAACCTGCAAACTGCTGTGATTTTATGACATGGAGGCAGACCTTGGGTCCATACTGTGAATACACTATACATTATTCACTACTATCTACATTAAGAAGTTTCTTCCAAATCTACCAAATTTGATTTATTGGGGATTAAATTGAGGAGCTCCAGATTTGCTCATCCCGAAACCTTACATAATAGGTTTGTTACGATAACCCTTAGTCTTTACAAGAGGAAGAGCAGGCCCAGTCTGTTTGACCATCGCTGAAATGTTTACCCTCACATGATGTTTCATCCTTGTAAATCGTTTTGATGCCCAGTTGAATACCTCTATATCCTTGTTATGTTACAATAACCAAACCTATACATTGTACTCCAAGTGTGATCTAACTAAGAGACAATTAGGTTTAAAGTAACTTCTCTACTTTTTAACCCTAATTAGAAACAAATGATGGTACTTCAAGATTTTTGTGAAGATTTGTAACTCAGGTTGAGGTTTGGGTTGTAAGTTTGTTCACTGAGCTTGCAGGTTTGTTCTCATACATTTCATCACCATGCTAGGTAACATCATCAGGTGAGCCTCCAGTGAAACACTTGTGTTCTATCCCGCGTTCTATTTATGTGTCTTGGTCTATTACAGTGGGTGATATCATTTCCGGTTCTTTTTCTCAGAGGTTGGTAAATGGGGTCCAAATTGGTGTGTTTTATTGATGGAGTTCCAGTTTGAATTGAATTGAATTTATTGACAATTGTACTGAGGCACAGTGAAAAGCTTTGTCTTGTGAGCAATACAGGCAGATCACCGAGTTAAGTAGCGTAGGTAAGTAAATAATAGGTAAACAGCGGCAAAAACCAAAACGCAGGTACAGGCGAATGCTAAGAGTTTGTGAGTCCATTCAGTATTCTAACAGTAGGGTTAAAACTGTTACAAAACTAGTTGGTGTGTGTGTCCAGGCTTCTGTAACATCTCCCCAATGATAGCGGTTGTAGAAAAGCATTGCCAGGGTTGGATGGATCTTTGAGAATACTAGCAGCCTTTCCTTGACAACGGGGCTTGTAGTTGGATTCTATAGATGGGTGGTTGGCCTTTGTAATTGTCCCGGCTGAGTTCACCACTCTCTGTAACCATCTCCGATCTTAAATGGTACAGTTGTCATACCAGGTAGTGATACATCCAGACAGAATGCTCTCAATGGCGCACCTATAAAAGTTGGCAAAGGTATTCACCATCATGCCAAATTTCCTCAACTGCCTGAGGAAGAAGAGACATTGTTGGGTCTTTCTAACCAATGCATCCACGTGAAGAGTCCAAGAAAGCTTGTTGTTTATGACCACTCCCAGGAGCTTGACACTCTCTCCACTTGTTCCACCTCTGTGCTGTTAATGTGTAGGGCGGTATAAGTAACATCCCACTGATCCCACAATAATGAGTTCCTTGGTTTTGCCGGCTTTTAGAGATAGGTTGTTCTCAGTGCACCATTTTTCCAGGTCTTCCACCTCCCATCTGTAGTCTATTTCATTGCCATCTGAGATTTGACTGACTATGGTGGTGTCATCAGCAAACTTGTAAATGGCATTAGTCTGGTATTTGGCGACACAGTCATGGGTATATTGTGAGTACAGTAGGGAGCTCAGTACACACCCCTGGGGGGGGAGGGGGGGGGGGTGGGAGGGGGAGGTGCGCTCCAGTGATGTAAGTGAGGGTGAAATATTGTCTCCAGTGTTCACTGATTGTGGCCTGTGGGTCAGGAAACTGAGGATCCAGTTGCAGAGAGTGGGGCTTAGTCCAAGATTACTAAATGTAGTAACCAGTCTCAAGGAAATGATAGTGTTGAAGGCTGAACTGTAGTCAGAGTAGAATTCAATGCCAAGCCTCTATAAATTCCCATGCGTTTCCTTGTTTAGCCTGTCCTAGGGTGGGTGTGTTGTCCTGAATTTTTGCCCATTCTACAAACTTATTAACGTTGTCTTGTTGAAATTCATTCCAGTACAATCTATACCTCCAATTAGGTGTTATCTAAAATATACACGGTGCCAGCAGGCAAGTAGCCCTAAAATGCAGCCTAATCCAGTTTATGAGTTGGATGCCTATTGTTACACGCCAAGTCCCATGTCACCACCTTTCCATGCCTGTTGCTGGTGCACCCTGAATACAGGTCAATATGTCCTGCAAGGGGATCCGAAAGGGACCATGAGGATTCTGAGGGATCAGCAAACATCAGGTGCCAATATTGGTGGACGAGGGGTGCATTTGACTGGTGCCCGTGGATCATGCTGTGAGATGTTGTTGCATGGTGACCAGCATGGAGGCTCTTTGCAGCTCGGTAACCACTCCAACTTCCATGTTGAGAATTCCCAATGTTTAGTTTGGTCAAGGTGGGTGATAGGAGTGGAAGAAGCATATTGCAAGATGATATTGCAATTAATAGAGTTGTAGACAAGCAATAATCTCTTTCAAAGCTAACTCACTACTTCCAAGTGAGAATCTTGCCTCGCTACCTGGAACTTAATTAAAAGATGGAGTGAGTTGCTCCCAATGTCAATTTAGGCCTCGCTGGACTTCTCAGATGATAATGCAATATTTTGTACTCTAGCTCATATCATTCAGAACCCCCATAAGATTCCACCCTTTATCTATCCAGAGTTTTCAATGGTTCAGATTCTTTATTCCCTCTGCTCCTGCTTTATGCTGCACTACTAAATACATACCTACTACAAGACTGACATAGCTAAAATAAGCCTTTTCTAGTCTGCAAAAAGGTGGCATTAGTTTTATAACAAAGGAAGCTTTATAACAAAGGAGAGTCTTAATGCCATGACATAACAGCAAGTAAACAATGTCCTGTTACTATCCAGGGTAACTGCAAACTTTAGCATTATCTCTCGCTACAATGGAGCAATATTCTATTTGGCTGGTTGCTATATTCATGTTGCCACTTGTTTCGAAGGAATGACTGAATAATAACAAAATCATTACAGTCAAATTCAATCCTTTGTTCCTATAATGGTAATGCCCACAATTATGTAATAAGAACTCCTATAACAATTTGTAACACTGCAGTTCCATCCTCTGGTTACCACGTAGCACTGCAAAGGAATTCTAATCACCACTTCATTTTATTTTCTCTCCCTGGTTTGTTTCTCAGATGAGGGTTTACAATTAATACTTTGTCAGTATTTTTAGAATCGATATTGAATTTTTCATGTACTTATTTCTTACCCACTCGCTGGAGACTGCCATCAAAGCCAATTTCTACTTTTGCCTCACTGGCCTCAACCTTATGACTTAGGGTCAGCCATCTGCAAACCCCATGATGTTTTTTAAATAAATGTTCACTTTTGATGCTCTGCTCCAATTTCTGCTCAGTGATTGTGACTTTGCTCCCCACTCCCCTTTCTCTCGACTAATTATGCTTCCATGTTACTCCATGGTCCTGTATTAGACTTTGGACTCCCCACCCTCACTATCACTACCAATGCATGCACATACCATTGACTTACAGTCGTTTATCTCTAGTTTTACATTTTCTTTGCCTGTTCTTGTCCAGTGTCTCTATTGTACTCTGGTCCTAATTGTCTTATGAATACAAGAATGAAGTAGCTCTTTATAAAGACTGAATTTGCTATCTTGGAGAAAATATAGCCATAAACAGAAGAAAATCAGCATTGCAACTGCTTTCAAAAGATCAAAAAACACTTAGATTTCAGAAATAATCTGTGCTCCAAATAAGCTGGACAATAAAGCTATTATTGAAATCTCTATTTTTAATTTTCTAATCAAACTGTTCAGTGATTTGAACCTGGAAGCTACACTACCACAATGCCATGAGAGGCCCTTTTGTAGACTTTTCCTTTAGTTTTGCTTCACTTTATTATAGGACATTCTTTTAGACATCTTTTTATTTTTCATTTAAAGGAAACAAAAGGACTGAGTGCATACATACAGTACCACAGGATAGTGAGTTTTTTTTAAAAAAGATCCAAGAATAAGTAACAAGAAGCAAATCCAAGTTTGAAGAAGCAAATCCAAACTTTAATGACTTATTTTAAAATCCAGAACATTCTAGAAGAGGGTTTCTTACAATTTCACTAGCATGGAGAAAAATAGCATTTTATCCAAATTTCTTTGTTAAAGCAATGATTTCTTCAATATTTTATTCCACATATGAATAAAAAGCTCAATCAGTTCTTAACCATAATATACACACAGTACGATCTAATTCCTAAATCAAGCATTTATTTAAAAAAATTAAGTACTCCATGTATTAAGTTGTCAGAATTTTGGTGCTAAATCTCGAAGGAGGAAATAAGGCATTTCCATTTTGACAGGAGGTTTTAGATGCAGATTATGAGATTAACATTCATCACAAGTGTAATGTGTACATGCAAGAAATTGTTTTCTTCCTGTAAAACTGGCTGGAAATTACAATACTGTGAACTTCTCCATCTACCCTACCTTCTTTCCACTACAAACACACACATTTTCTCTTTAGCACTTTCTTTTACAACTTTTTTTTAGATTCAGCTTGACATTGAAGAATTGTGTCAGTATACCATTACATATTTACTTAGATTGTTTGATTAATTTATAGGGCCCTGGTCAATAGGAAAATATAAAAATCTTCTTTCAGGTTAATAGCAAAGGAAAACAGCTAATCAGTGAACAAAATACCTACAACGAGACTGTATGCTCTGAAATAGATTTGCCGACTCCAGTTTGGGGCATTTCTGGAGATTCTTTTTCATTGCCAACCTGTCAAGACAAACAGTCTTTGCTTTCTCACATTTAATATTTTTACAGCTGATAACAAGGTGCTCAAAGAAAGTAGAAAGAAAAAGACATTTTTAATAACATGATTTTTTTTCCATAGATGGCTCACAGCAGTATCCAAAAAAGTCTTTAATTCCTGGAGGCTCCAGGATAATCGTGGAGAGTTGGCAACTCTATTCTGAGAAGGTGTAAAAGTTGTAACTGGTAACTGTGAGCTTGGAAAGAAGGAATGCAAACCGTAACTTCAAATTGATAACAAAACTTTCAATTATTAGCCAAAAGCATCCTTCCTGACTCATGAGTAATAGGCAGCATAGATATTCTCCATATTCCATCTACACACCTACATAAAGGAAGAAGCAGCTGGATGATTATTCTGTTCTGTTGGCAGCTAGCATTAAAATAGATCAGAAGATTGTGGGCTCATCAAAATACCAATGTTATATTTTTCATTGTTGTCACTCAGTTACATTAGTCACCATCTACGGTGTAAGATGGACACAATGCAAAATCCCATTACACTTCCCAACAATATGTTTATCTGCAGTCTTTGGACAGTATATTTTCCTACATATGTGTGTATTTGTGTTTTCTATATCAAACACTCTTTAGGTTTTGCTAAAAGGAAAACTTACTATGTTGTGTTGCCTTGTGGACCTATGTTTAGCTGAAACTTGAGGCTTAATAAATCTATTTCACTTTGGTCCTTTATAAGAAGCATCTTGCATTATTAGTACCACATGGATAGTGGACTAACGTTCAGTCTGATTTGATGATGATCTTCCTGAGGCAAGTCCCAAGAATCCTTGGAGCTGGAAATTTAAGTGACAAACTGGTGGGTTTATCTTAAGGTGCATTGCTGGGAGAAAAAGACAATTTTACTCAAAGGCCCAATTCATATATGGGAGGAAAATAAATACATGAGACAGAAGCTGAAATCAAGGGGGTATACATGTTTCCTGCATGCAGACTTTTGTGCCATTAAATTTCAAATGATTTCAACAAAATGACATTAGTGAAGTCCCAATCATTAATGCAGCAGCATAGGTATTGCATGTAACATCAGTTACCAATATGCTCCTGGCTACTGCAGGCAGAACAACAAAATCTAAGTCCTGGATCACAAATACATAAGAAATTAGAAAGATATATAGAAATCTGAATACACTATCAAAGAGCTTAATATAGAAATTTCCGGGATCAGAATGTTTGCTTCATTCTTGCAATTCATATCAGTCTTCGTGATTATGTCGGCTTGTAGCAAATATGTGGTTTTATATGGTTTGTAACCATTCCTGGTAATTCATTATTCTTCAAATATGAAACCCTTTTTTAGATTTTAGCCTGCAACACTGTCAGATATCTATTTTATTATATATTAATCATCTCAGTCCTGCTCTCTGGAAATCTATTCCAAAGGTCCTCATTCCATTGCACATTTTATCACTTTTAAAAGGCTCTCAAAATAATCCTTTTGGTTACCTCCCTATTTTTTTTCCTAGCACTGCTACTATCCAAATTCCCTTCTTAATGCACAGTTACTTGGGCTCAGGACAGCAGAGAATAATCATTTTACAATTTTTGTAGCCAACAGTATGCCAATCTTAGGTGGCATCATATCATTTTATTAGGAATGCTTTATTTCTGGAGGCTCAGCCAAGAATGACGATTAACTACATTTTAAAAATTGTGGGCAATTCAGATTCAAGAAATTAATTCCAGGAGGTTATGGCTAGTCCTCATCCACATATCTTCATGGATAAATGTCAGGTTGTTCACTTTAGTGGGAAAGCTAGAATGTCAGGTTATTATTTAAATGGTGATAGATTGGGAAAGGTTGAAGTTGGAAGTCCTACGCTGATCATTGAAAGCAAGCATCAGATAAAACAAGCAGTGAGAAAAGCAAATTGTATGATGGCTTTCATTGTAAAAGGGTGGTAATATAGAAACTAGGATACTTTCCTGCTGCTGCAGGGTGTTGATGAGGCCAAACTTACAGTATTTTGTGCAGTTTTGATCTCCTTACTGAAGAAAAGATCCGCTTACCATAGAGAGGGAGAACAAACATTCACCAGACTGATTCCTGGGATAGCAGGCTTGTCATTTGAGGAAACTGAGCCTATATTTACTGGAGTTTAGACGAATGAAAGAGGATCTCATTAAAGCATGTACAATTGTAGCAGGCTGAACAGACTGAGTGCAGGGATAATGTTTCACCTGGCCTAGGGGTTCCAGAATGAAGTTATGGTCTCAGAATATATGGTAGGCATTTCAGACTGAGATACAGTGAAATTTCTTTACGCAAAGGTTGGGGGGGGGGGGTTATTCTGTGGAATTCTCTGTCGCAGAAGGCAAGGAGGACAAGTCACAAACCCCAGCATCAGACCATCCCCTCTCTCAGGAACTGGATTTTATGGGATTGCACACCCTCTCCAGTGTCAGGTATGGGGACACTGCGTGGGATACCTTATCATATCACCTCAAATATTTGTCTTGTTATTGGAAACCAAGACAGACATATTGAGCAAACTTCCAGGTGGGGGATTAGTCCATGACATAAACTATATGGTGCAAAGCAGCATTTGGGGAAAGACAGACTTCTGGGGCTAAATTTTTCTAGTCATTTGGAGATGGGCTGGGAAGCAGCAGTGTGGCAATATGGCAGGGAAATGGAACCATAAAGTAAATTCAAGAAGTTCAGCCACCATGGCTGTCGGAAGCTCGGCAGCAACCTCACAATGAGTTCTCACTGCTATCAGAGATGGATGCTGCATGTTCAATGGAATGGCTCTCCTGCATCAATGATATTTCCTGCACCCAAGGCGATGCCACTGGAATGCTCTTATTTGCCTAGTCCTTCGTTCCTCAAAAATCTCAACTCTCTTCAAGGGCACCTGGGTACGAAAGGGCCTACTGCTTGGTGATACAATCTCAGAATTGACAAGCCATAAATATTGGCATTGCCAAAGCTGCTGAGGGGCTGGCTCTCTGAAAGTGCTCAAAGCTCTCACGTTGGACCAGAGTCCTTAATTATCATAGGTAAAATGCCACAGTGGATTCCTGCCACATGCTGGAACGCAAACAATTCCCACACTCAGTTATGACAGTGGATCTTCAAACTCCTCAGAGTAGTTTAGCCTTCAGGTTTTCAAGTCATCTCCACCTACACCCCCATTCCTAAAATATCAAATTAAAATTCTCTCTGTTATTTCATTGATGCATTACTTCAAAATACATTTTCATTATCATAATTTTAGGGCATTTTAATGAGATTAATTACCTTACATACATTATCAGGAAAAAAAAGCATCTAAAACCCTGCATTAAAATTCTGCAACTGCATTAAATGGTGTCAGAAATTAACTTTTTAATGTTCCCTCTTGTTCAATCCTAAAAAATAATTTTGTTCACATTATATTGAGTACCTAGTTGAACAACTGTCATTCACTACTGTTTGCAGCGTTTTGCTATGTATGTTGCCTTTGAACCTCTTGATTATAACTTCACAATCACTCAAATATCAATATTTTGTGTCCATTTGGATGAGAAAAGTCTTTCCCATTTGTCAAGTCTTTCTCACTGGAATTAAACAGGACAGGTAAATGAATGTATGACAAACTATCATGAATTAAAAGTGACAAATAAATATCTCGCAAGTTTAGTTGAGATACTCTAGTGAAATTCTTAGAAAAGTGTGTTTGATTGCGTATCCTATTAATAACCTGTTAAGTATCATTAAGTACCAAACAACATTTTACAATTACAGAAGATATTACCCAACTGGAATGAGGGCCAGCTTTCCTTCTGAACAATATAAGATGGCTTAATGAGATTCCCATACTGAATAGCAATTGATGCTGCAATTCAGAGTTGTTTCATGCACACAAAACCCGAGAAAAAAACTGAAAGTTTCAGTATTTGTTCCTCCAAATACTGGAGTTAGCTGCAGGTACAAAGATTCAAACAGCCATTTTTTGCCTTGAATTCTAAATACTTTCAAATAAATTTCATGCAAAAGAATTTTCAAGACAACCATACTCCTTTCTATATTCTTCTCCTTATTAGATTCTAATGCATCCTGTCGAGCCTCAGAAAACAAATAAGCAGAATTCAGGCCTGTAGGATGTGTTTCATTAAATGATTTGTGCTTCCCTATACTGCGATGAGACTAACAAGTCAATATTTGTATCAACATTGCAATAAGCACATAAAGGCCAGAGCTGGAGAAAACTGATGAAGACAGCTCTTTTTCCATTGAATGCTATCTTGTACCTAATCCTCATGCCATGGAAGAAGCCTGCTTTTGATCCTCCTGCTCTTGCTCACCCTCTCCCATCAGCGGCTGTCGTTTTTTAAGCTCTCGATGATATTTTGCCATCAAGGAGGCATAGATGCAGCCATATGCCCCAGCCACCACCATCATGATGCAAACAATACCACACAAGACCCCAGCAACAACGACTGTTCCAATGGCTCGCCTGACACTGACTGGGCGGTAGCGTTGTCTTATGCAATCTGAAGTGTGAAAGTAATGTGGCCTTGGGGTGCTGACCTCCTGTTTCACACAGGGAGGGCCTGTGACTGCTTTTCCATTTCCTGAGGATTTATTTTCATCCTCCAGTTGGATGCAGTAGTTGAACATCTCTATGGGAACAGCTCTGAGATCTTTCCCACGGAGGTCTTTCGGTAGAGAACATTCAATTCCATCAAGTTTTCCACCTGATTTTAAGACAGAGTAATCAATTAATTAGGACTTCAATTCTGCCAGTCAAAACAGTACATCATATTTTCCCAGTGTAACCATTTCCTCAAGTAGGCAATGTTTACATTTATTAAGCAAGTTTTAGCAAACTTATTTCACATGTTCCCATCTCTTTAACCGCCTCTCATCATATTTAGTTATTTTATTGGGACGAGGACTTTATTGGGACAATTCTGGGCATTCTGTAGGTAATGGCACTCTGTCGGGAAGTATAATGTTAAATTGTTGGCATGCTGCTCAAGATTTTTAATCATATTTTCTCTTTTTTTTGTTTGAATTGCTGAGATTCTCAGAGACTGAGCCTTTTTAAAATTTATTTGTAGGATGTGAGCGTCACTGACTGGCCAGCATTTATTGCCCATCCCTAGTTGCTCTTGAGAAGGTAGAGGTAAGCTGCCTTCTTGAACAACTGCAGTCCACCTGCTGTGGGTTGATTCACAATGCCATTGGGGTGGAAATTCCAGGATTTCAATCCAGCAACAATAAAGGAAAAACAATACATTTCCAAGTCAGGATGATGTGTTGCTTGGAGGGACACTTACTGGTGGGGGTGTTCCTATGTGTCTGCTGCCCTTGCTCTTCTAGATGGAAGTGGTCAGGGGTTTGGAAAGTGATGTCTGAATATCTTTGGTGAATTTCTAGTGTGCATGTTGGAGATAGTGCAGACTGTTCCTACTGAGCATTGATGGTGGAGGGAATAGATGTTTGACTTGGCTGCGTTACACGCTTCGCATACTACCTTTCATAAACTTGGGGTTATCCAAATCTCTGATACCCATGTCCTAACTTACACCAAGTCATATTTGCCCATCACCCATCTGCCTAGTATACTACATTGACTCCCATTACAGCACGACATCAATACTGAAATTCTCACATATGTTTTCAAATCACTTCATGGTATTCCTATCCCTTTAAACTCTTCAACCCTACAACTCTCTAATATGTATTCACTCCTGCAACTCTGGCCCCTCTGATTTTAAATACTTCATAATTGTTCATCATGCCTTTAGCTGGCAAGGTCCCATGTTCTAGAACTCCCCCTGTAATCCTCTCTGCTTTTCAACTCTGCTTTGTTTCTAGAAGATAATCCATAAAATTTAAATCTTTGATCAAGCTCTGCCTTAATATTTTTTGGGTATAGTTCAGTATCAAGTTCTATTTAATAATGCTGCCATGAAATGCCTTGGGATGTTTTTCTGTGTTATTGATGCAATATAAATTCTGGGTAAACAGTTATAGGCTCCCACAAGGCATGCCAGGAATCTCTCTCTGTTAGAGACAAGTGGTTATAGAGCTTGAGGCCCAACATTCCAGATTGATTTCAAGTATCTCTAAACATCAGAGTCATCTAAGAAAAATTAACAACCAATGAAATTCACAGCTGACCTTGGAGAAACCTGTGTGGGAGAGCACATAGCAGGGGAGCAGCTAAGTGGCTAGTTGTAAAGTGTAACTATACTGTAGTTTTATGTAAATTTACAATAGTCAGTAGAGTGAGTTCCTTTTTGATTATATGTTTTATTGAGATCTATCTCTTGATTAAGCCTTTAAAATATAGAACGTAGGTACTAAGTTAGTGTGGAGCAGTGTTTTTACAGCAGTAAGACTGTGCTATTTTCTGGGTCTGTAGACTGCTAAGATGCAAAGATGGCCTTTAGTAGAGAGATGTGCTCTTTCGGTTGGATGTGGGCAATTAGGGAGGGTTTCCATGTTACTAATGATTATGTCTGCAGGAAGTGTGTTTAGTTGCAAATCCTATCGGATCACATGGATCGGTTGGAATGGTAGTTAGAAGAAATGAGGAATTGACGGTGCTAGGGAGTGTAATGGATGGCAGTTGCAGGAAGGAAAATAAACTGAAGATACAGACAGGTGGATGGGTAATTTTTAAAAAAGGTAGGAGAGGGAAATGGGCAGTGCACGAGTCTTCTGTGGCGACCCCCTTCTCAAACAAATATGCTGTTTTGGAAATGTATAGGGTGATGGAGTCTCAGGGAAATGTAGCACTGACAGGCAGGTTTCTGGTACTGGCTGGCTCTAATATAATTAGGATACAACGGGTTCCAAGCAATTGATTGTGATAGGTGACTCTCTAATCAGAGACATAGACAGATGTGCTGCAGCTGATGAAACATCAGAATGGTGTGTTGCCTCTCTGGAGCCAGGGTCAAAATTGTGTTGGAGAAAGTGCAGAGTATTCTGAAAGGGGAGAGGGACCAGCAGGAAGTCATTGCACCCACCCACCAGAATTAACGATATAGGAAGAGAAAATTATAAGATTCTGAGGACAGAATATAGGAAGTTAGGCAAGAATTTAAAAAGGAGGTCCTCAAGGGTAATAATATCTGGATTACTCCAAGTCCCACGAGCTAGTAAGGGTAGGAATAGGAGAATAGGGCAGATGAATGAGAGGCTGAGGAGGTTTCAAGGGAGGAGGATTCACATTTCTAGATCATTGGAATCTCTTCTGGGGTAGAGGTCACTTGTGTAAGAAGGACCCAGGGAAATAGTGAGGAAAGAAATAAGTCTGAGACTGGTACAGTTGGGAAAAGGACCAAGTCGAACATCAGGAATTGGATGGATAGAAATTTGTTAAGTCCAAAAAGGTTTTCTGATTCAGTGCTCAGATATAGAGAAGGTGCGAAACTTGCCCTACTCTCAGGAAGAAGAAAGTGAGGACTGCAGATGCTGGAGATCAGAGCTGAAAATGTGTTGCTGGAAAAGTGCAGCAGGTCAGGCAGCATCCAAGGAGCAGGAGAATCGACATTTCAGGCATGAGCCCAAAGAAGGGCTCATGCCTGAAATGTCGATTCTTCTGCTCCTTGGATGGTGCCTGACCTGCTGCGCTTTTCCAGCAACACATTTTCAGCCCTACTCTCAGGAAATAAGGCAGGGCAGGTGACTGTGGTGTCAGTGGGGGAGCACTTGGGGGCCAGTGGCCATAATGCTCTTCATTTTAAAATAGTGATGGAAAAGGATCGACCGGATCTAAAAGTTAAAGTTCTAAATTGAAGGAAGGCCAATTTTGACAGTATTAGGCAAGAACTTTCAAAAGTTAGTTGGAGGTGGATATTTGCAGGTAAAGGGGTAGCTGGGAAATGGGAAACCTTCAAAAATGAGATAGTGAGAAACCAGAGACAGTATATTCCTGTTTGGGTGAAGGTCAAGGCTGGTAAGTGTAAGGAATGCTGGTTGACGAGCAAAATTGAGGTTTTGGTCAAAATAAAAGAAAGCATATGTCACATATGGACAGCAGAGATCAAATGCATCCCTGGAAAAGTATAAAGGCAGTGGGAGTTTACTTAAGAGGGAAATCAGGAGGGCAAAAAGGAGACAAGAGATATTTGGCACATAGGGTTAGGAGGATCCAAAGGAATTCTACAGATACATTAAGGACCAAAGGGTAACTAGGGAGACAATAAGGCCCCTTAAAAATCAGCAAGGCCACCTACGTGTGGCAACACAGGAAATGGGGAAGATACTAAACGAGTAATTGCCATCAATGTTTTCTGAGGAGAAGGATATGGCAGATATAGAATGTGGGAAATAACGATATCTTGAAAAATATCCATAGAAACATAGAGGATAGGAGCGGAGGAGGCCACTCGGCCCTTCAAACCTGCTCTGCCATTCATCACAATCATGGCTGATCGTCTAATTCAAAAGCCTAATGCTGCTTTCTCCAACATAACCTTTGATCCAATTTGCCCCAGCTGCTATATCTAGCCGCCTCTTGAATACAAGTACTTCCTGTGGTAATTAATTCCATCGGATGAAAAAATGTCTCCTCATCTCCATCCTAAATGGTCTACCCCGAATCCTCAGACTGTGTGGATTCCATATCACAGAGGAGGTGGTGCTGTATGTCTTGGAATGCATAAAAGTAGATAAATCCCTGGTACCTGATCAGGTGTACCCTAGAACTCTGTGGGAAGCTAGGGAAGTGATTGTCGGGCCGTTTGCTGAGATATTTGTATCATCAATAGCCACAGGTGAGGCACCGGAAGACTGCAGGTTGGCTAACTTGATGCCGCTATTTAAGAAAGGTGGCAAGGAAAAGCCAGGGAACTATAGACCAGTGAGCCTGACATCAGTGGTGGGAAAGTTGTTGGAGGGAATCCTGAGGAACAGGATTTACATATATTCAGAAAGGCAAGATTAGGGATAGTCAAATGAATTCGTATGTGGGAAATTGTGTCTCACTAACTTAATTGGGTTTTTTGAGGAAGTAATGAATAGGATTAATGAAGGCAGAGCAGTGTACATGATATATATGGACTTCAGTAAGGCATTTGACAAGGTTCCTCATGGTAGATTGGTTAACAAGTTTAGCTCACATGGAATACAAGGAGAACTAACCATTTGGATACAGAACTAGTTCGAAGGTAGAAGACAGAGGGTGGCGGAGGGTTGTTTTTCAGACTGGAGGCCTGTGACAGTGGTATGTCACAAGAATAGGTGCTGAGTCCATTGCTTTTTGTCATTTATATAAATGATTTGGATGTGAACATAGGAGGTATAGTTAGTAAGTTTGCAAATGATATCAAAATTGGAGGTGTAGTGGATGTGAAGAAGGCTACCTCGGAATACAATGGGATCATGATCAGATGGGCTGAGGAGTGGCAGATGGAGTTACATTTAGATTTACATGTGACATGCTGCAATTTGGAAAGGCCAATCAGAGCAGGACTTGTATACTTAATGGTGAGGTCCTGGGGAGTGGTGCTGAACAAAGAAACCTTGGAGTTCAGGTTCATAGTTTCTTAAAAGTGGAGTTGTAGGTACGTAGGATTGTGAAGAAGGCATTTAGTATGCTTTCCTTTACTAGTCAATGCATTGAGTATAGGGGTTGGAGGTCATGTTGCTGCTGTACAGGACATTGGTCATGCCACTTTTGGAATACTGTGTACACTTCTAGTCTCCCTGTTTTTGAAAGGACATTGTGAAACTTGAAAGGGTTCAGAAAAGATTTACAAGAATGTTGCCAGGATTGCAGGGTTTCGGGGAGAGGCTGAAGAGGCTGGGATTATTTTCCCTGTAACATTGGAGGCTGAAGGGTGATTTTGCAGAGGTTTATAAATCATGAGGGTTGTAGATAGGGTGAATAGACAAGGTCTTTTCCCTGGGATAGGGGAGTCCAAAACTAGAGAGTATAGGTTTAAGGGTGAGTGGGTAAAGATTTAAAAGGGACCCGACGGGCAACTTTTTTATGCAGAGAGGGTGGTGTGTGTATGGAATGAGCTGCCAGAGGAAGTGGTAGAGGCTAGTACAATTGCAACATTTAAAAGTTATCTGGATGGGTATATGAATAAGAGAGTTTAGAGGGATATGGACCAAATGCTGGAAAATGGGGCTAAATTTATTTAGGATATCTGGTCAGCATGGGCAAGTTGGACCAAAAGGTCTGTTTCCATGCTGTATGATTGTAAGTATGAGATAAAGCAAGGAGGCTTTCTTCCATGAACCCGTTGGAATATGGATTTAAGTTTGTCACTGGCATCAATCTGTACCAGACACTAACTATCAAACCATGATAAATCCAACTTATTGGTGTTATTATGGAAAATTGCAGGCTTATCTAGAGATTGCTGAAGTTGTCAAGAGATAACAACAAAGCAGGTTGTTGCTTTAAAAGCAACTAAGCGGAGGCAGCATCAGAGATAGATAATGCTATAGATATAATGTTATGAGGCCCAGCTGATGAAATAGTTATGGGTCAGATGGTCATCTCTGAGCCAATTAAAATACCAATGTTTTAGACTGATTTAGTTTCAGAAAATGGCTGTAGAAGGGATAGAGTTGGTGTCAAGTGAATGGATTTTGTGGCAAGGATTAAAGACAAAACCCCTTCTCAATTTTTATTTAGTAACTACAAAATCCCTGGCAGATGTCTCCTGATTAGAGTCACTGAAGGTCAGTTAGTTGAGCTGTTTTCACCTCTGGAAGAAGTAATTTAGCTTTACACAGATCAAGAATGAAGACTATGATGTTTTTGCAGTGAAGTTCAATATATTGTGAATGAAATCAGTTTTCATTTTGGTGCATGTGAATTACATCCAGTGTGGCCAGAAAGTTTGTAAGTAATTGATAAAGTTTGTTCTACTGACCTTTGTAAAGGAACCATTCCATCCAGTGTTTGAAGTCTCTCAGGCTGCAGTCACATTCCCAAGGATTCCCACCAAGCTGCAACTGCCGAAGAAATTCAAGTGGCTCAAAGGCCTCCCTTTCGAGATTTGGCATCCTGTTTTCTTCCAGGTTCAACCAAGTCAAGTTCTGCATTTCATCAAATAAGAGCAATGGAATCTGAGAGAGGCCATTAACAGAAAGGTCCAATCTTTGCAAGTTAGTGGTCTTGTAGAAGATGCTTTTATCCAGACTTCGAATGCTGTTATTTCTTAAGTTGAGATCAGTCAGGTTCCTGATGTAATCAAATACATTTGCTGGTAATTGGTCCAGGTAATTGTTAGACAGATCCAGTTTCTCCAATGTGGTAACATTACTGAATGTGAGAGCTTGTAGGCTGCTGAGCTTATTGTTGCTGAGTGAGAGAAATTTAATGTTTGATGGAATGTCTGTTGGAATGGTCACAAGGCCTAGATTGCTGCAGTCAACTTCATAGTTTTTACAAGAACAGTGTGTAGGACACGCTAACAAGGCTTCAACAATAGTTAGCAACACAAAAAATAAGCAGTAATGACCTGTGGAGAAACAGAGGCACGTGTTAATGAATTAGAAACTTCAGCAAATGCAAGGATTTTCCATTTCACATCCAAATTTGACAAAGTTCCTTTGTATTTTTGAACACTAGCCAAGTACAATTTGTATGTCTTGCTTACCTCCTTGGCCCAGCGACAGAACTAAGAAGTTTTTGGAAGCAAATTGAGAAGATAAGATGATGCGTTATGGTGAACACTGCAGAGATTGAATATAATGGTTTTGGAACAGTTGCTGACAATAGTTCACAGGGGCTAGGGGAAAACTGATACAAGTTTTACATTATCTGAAATCCTTGTAGTTATTAACAAAAAAAACTTAGCAAGGCTACATAAAAAAAAAGTAACAATGCCCTGCTTCACTTCTGAACATGTTTCACTTAAGAGCTCGTTTCATTTGCCTTTAATGCCCAACTGAGCAGAACTAACTCTGGGAGACTTTTCTACACAAAAAAATCTTTATGACTCTTGCTGGCTCTCATTTATATGTAGCAGATGACCGTAGGGAAACTTGCACTGAATCTACATTGAGCTCCATCACAAAGAAGTCGAGGAGAATTATGGATGGGAAGAGTAGAAACTGAGTCAGCACTGGGTGAGATCATGAGATACCTAATTCCCAAAACATATAATCTCAAACTTTGACAATGAAAAAACTTGCTGGTCCAAAGCTTTCCTAAACGAGTGGCACTATGTCTAATAATCATGAGTAGTTATAATAACGAAAATAGTGAACAGTTTTATAAAACAGAGAGCAATGCCATTTCTGAAATGTGTTGGTAATTATTAGCAATTTTGTACTTGAGAATAGTGCAATTCCCAAGGAATATTAGGACATTTATAACGTGAATGTATAATATTATAATGAATAATTATTTCTTTTAATTAATAGTTTTGTAATAAAAGGCATTATTTAGATATGTATTCATAAATGATCACTTTGAGACAAAAGAGAGCAGGAAGACTTTGCCAAGACTTTTTCACACGTTATTGGCTTGCCATTTGAGATTGCTGAAAAACCAGGAAATGCTACCAGGATATATGTGTTTCTGTCAAAGAAAAAGTTCTAATTTAAAGGATCACAGCATTGCTCTCAAGGGTTTGGTGGTACTTTAACCTTTGAGGAATTGAGAGGCACCCAAGAAGGTTTCTTACACTCACTTATACCTAAATATCCCATTATATTTGAGAAACTAGTTGAAGTGAACTCTCCCAATTCAGGAGGAAGAAGATAGTCTCTCCAAACAAGCAGGTGTGGATGGAATGACCAAGGAAGTAAGCAGCAGGAGATTGATAGATTCTTGTTGTCTAGAGGAATTAAGGGCTACAGGGAGAACGCTGGTAAGTGGAACTGAAATGCGCATCAGCCATAATTGAATGGTGGAGTGGACTCGATGGGCCAAATGGCCTTACTTCCACTCCTATGTATTATGGTCTTATGGTCTTATGGAGAGGATTCTGGGTAATTCAAGATGAAGGATGGGAATAATTTCTGGCTGTAACAGCTGCTCCTTTTTTTGAGGTATTTTAGGTGCTGGAGGTGATTTCCTCGAAATCCAGGAGCAGCAATTACTTGGTGGTGGGCAAGTTGTCAGAGAGAATCCTGAGGGACAGGATGTACATGTATTTGGAAAGGCAAGGACTGATTAGGGATAGTCAACATGGCTTTGTGCATGGGAAAACATGTCTCACAAACTTGATTAAGTGTTTTGAAGAAGGAACAACGAAGATTGAGGGCAGAGCAGTAGATGTGATCTATATGGACTTCAGTAAGGTGTTCGACAAGGTTCCCCATGGGAGACTGATCTCATGGAATACAGGGAGAATTAGTCATTTAGATACAGAACTGGCTCCAAGGTAGGAGATAGAGGGTTGTGGTGGAGAGTTGTTTTTTCAGACTGGAGGCCTGTGACCAGTGGAGTGCCACAAGGATTGGTGCTTGGTCCTCTACTTTTTGTCATTTACATAAATGATTTGGATGCGAACATAAGAGGTACAGTTAGTAAGTTTGCAGATGACACCAGATTGGAGATATAGTGGACAGCAAAGAGGGTTATCTCAGATTACAACAGGATATTTATGGGCAACACGGTGGCACAGTGGTTAGCACTGCTGCCTCACAGTTTCAGAGACCTGGGTTCAATTCCCGTCTCAGGTGACTGACTGTGAGGAGTTTGCACATTCTCCCCGTGTCTGCGTGGGTTTCCTCCAGGTGCTCCGGTTTCCTCCCACAGTCCAAAAATGTGCAGGTTAGGTGAATTGGTTATGCTAAATTGCCCATAGTGTTAGGTGCAGGGTAAATGTAGGGGGGTGGGTGCGCTCCGCGGGTCGGTGTGGACTTGTTGGGCCGAAGGACCTGTTTCCATACTGTAAGTAATCTAATCTAATCTAATCATGACCAGATGGTCCAATGGGCTGAGAAGTGGCAGATGGAATTTAATTCAGATAAATGCGAGGTTCTGCATTTTGGGAAAGCAAATCCTAGCACTTAATGGTAAGGTCCTAGGGTGTGTTGCTGAACAAAGAGACCTTGGAGTGCAGGTTCATAGCTCCTTGAAAGTGGAGTCGTAGGTAGCTAGGATAGTGAAGAAGGCATTTGAGATGCTTTCCTTTATTGGTCAGAGTATTGAGTATAGGAGTTGGGAGGTCATGTTGCGGCTGTACAGGACATTGGTTAGGCCACAGTTGGAATATTGCGTGTAGTTCTGGTCTTCTTCCTATCGGAAAGATGTTGTGAAACATGAAAGGGTTCAGAAAAGATTTACAAGGATGTTGCCAGGGTTGGAAGACTTGAGCTATAGGGAGAGGCTGAACAGGCTGGGGCTATATTCCCTGAAGCGTCGGAGGCTGAGGGTGGCCTTATAGATGTTTACAAAATTATGAGGGGCATGGATACGGTAAATAGGCAAAGTCTTTTCCCTGGGGTCAGGGAGTCCAGAACTAAAGGGCATAGGTTTAGGGTGAAAGGGGAAAGATATAAAAGAGACCTAAGGGGCAACTTTTCACACAGAGGGTGGTACGTGTATGGAATGAGCTGCCAGAGGAAGTGGTGGAGGCTGGTACTATTGCAACATTTAAGAAGCATTTGGATGGGTATGTGAATAGGAAGAGTTTGGAGGGGTATGGGCCAGGTGCTGGCAGGTGGGACTAGATTGGGTTGGGATATCTGGTCGGCATGGACAGGTTAGACCAAAGGGTCTGTTTCCATACTGTACATCTCTTTGACTCTAGGCCTCTGAGTGTGGTCCCTCCAATCTCGGAAAATCAGACAATCAGCATCAGACAAATGTGTTACATAACACTCTTAAGTGCCAAGCCTCACACTTTGACTCACCAAGTGTTCTATTCAACAACATTTTTAGATTAACACATTATGTATCTCCTCTCACTGCAGCCACCTTACATCTGCATCTTATAATCTGCAGACCTATCTGTTTCTCTTCAACACCCATGCCACAGGATAACCATTCACAAATAGCATCCTGCCCTCTTCACCACAAAAATCAAATCTGCAGCAAGTAACTCTTCTCCTTACATTCCAAGGTTTGTAATCCATCTATAAGGCACAAGTCAGTGTGATGGAATACACCCTACTTGCCTGGGCAAGTACAGTTCTACCAACAGTCAAGAATCTTGATACCATATAGAACAAATTAACCCACTCATTTAGCACCACATCCTCAAACTCTCTCCTCCACCAATGCTCAGTAGCAGCAATGTGTACTATCTGCAAGATGAACTGCAGAAATTCATCAAACATTCTTAGACAGGATCTTTCAAACCTATAACCATTTCCATCTGGAAGAACATGGGAACACCATCACCTGCAATTTCCCCTCCAAGCCGCTCACCATCCTGATTTGAAAACACATCACAGTTCCTTCACTGTCATTGGGTCAGGAACCCCCTCTCGCACATGTAATGTGGTTGTACCTACAATGCGTGGACTGCAGCGGTTCAAGAAAGCAGTTCACCACCATCTTCTCAAGGGCAATTAGGAATGGACAATAAACACTGCTCCAATGAATGGCACCAAACTTTTACAAAAGAATAAAAAAAAATGTTCTGTGACCTCTCTGCTTTTGCTTCTTTAGGAAGACAGTGCTCAATCTGGCAGAGGCATAGACTGAGTGAGTGGTGGCTCTCCAGTTAGAGAAATATCAGGCATTGGCAATGTGTTCCCACCTGCTTCATTGGGTAGAAAGTCTTGTTTCAGGAGCTTACAGACGTCATAAGTTGCCTGCTTTGACAGTCTGAGTCCCTGAAGCATTGGAGTTCAGAAGTGTCGTGATACACTACCTTCAACCCAGTACTTGGGGCTTGCCCCCCCCTCCACCTGTATCTTGGTGTCCATTACCTTTCTTCCCCCCTGTGGAGGATCTTAGAACTGAGAAGAAGAGTTACCTCTGCTACTAGTGCTGATGCTGAAGGTGTTGTTTCTGCTCTAGATGGAGCTGCATGAGTTGCAGCCTTGCTATGTTGAAGGCTGGAATCAGCGATGTTGCTCAAGTGACTGAAGACTTAGACAAGTAAATTGACAAGAAATTGGCAATCACTTGCCAAGAAGTGAAGGTATTCTTTAAGAGAAGAAGTGCAGAGAATAGAGTTCATCAATTTTAATAACTGGACATTTCCCAACTCTTCACTTTCCCTGAAAAGCTGTATCTGCTGTACGCTGACCTTGGTGACCTCTGACAATTTAGGAACGAGGTACTCTGTGGAAAATACAAGATTCACAGATTTAAGAGTTTTACTTAGATTCCCTACAGTGTGGAAACAGGCCCTTCGCCCCAACAAGTCCACACCAACCCGCTAAAGCACAACCCACCCAGACCCATTCCCCTATATTTACCCCTTCTCCTAACACTACGGGCAATTTAGCATGGCCAATTCACCTAACCTGCACATTTTTGGATTGTGGGAGGAAACCGGAGCACCTGGAGGAAACCCACGCAGAGAATGTACAAACTCCACACAAAGAGTCACCTAAGGCGGGAATTGAACGTGGCTCTCTAGCACTGTGAGGCAGCATTGCTCACCACTGTGCCACCATGCCGCCTTTGTTTTCCCTTTAAAATCAATCCGTTCAAACACATTGTAAAACCTGTCAGGGGCAGCTGGGTCTTGAACATCGACCTGCCCAAAAGGTAGGGACAATACCCTCATAAAAAAATGATCTTAACTGGCTTATAAGTACCTTAGTTATTTGTCCATCAGATTCAAAAATTTGCCACAAGTGTCTTCAATTCCATTCAATCAAACCAAGAGGACACAGGGATGCAAGTTGAAATTGGAATGGATAATAGAAGTTATGAACTCACAAACATGGTTTACATTGCCCTGAATGGGCTTTGCACATAAATTATTCACCTTGAAACATGGGTGATTGACTGATGGTGGTTCATAGAGAAAAGAAACCATAGTGATTAGGTGCTAGCGATGAAATACATGTTCAGATGTATTTGATAATACTTCTGGATGTGAACTCACAAACAGAAAGGGATGACTCAAAAGTGATACAGCAGGAATAATTGCAATAATTCAAATGCTTCATAAGCAAAAGAAATTCAGACATTTCATAAAATCTCAAAGCTGAATTTTATAACCAATTTGTATTTTGTTCTTTTTGTATGTGAGAATATGAAAATGTCTCAAATATGTTACAGATGGTTGTTCTTGCATGTAAACTCACTCATCACAACTTTTGTGAATGATAAATGGAGACAATAAAGCAAGAAGTTTTGGGATCTTGGTAGCTGTAGGTTGTATTTGTTAATTTATTAATGTCATATATTGCAGAGAGTGGGTGGATGAATTTTTGACTAATCTAGTGAACAAGCGCTACCTATCTTTGTCTTGTCAAGAAGTTAGGTCTGCTCTTTACAGCTGTTTGTTGCAATGAACTGTTGGTGTACTCTTGATGGATTAGCAAAAATCCTAGAAACAAAACAACTTTGGAATACAATTAAAGCTTTCATACACAGTAATGGGAAAGTATTACATTTAATGAGTACCTTCACACTCCTAATATTCTCCCCACTACATCACCCTAGTTTACTTGACCTGTTCTGACTGTATCTCAAGGATTCACCATTGGCATGCAAGTTCAAAAAGTAGAAACGGAAGTAGGTCTATTGCGTCCACTCCACCATTCAATGAGATCATGGCAGATCTGATCATTGTCAATTCCATTTTTCTGCCTTTTCCCCATAATGATTGATTCCTGGGACAACAGATTATGGAACTGATCAAGAAAGAAGCTAGACTTTGCTCTGTGTAATAAGACAGTGTTAATTAGTGATCTGAAAATAGGAGACCTTTTGGGGAAGATGTTCACAACATGATAGAATTTCATATTTAACTTGAGAGTGATATACATCTGAAACTAGAGTGTTAAGCTTACATAAAACTAATTACACAGGTGTGCAGCAAGTGTTAGCTAAGCTAGATGTGGAAATTAGATAAAAATGGTATGATATTAGAAAAGCAATAGTGAACATTTAAAGAAATATTCCTTACATGAACTTGCATTACATTCAGAAATCAATGCCTTACCAAAAATGTGAACTCAAAGGCAAACTAAGAAAGGATATGGATAAGCTTAAATTAAGAGAAAAAGCTTTAAAAAGCAACAGAAATTTATTAAGCTTGAGAATTGGGAGAGTTCACAACCCAGCAAAGGGTGACAAATAGAATAGGAGAATAAATAGCAAGCAATATAAAAATGGATTGCTGCACAGAGTGAAATTTGTCTACATGGAAAGAGTTCAAACATCAGACATACACCCACATGAAAGCATTCTCATGTATTGATAGTGGAAAAAACTTTAACTCACCATACAGGCTGAAAATAGGAAGGAAGTAGTGAAAGTAAGTGTTTCACCTCTTTCCCAATTACAGACTTTGACTAAATTATTTTTCACCACGTAGGTATACTACAGCCAGCAGGCAGGCTATGTTGACAGGGAAACATTGAATGACTATAGCTGATCATTTAAGCCTTTTCTGGAATCTAATACAACCTGATCAGGTGTACCTGAGAACTCTGTGGGAAGCTAGAGAAGTGATTGCTGGGCCTCTTGCTGAGATATTTGTATCATCGATAGTCACAGGTGAGGTGCCGGAAGACTGGAGGTTGGCTAAGGTGGTGCCACTGTTTAAGAAGGGTGTTAAAGACAAGCCAGTGAACCATAGACCAGTGAGCCTGACGTCAGTGGTGGGCAAGTTGTTGGAGGGAATCCTGAGGGATAGGATATACATGTATTTGGAAAGGCAAGGACTGATTCGGGATAGTCAATATGGCTTTGTGCGTAGGAAGTCATGTCTCACAAACTTGATTGAGTGTTTTGAAGAAGTAACAAAGAGGATTGATGAGGGCAGAGCAGTAGATGTGATCTATATGGACTTCAGTAAGACGTTCGACAAGGTTCCCCATGGGAGACTGATTAGCAAGGTTAGATCTCATGGAATACAGGGAGATCTAGCCATTTGAATACAGAACTGGTTCAAAGGACAGAGGGTGGTGGGTGGAGGGTTGTTTTTCAGAGTGGAGACCTGTGACCAGTGGAGTGCCACAAGGATTGGTGCTGGGTCCTCTACCTTTTGTCATTTATATAAATGATTTGGATGTGAGCTTAAGAGGTACAGTTAGTAAGTTTGCAGATGACACCAAAATTGGAGGCGTAGTGGACAGCGAAGAGGGTTACCTCAGATGACAACAGGATCTTGACCAGATGGTCCAATGGGCTGAGAAGTGGCAGATGGAGTTTAATTCAGATAAATGCGAGGTGCTGCATTTTGGGAAAGCAAAACTTAGCAGGACTTATACACTTAATGGTAAGGTCCTAGGGAGTGTTGCTGAACAAAGAGACCTTGGAGTGCAGGTTCATAGCTCCTTGAAAGTGAAGTCGCAGGTAGATGGGATAGTGAAGAAGGCATTTGGTATGCTTTCCTTTATTGGTCAGAGTATCGAGTACAGGAGTTAGGAGGTCATGTTGATGCTGTACAGGACATTGGTTTGGCCACTGTTGGAATATTGCGTGCAATTCTCTATAAGGTCACCCCTCAGCATTGGAGGCTGAGGGGTGACCTTATAGAGGTTTACAAAATTATGAGGGACATAGATAGGATAAATAGACAAAGACTTTTCCCTGGGGTCGGGGAGTTCAGAACTAGAAGGAATAGGTTTAGGGTGAGAGGGGCAAGATATAAAAGAGACCTAAGGGGCAGCTTTTTCACGCAGAGGGTGGTAGGTGTGTGGAATGAGCTGCCAGAGGATGTGGTGGAGGCTGGTGCAATTGCAACATTTAAGAGGCATTTGGATGGGTATATGAATAGGAAGGGTTTGGAGGGATATGGGCCAGGTGCTGGCAGGTGGGACTAGATTGGTTTGAGATATCTGGTCGGCATGGACAGGTTGGACTGAAGGGTCTGTTTCCATGTTGTACATCTCTATGACTCTAGGACACTCTCAATCAATCCGCTGACTTCTGGTGTTTTTTTTTCTTGAATGTGTTCCCTTATCCTGCTTCTTCTCTTTATCTTTTCCCAACCTCAAAACTTAGAACTACACTGAAACTGAAAAGGATAAAAGGGACTTGAAGAAGTGACCAAAACTATGAAATATTTTTTCCCATTTGTGTATGATTTGGCAAAATAGTCCAAATTTAGAATAGAAGTTAGAAGGGTATGGGGAGCTAAAAGGATATTTCAAAACTCTACAAAGTTAAAAATCATACAACACCAGGTTATAGTCCAACAGGTTTATTTGGAAGCACTAGCTTTTTGAGCACTGCTCCTTCATCAGGTGGTTGTGGAGTATAAGATCGTAAGACACAGAATTGACCGCAAATGTTTACAGTGTGATGTCACTGAAGCTATGTATTGAAAAAGACCGGGATTGTTTGTTAAGTCTCTTATCTTTTAAAATGGACATGTTGGTTTCAGTTCTTTCATATGTAAATGGAAGAACATTTAAAAGTTACATTCTCAAGTGAATTTTAACAATTGGTGTCAAATTGGACCAGATAATGTATTGAAGTTGTGAGGTGCCCTGTGTGAGACTGTCTGTGTCACAATGGTCAGACTGATTCTAATCTAAAAAATGGATTTACAGAATCTTACAGGGATTAATGCAGTTTTGAGCAAAGTAAAGACAGTCTCACACAGCGCACCTCACACCTTCAATACATTATCTGGGCCGACTTGACACCCATTGTTAAAGTTCACTTGAACTTTTAAACGTTCTGAGATTTACATATGAAAGAACTGAAACCAACATGTCCATTCTAAAAGATAAGAGACTTAACAAACAATCCAGGTATTTTTCAATATATAATTTCAGTTACATCACGCTGTAAACTTTTGCAGTAAATTCTGTGTCTTACAATCTTATACTCCACAACCACCTGATGAAGGAGCAGTGCTCCGAAAGATAGTGTTTCCAAATAAACCTGTTGGACTATAACCTGGTGTTGTGTAATTTTTAACTTTGTACACTCCAGTCCAACACCAGCATCTTCAAATCAAAGTTATATGGATTATTTTAAAGTAAACACCTATTGAAGCTGAGTTAATCATGAAATGAAGACGAATTTGAGAGAAGAGTAACTTTTGAAGAAAATTACAGCTGAAAAATGTTATGAGAACAGATAGTTCAAATGCGAAGTTCATAATGGTATAAGCATGATGAAAACAGCACCTTCTGCGCTGAAATTGTGTTTTCTATTCCTTTTGCCTGCTCCTCCTCTTTTCATCATTCTCAGAATCCCATCAAGGATATTGCAAGGAACAATGAGAAACATGTGAAATAAGGGTCATCAAAAGGGATGAGGTATACTCACAAGTGTAACAGGTCTTCATCCCCAGCTTCATTACTTCACTTGTCACAGGCTCCATATTTAACATGGTATCCTGACTTCCAATCTTAGAGTTGTTGATTCATGTCTTGTGACTGATGTTGTGTGGAATAGGTTTCACAGTGGTATCCAATGTCACAGATCAGTAATAAAACCAGTACTTTGGTCTCCAAAACTAGAGGAAGACATTATTTTGTAGATTATTAAATGTATTTTGTTTTCTTAACCAACTGTGTAATTTAATCAGCTAATTGTAAAGCTATGCCCAATTAGAAAATGTTGATACAGTGAAATTGCAATAATGAATGCCTGTTCCAACTCTTCCTGCTTTGACATTTATGAAACTGTATTATGCTCAACCACCAATCCTTAGCCACAGGTTCAAAGTGACTGATCTCAGCCATGCCAGCAAAAGGAGGTAACTCACCAGCCTGTGTCTGGTCTGCTCATGTCTGTTTTCAGCAGTAAATTATAAAGCATCATTAGCAGAAGTTTTGGATTGCCATATACTATGTGTAAGCCAAGGCAGGGGACTGGAGTTGAAAAAGTTCCTTTAAATATAAAACAATCCGGTACTTTCTAAAACTATTTTAAAAACCCAGGAAGAGGCCTTTGCACAGCAATGTGGTGAATGCAAATAATATAATGTGAAGAATCAAAGGCAGTAAACCATGCTGCTAGAGTTAATATTATATTTTACATATGGTAAAAAGTGCAATTATATGGCTATATACTGTTCCTGCTGATAGATCTAAGCCATTTTGAATGAAACTATAAATATTATTCCCTAGTCAGAAGCATTAATTCATATAGGAGGGGTCATGGGTTCTAAAGAACTTCTGGATCCACAAAAGAATAGAGAAAAAAGCAAAATAATGGACATTCATGACTGACCTTCTGCAAACTTGTTTAGGATCTCTGATTAGGTCACTCATTGCCTGCAGTTAATGGGTGGAGAATGTGAAGTGTGTGAGACCTAAGAATTGAGTGGCACTGCTCTGTACTTTACAGGAAACCTATTAGCATATTTGAATATGGCTCCTGTTGAAACATGTAGATGTCTGGGTCCCCATGAAAAGTGGCATCTGATGGAGACAGGGTAGAAATTGTGGGGTACGCACACAATGTCACAATTTTCCAATCATCTTTGGAACATGGGACAGTACCAGGAAGGTGGAAGCAGTTAATGTATGCACCTTGTCAAAAGAAGTAGGGAGGTGAAATGCTAAGAATTCAGTTTGTGGGGAAATGTTAATGCAGCAATATTCAGCCAATGTCTACTGTTGCCTGACAGAGGACCTCAAAATTGTCCCCAATTTTCTTTCATGTAGTTCAGGTTTTCAAATTTCTATAGTATAAACTGAACGGTGGGTAACATGCAGTGATTTGATTTATTCTTTGATTTGATTTGTTATTGTCACATGTACTTAGGTACAGTGAGAAGTTTTGTTTTGCATGCAGTACAGGCAGACCATAAAATACAAAGAAAATGTGGTAATAGAACAGAGTGAGGAATACAAAGTGAAGGCTGTAAAGAAGGTACACCAAAAACAAGATCAATATTAGATTTGATATTTGAGAGGTCAATTCAATAGTCTAATAACAGCAGGGAAGAAGCTGTTCTCGAACCTGGTGGTATGTGTGCTTAAACTTTTGCATGTTCTGCCTGATGGAAGAGGTTAGAAAGAATTATGGGAGGGGTCTTTGATACTGTTGGCTGCCTCTTCGAAGAACAAGAAGTGTAAATGGATTAATGGATGGAAGGTTGGCTTGCATGATAGACTGAGCCATGTTCAACACTCTGCAGTTTTTCTGTTATCTCTGTAGTGGGTTAGCACAGGAGCATTCCTTTTTTCTTTGAGAGGTAGTTTTGGATCAAGCCCATGTTAAGAGCTTAAGAACATAAATTAATTGGATTAAAGTCTCTGTTTGCAAACTGTAAGTCTCTTAAATCAACGAATTTGGCCATGTTCAAACTTAATGCTAATAGTTACTCATGGTACAAAACTGGACAATTCAGCCCAAACTTGCAGTGTCACTCAGGGATGATGTAAGAATGCTTAGTGTCGGAAATGGTAGTGAAGTAGATAGTCTTATTTAACTATCTCTGAAGGAGTCTTTTATAGCACAAAGGAGATAAGTCTGGAGGGGTATTGGCCACAATTGTCCAATCAGCTTCAGGACATGGGACCAGGAAAATGGAAGCAGTAAGTGTTGTACATAGTGTCAAAAGAAGGAGGGAGGTAAAATGCTAAGAATTAAGCCTATGGGAAATGTTAAAGACTGGAGTTGCAAGATTTTCCATCAGGCTATTATTGCTGTTGACACAACAGGAGCCGAGAGATGAAAAATTGATGAGGAGTCAGCTCCACTGACCTCTGGCTGGGCCTGTATTGACTGCTATGTTAGGATAGGCATACTGTGGGCAGTCTGCCAGTCAGGCAGCTCATGAATCCAGTCTGTGTCCAATACTGAGTTGGCAATCAACTCACAATTTGAAGCTCATTGTTCCTGTAAATGCCTGCATGTAAACACACACAGCTAAACATGTGTCAATCTGGATGTTTTAGTTTTACAATCAATGTGTTCATGTATGCAGTGATACACCTCTGGAGCAGGTGTGACTTGAACCTGGATCTCCTGGTCCAAAGGTATAGACACTACCACTGCACCACAAGAGCTGTCTCTCTGTGACATTTATGAATTCGGTGTTGATGTCATTCAGGTGCAAGGTATAAGTAGTGGACTCACTTGTGATAATATACAGGGGAACAAACTAATAGAGTGGTTTAAAGCATACAATATGCAAAATAAATCTTCTAAAAATTCTATCCTTCACCATCTGCCAAATTAAGTATAAATATAGGTGCAGAGAATGATTGCCTAAAGGCAAAAGACACTATCACATTTTGGATATAATAGCCACTTAGATTTTAGTTTTATGGCAAATGGAAAAGCATAAGTTTAAATTGCTGAGATTCTCAGAAACTGATCTTTTTTTCTTCGTTTGTGGATTGAGGACATCACTGGCTGGCCAGTATTGATAGCCCACCCCTATTTGCCCTTGAGAAGATGGTGGTGAGACGCCTTTTTGAACCACTGCAGTCCACCTGCTGTGGGTTGACCCAGAATGCCATTAGGGAGAGAATTCCAGGACTTTGACCCAGCAATAGTAAAGAAACATGATATATTTCCAAGTCAGTTGGTGAGGGGCTTGGAGGGGAACTTGAAGAAGCTGGTGTTTCCATATATCTGTTGCCCTTGTCCTTCTAGATGTAAATGGGCCATGGGGTTGGAAGGTGCTGTCTGAGGATCTTTGCTGAATTTCTGCAGTACATCTTGTAGATAGTACACACTGCTGCTACTGAGCATCAGTGTTGGAAGGAGTGGTTGCATGTAGATGTGCCGATTTAGCAGGCTTCTTTGTCCTGGAGGGTGTCAAGCTTCTTGAGTGTTGTTGGGACTGCACTCATCCAGACAAGTGGGGATATTCCATCACATTCCTGACTTGTGCCTTGTAGATGTTGGAGAAAGTGAGGACTGCAGATACTGGAGATCAGAGTCAAAAAATGTGGCGCTGGAAAAGCACAGCCAGTCAGGCAGCATTTGATGAGTAGGAGAATCGATGTTTTGGGCATATCTGATAAACAGTTCATGCTTGAAACATTGACTCTCCTGCTCCTTGGATGCTGCCTGACTGGCTGTGCTTTTCCAGTGCCACATGTTTTGACCTTGTAGATGGCGGTCAGGCTTTGAGGAGTCAGGAGGTGAGTTACTCGCCATAGTATTCCTAGCTTCTGATTTGCTCTTGTAGCCACTGTGTTTATGTGGTGAATCCAGCTGAGTTTCTCATCAAAGAGGATCCCTATATTTATAATGGGGAATTCATATGATGAGGGGAAGAACAAGATTGACATATTGGCAGGATAGAGTTTCCTTCTGAGTGTGAATCCCATGCTTACAACTTTACCATTATGATTGAGATGGGAGGAATGCACAGAGTTTCTCCAGCTCTACTATTCCACTTTACCCAGTTCCTGATGTGGCAAATCATATGCTTTATTTATATACATTAAATTTACAAACACAAATTAGCAGTGGAATTAGCCCATTTGCCTCATCAAGCCTACTCAATGGCTGAACTGTCTTTCAAATTATATATTCCCATCTGTCATAAATAAACTTTGATTCCTTTGATTCAACAAGAATCAATCTACCTGGGCCTCAAAATATTTAGTACCCACTGTTTTTGTGAAGATTAATTACTCAGGTCGTGGTTCAGGTTGTAAGTTTGTTCGCTGAACTGGGAGATTTGTTCTCGGAGTTTCATCACTCTGCTAGGTAACAACATCAGTGAGCCTCCGGTGAAGTGCTGGTGTACTATCCCACTTTCTATTTATGTGTCTTGGTCTGTTGTGGTGGGTGATATCACTTCCGGTTGTTTTTCTGAGAGGGTGGTAAATGGGTCCAAATTGATGTGTTTGTTGATAAGAGTTCCAGTTTGAATGCCAGGCCCTAGGAATGTGTTTGCTTAGACTGTCCCAGGATGGATGTATTATCCCAGTCAAACTAGTTCCCTCATTGTCCTTGTGTAAGGATACTAGTGACGGTTGTCATTTCTGTTAGTGGCTAGTTGGTGCTCATGTGGACTGGTGGCCAGTTTCCTGACTGTCTTCCGATGTAATGTTTGTTGCAGTCCTTGCAGGATATTTTGTATATGACATTCGTTCTGCTGGTTGTTGGTATAGGGTCCTTTAGATTCTTTAGGAGCAGTTTCAATGTGTTGGTAGGTTTGTGGACTACCATGATGCCAAGGGGCCGGAGTAGTCTGATCGTCATCTCCGAGATGTCTTTAAATATATGGTCATGTGGCTAGAGTCTCTGGGCATGTTGTGTCTTCTTGTTTAGGTTTGTTGTGTAAGAATTGGTGGACTGTGCTTATCGGGTAACCGTTGTTCTAGACTACGTTGTTTAGGTATATTCAATATATATACCAATTCTTACACAATAAACCTAAACAAGAAGACACAATATGCCCAGAGACCCTAGCCACATGACCAAACATTAAAGATATCTCGAAGATGATGACGAGACTATTCCAGCCCCTTGGCATCATGGTAGCCCACAAACCTACCAACACACTGAAACAGCTCCTAATGAATCCAAAGGACGCTGTACCAACAACCAGAAGAACGAACGTCATATACAAAATACCCTGCAAGAACTGCAACAAACATTACATTGGACAGACAGGCAGGAAAATAGCCACCAGGATACACGAGCACCAACTAGCCACCAACAGATACAACCAACCATCACTAGTATCCTTACACACAAACAATGAGGGACACCAGTTCGACTGGGATAATACATCCATCCTGGGACAGGCTAAACAAAGACACACATGGGAATTCCTAGAGGCCTGGCATTCAAATCGGAACTCTATCAACAAATACATCAATTTGGACCCCATATACCAACCCCTCAGAAAAAGAACCAGATATCACCCACCACAACAGACCAAGACACAGAAATAGAAAGCAGGACAGTACACCAGCACTTGAATGGAGGTTCACTGATAATGTTACCTAGCATGGGTGACAAAACATCTGAGAACAAATCTCCCAGCTCAACAGGCAAATTTACAACCTGATATTAAGTAACCCCATGTTTAAAATAAAAAGATCCATCAAACATATATATTTAATAAACACAAATAACTGTAGACTCATAGAGGTGTACAGCACAAAAACAGATCCTTCAGTCCAATTCTCCCATGCCAACCAGATATTCTAAGTTAATTTAATCCATTTGCTAGCACTTGGCCAATATCCCTCTAAACCCTTCCTATTCATATACCCATCCAGCTGCCTTTTAAATGTCGTAATTGTACCAGCCTGCACACTTCCTCTGGCAGCTCATTACATACACGCACCACCCTTTGTGTGAAGCAGGGGCCCTTTATATCCCTTTTACATCTTTCTCCTCTTATCTTAAATTTTTGCCCTGTAGTTTTGGATTCCTGTTCCCCAGAAAAAGGACCTTGACTATTCACCCTATTCATGCTCCCCATGATTTTATAACCCTCTCCCTCAGCATCCAAATCTCCATGGAAAATAGACCCAGCCTATTCAGCCTTTCCTTAAAGCTCAAACCTTCCAACTCCAGCAACATCCTTTAATTTTTTTCTGTATCCTTTCAAGTTTAATAACATCTTTCCTAGAGCATGGAGACCAGATTTGAATGTAGTATTCCAAAAGTGGCTTAACCAATGTCCTGCATAGGTGCAAAATGCCATCCCAATCACTATACCCAATGCACTGACCAATAAAGGCAAGTTTACCAAACGCCTTCTTCATTACCCTGTCTACCTGTAACTTCACCTTCAAGGAACTATGAACCTGCACCTCAAGGTCTCCTTGTTCAGCAACACTCCTCAAGGTCCTACCATTAAGTGCATAAGGTCCTGCCGCGATTTGCCTTACCAATAACAACATTTATCTAAATAAACCTCCAACTGCCACTCCTCAGCCCATTGGACCATCTGATCAAGGTCCCATTGTATTCTGAGGCAACCTTCTTCACTGTCCACTACACCACCGATCTTGGTGTCATCTGCAAACTTATTAACCATTCCTCCTTTATTCACATCCAAATCATTTAAATGACAAAAAGCAGTGGACCCAACACTGTTCCTGTAGCATACCTCAGGCCTTCAGTCTGAAAAGCAACCCTCAACCACCACCCTCTGTCTCCAACTTCAAGCCAATTTTGTATCCAAATGGCTAGCTCTCTGTGGATTCCGTGTGATCTAACCTTGCTCATCAGTTTACCATGTGGAACCTTGTCGAATGCCTTGCTGAAGTCTATATGAGCAACGTCCACAACTCTGCCTTCATTAATCTTCTTTTTCACTTCTTCAGAAAAACTCAATCATTGGATAAGAGAATTGTTTATAATGAAACAATGACAACACAAAACTGGTTGACACACTCAGTTTGTAATATGAAAATAACCCAAAATACATAGTCAAACATACACGAAGTAAAAGAAAAGATGGATTTCTGTCTGCAGCGATTCACATCAGGGAATAAAACCCTTGTCCAATATGTTTTAGCTCTTGAAGGCAAAGAAAGAAGTATAAAGAGTGAAATGTCCAGGCAGCTATGAGCATGACATTCTGGCACACAAAAGTTGATGTCACAAGCATGGACAGATACCTTCGGGATCTTTACCAGCTTGCTCAGGAAACACTTATTGAAGATTCTTCTACCACACATCAGGAGGACAACTGAGGTTCAGAGTGGATCAGGACTCCTGGGAGTTTGCTGGATCCACAGCACAAATGTTTTCAGAAACAGAACGGCAGGTCTTGGTGGAGGAGGGGGCTCTTTCCCTTCCCCAGGCTGACCATCATCTAAAAGAAATCTCCAAAGCAGAAGTTGCACCATGATAGGGACTAACCAAGAATTTGCAGTAAAGAAGCAGTTATCAAAGACATGAGTTTCAAGAGATGCTTTACTAAACAAAATTAGGCTTTATAACTGAGGAAAGAAAGAGAGAATTCTTCAATATACATAGGGACCTCGATTATCTGATGGACACAGGCTAGCAGCATTTGATTCGGTTAATTAAATTCTGGATAATCAAATGACAGTTTAGCCAAGCATTGGGACTTTGCAATCTTGTCGGATAATCTGATTTTCGGATAATCGAATGCCAGATAATCGAGGTTCCTCTAGTGAAGATTTCTTGATGATTTTTAAAATTCTAATTATTATTATTATTATCATAAACCTCTAACAAATAGCTAATTGTATATTGTATGGATTTTTTTTTCATTTACAGTATCATATTAATAAACTAATAAAATATTAACTCAAACCAAAGTAAATACACATGACAGGTTAGGATTTAAACTTCACAGCTTTATAAGCGAATTGTTCCAAGTCATTATTTCTTAACTGAACATAAATGTTTTATTACATAATGGGGACTGAATTAAGTTGGAACAAATACTTCTTTCTTTTGACCACAAGCAGCTTTGATCACAAAAAAACTTGAACTATGCAGTATATGTCAGCAAGACTTAACTGGTTAAAAATCACACAACACCAGGTTATAGTCCAACAGGTTTATTTGGAAGCACTAGCTTTCAGACAGCTGCTCTTTTATCAGGTGGTTGTGGAGAGAAAGATTGATCTTATACTCCACAACCACCTGATGAAGGAGCAGCGCTCCAAAAGCTAATGCTTCCAAATAAACCTGTTGGATTGTGGCGTTGTGATTTTTAACTTTGTACACCCCAGTCCAAGACTGGCACCTACAAATCATACTTAACTGGGAGTATCTATTGATTTAATCATTTTGAATTCCTGTATAATGAAAGCAAGTAAAAAGCGTTGAGATTGTAAGATTAATATACTTCAGTTTTTCTGTATGTATTTGTTTTGCTCACTTTTCAAACATCAAAGATGTGTAAGATAATACGTAAATTTGGAAATAACAGGTGGCACTCCTTTCAGTTGATGTCCTCTGAGCTTTTTTCGGTCCAACTTCAGAGACGCACAATAGTTCTATGCTGTGAAGAAGTGACACTGAACTGGTATATCCATGACATCACAGAAATTGAACAAATTATGGTTGTACATCCTTGGTGGATGGATTTCTGATCTTAGTGGAATAATTTGAGAGGAAAAAAAAATGTGAAAATAATTCTATTAGATTTAAAATAGTGATGGAAAAGGATAGACCAGATCTAAAAGTTGAAGTTCTAAATTGGAGAAAGGCCAATTTTGACGGTATTAGGCAAAACTTTCACAAGCTGATTGGAGGCAAATGTTCGCAGGTAAAGGGACGGCTGGAAAATGGGAAGCCTTCAGAAATGAGATAACAAGAATCCAGTGAAAGTACATTCCTGTCAGGGTGAAAGGGAAGGCTGGTAGGTATAGAGAATGCTGGATGACTAAAGAAATTGAGGGTTTGGTTAAGAAAAAGAAGGAAGCATATGTAAGGGAAAGACAGGATAGATCGAGCGAATCAATAAAAGTGTATAAAGGAAGTAGGCGTATACTTAAGAGGGAAATCAGGAGGGCAAAAAGGGGACATGAGATAGCTTTGGCAAATAGAATTAAGGAGAATCCAAAGGGTTTTTACAAATATATTAGGGACAAAAGGGTAACTAGGGAGAGAATAGGGCCCCTGAAGGACAGGATGTACATGTATTTGGAAAGGCAAGGACTGATTAGGGATAGTCAACATGGATTTGTGCGTGGGAAATCATGTCCCACAAACTTGATTGAGTTTTTTGAAGAAGTAACAAAGAAGATTGATGAGGGCAGAGCGGTAGATGTGATCTATATGGACTTCAGTAAGGCATTCGACAAGGTTTCCCATGGGAGACTGATTAGCAAGGTTAGATCTCATGGAATACAGGGAGAACTAGCCATTTGGATACACAAGTGGCTCAAAGGTAGAAGACAGAGGGTGGTGGTGGAGGGTTGGTTTTCAGACTGGAGGCCTGTGACCAGTGGAGTGCCACAAGTTCCGGTGCTGGGTCCTCTACTTGTTGTCATTTACATAAATGATTTGGATGCAAGCTTAAGAGGTACAGTTAGTAAGTTTGCAGATGACACCAAAATTGGAGGTGTAGTGGACAGCGAAGAGGGTTACCTCAGATTATAACAGGATCTTGACCAGATGGGCTGATGGGCTGAAAAGTGCCAGATGGAGTTTAATTCAGATAAATGCGAAGTGCTACATTTTGGGAAAGCAAATCTTAGCAGGACTTATACACTTAACGGTAAGGTCTTAGGGAATGTTGCTGAACAAAGAGACCTTGGAGTGCAGGTTCATAACTCATTGAAAGTGGAGTCGCAGTTAGATAGGATAGTGAACAAGGCATTTGGTATGCTTTCCTTTATTGGTCAGAGTATTGAGTACAGGAATTGGGAGGCCATGTTGCGGCTGTACAGGACATTGGTTAGGCCACTGTTGGAACATTGCATGCAATTCTGGACTCCTTCCTATCGGAAAGATGTTGTGAAACTTGAAAGGGTTCAGAAAAGATTTACAAGGATTTTGCCAGGGTTGGAGGATTTGAGCTCTGGGGAGAGGCTGGACAGGCTGGGGCTGTTTTCCCTGGAGCATTGGAGGCTGAGGGGTGACTTTATAGAGGTTTACAAAATTATGAGGGGCATGGATAGGACAAATAGACAAAATCTTTTCCCTGGGGTGGAGGAGTCCAGAACTAGAGGGCATAGGTTTAGGGTGAGAGGAGAAAGATATAAAAGAGACCTAAGGGGCAACCTTTTCACACAAAAGGGTGGTACGTGTATAGAATGAGCTGCCAGAGGAAGTGTGGAGGCTGGTACAACTGCAACATTTAAGAGGTATTTGGATGGGTATATGAATAGGAAGGGTTTGGAGGAATATGTGCCGGATGCTGGCTGGTTGGACTAAATTGGGTTGGGATATCTGGTCGGCATGGACAGGTTGGACCACACGGTCTGTTTCCATGCTGTACATCTCTATGACTCTATGACTCTAGAATCAACCCATGGAGTCAATGTGTAGCAACAAGGGAAATGTTGCAGGTAGAAAGAGTTCGGATTTATCACTGTCTTGGAAGAGGATTCACGTTTAATGCCCAAATTAAGCAGATATGATAAGTAAACTTTGCAGCATAGTGATAGATCGTTGGACTTCAAATTTCGCAGTTTAATTATTTGAAAAGTCAAAAATTGAACAAATAATGGAAGTTAATATTACACGCAGCTTATTTTATTCTTAAAGATCCTGGTTCATTGGAACTGTTTTTGTTTAATAGGAATGGAAATCATTACAGGTTTTAATCAATAACTTGGGATCATCTAATGCTCAAATGTTTTCTTTTTGCAAGGCTGTACCCTAATGTTACATTTTCCTTTAACAGTATTAAGTGCATCTTTTAACTAAACTGTATAATGAATATTCACTGAGATATTTTTAGCTGTACTTAGCTGTACTAATCATAGATCAGTGTCATTAACATTGTTCAAAACTAAGGTCTATATTTTTAATGTGAGGGAAGAAAGATTTAAAAGACGCCTAAGGGGCAATATTTTCACACAAAGTGTGGCTTGTATGTGGAATAAACTGCCAAAGGAAGTGGTAGATGCGGGTACAGTCACAACATTCAGCAGACATTTGTATAGATAACTGAATAGGAAACATTTAGAGGGATATGGGCCAAATGCAGGCAAATGGGACTAATTTAGATGGACTGAAGGATCTGTATCCAAGCTGCATGACACTATAAATCAGAGTCTGCATTTTTTTAAATGCCTGTCCTTTGAATTCTAGAAAGAACATCAATGATTGCATGTTCATTTTTCCAGAATATTTTTATGGCCAACAGTTACAATTAAGTTTTCTTTAGAAACCAACAATCTGACAGCCTCTTTATCTTCACATATGGATACATATTAGTCATCCTTTCTGACACACTATTTTTGCCGAGGTTTCTAAACTTTTGATACAAAATAACATTTAAAATTACTTACTCTCCTCTGTTAGTGGAAACATGCCTTCAGTTTATTCTTTAAGTTTGCAATGGGAAAGTATGTATATCTGATTGACACCAGTTTCCAGATTATCTTCCACATCACTTCCCCAATAATAAATATTGTAATTTTGTTACTTGAACAGCACAAGATGAATCAACCAATGCCAAAGGAATTTTTAGTCATTTTTAGTTTGTATGTGAGATTGCCTGCAGCCTTCTGCATGCCTTCATTTTCTTCTAACTATTGCATCAAAATTGAGTCTTCGCCTGTACTGCTTTCTCAAGCTTCTCCAAATTTGCTTACTCTCTAATTTCCCAGTTTCTTTTTTGATCTCTTCATTCAGCTGAGCAACTACTTTGATGGGTTCTGTTGCCTTTTGTTTCAAAGTCATTTATAGAATTCTTACACAGTTTGACAATTTTACATGGACATTCTGCTCATTTTGTAATCTTTCCTCTATGGATTCTGACTGCTCTTTAAACTTAATCTGTTACTTAAGATTGTCCTTAGTTGCTGTAAAGTTTGGATCTGGTCTTCCTCGCCACACATTTCATCATTTTTATTGTCTGGATCACAAACTGAGTTCAAAATATTTATTGTTCTTTTTTGTGACAAAGTTCCAGTAGTTTGTTAAGCTAGCTTCTAATTCAGCATTCAATCAACTGTTCTGAGTTATCATCAGTTTCTTTTCCAGCACAAGGTATTTCCATGATATATCTGATCCTTGTGGCTCATTAAGTTTTAACTGAAGATTAATTGAAGCATTCTCACCAATACCCACTCTTCATTAGGTACATAATTTTTTTTTGCATGAATATTGGTTCTTAATATTGGTCAGTTTGTCTTCAATTGTATATAAAAATAGCGATATTCTTCTAATGTTTGGCCACAGTAATTTTGGGAAGTTTAGCATGATCAAGCAACTGCTGCAGCACAGTCAGTGCCATATTAGCAGCTCTACTGGATAAATCCTTACCTATATAAAATATACCCCTCAATAGCTAAACGTGCAACAATTCTCATAATAGCAGCTTGATTTACTGAGTTACATTGCCATTTAAGTTTTCACAAGAATTTAGAGGCATAATTCCCATGAAAACCTCCATTAATACTTTGTCTTCCACCAAACCATTGGGAACATAAATTGTATCATGAGCTCTCAAGAATGACTGAGCAGCCCAGGTGTACCTCAGAGTATTGCTTTGTTTAATAATAATAGAAAATGTTGGAGTTGAAGTTGACATTTGAAGACTGATTTGACCAATCTTTACAAAGGACGATTTCTTGGATCACCTAAAGCTAAAATTTTTGAGTGTGCACTTTCCTTAAGTTTTTTAATGTTGTATTTGCTCTGAAAACTTCCCTAACAATGTCATGTTTCATCATAGTACTCATTTTCAGTGCTTCAAACTGGAAGTGTGTCTAGTCTCAATATACAATCAATTTAATTGTCAAACTTATTAACTGGTCTGTTTCTTCCTTGGCTGCAACACCAGCTTTCTTTAAGGACCTGGTCCAAATTATCAGAATGCAATTAACATTTTCTAAGTAAAACTATTGATGTGAGGTCTTTTCTAACTTATTCTGCTTAACGTCTAACTCATATTTAAAGGGTCACTTACAAACTAATTTCCCTTTTAATTTACTGATCACAAAAATACAAATTCCAGAGAACTTTACCTGGGAAAAAAAAATCATCAACATGCATCATAACGTTGCCTGCCAGTCTCTCTGTGTGACATCAGCAGAACACTGCTGGGTCTATTTTAAGCTGAATGCAACTTACCTTCAGTAATTTGGACTGAACTGAGAAATACTGCATCATATAACCTGTATGTACACTTGTTTAATTTGCACAATGTCCCTTCTCTATCACCTGTTTTTAAAGTGGTTTCAAAAATACTTTGCTTTGCAATTTTAATCCTAAAAAGATGCAGCCTTTGCTTTGACTGCTTTACCTTTCCATGAGTATGGTGTTAAGAGCTAAGATCACTTTTTTTACAGAAGGAAAATTTACTCAAGCTTTTCTTTGAAATACCAAGCGCTAGTCTGACTATAATGTATGTGCCCCATCAGGCAGCACTTTCTCTGTGTATATCCATTCTTATGATTATGCTGGTTGTCCCTATTTGGTAAAGCATTGTATACACCAATTTTTCCCAGCTTTTTTAGATTAGGTCACCTATAGTGTAGAAACAAGTCCATACCAACCCTCCAAACAGCAACCCATCCATTCACCTACATTTACCCCTGACTAATGTACCTCACACTATGGGCAATCTAGTATGGTCAACTCACCTAACCTGCACATCTTTGGATTGTGGGAGGAGACCGGAGCAAACTCATGCAGACACAGGGAGAATGTGCAAACTCCACACATTCACCAAGGTGGGAGTCAAACCTGGGTTCCTGGTGCTGTGAGGCAGCAGTGCTAACCACTGAGCACAATGCCGCCCTCTCCAACTCTTTTTGTTTGCATTATTAATTAACTCATCTTCTAATTTGTAAACACTACAACTTCTCAGTCATAAGACCTTCTTGGTAGTCATGGTCTGTTCCATAAATCTTGACCTTCTCAAACCTCTCCCTGTTCTCCTTTCATTCAGGATTAAGACACTGCTGTGATCAGAATTCCTTTTTCAAGATCATAGTCTATTCTAAGGGCCATGTTCATTCCTGTTCCATTTCAGAACTTGTACTGCACTTTCTTGCCTTCCACAATTTTATTCCATGGATTCTTACCTCGGATTCCTCATCTTGCACACTTAGCTAATATTTGTTTATGCGAGGGGGTTTTCCTGCTCTCCCTAGATCAGGGATAGTTCTCCATTCACTGATCCATTCTGGCATATGTGCGACTTTGGTGCCAACTTTTGGTTATTGTCCTCTGGGGCAAAAAGCCTTGTCCTGTAACTGTGTGTCTTTTTAACTATATTCAGTCAGCTGAATGACCTGGTCCATATTATTATCCTACATGGGTGCCTGTGAATTATAATGTGCCTCATCACTTTCTATGACTTGTTCAGATTCAACAAGTGTGCAAGCAGTGTCAATTAACCTCAAAGAATGCACTCTAACAATTATGTTTCTTTGCTGTAAAAATGTTTTCTCACCACTGCTTATAAACTTACCCAGATCTTTCCAATTTTTCTGTCCTTCTTCTTTATAATATTATATGTCGCTTTGTTAAAATTTATTTCTGATGGCTTTATATAATGCCACAAGGCTCACTTAAATTCCTCTGACACCTCAGTCTTAATGAATGCCCTTCTCCTTGCCTGCAGGGCATTGCAGTGCTCAGAGAAAGTGGTGCAAATTGTAATCCCTTTTGAAGCCAGGGAATGATCACTCAGTACTAATGAATTTTTGGATTTCCCATTGAAACAAATTGTTATGGACTGTCGTGCCCAATAATTTGAAATGAATTCCTTGCATAGACTGCCAATGTCAGGGCAAGTGTTAATTTACACCAGGTTAGAATTTTATGAAGCTTATTTATTTTTATGTGATTTCTTTCACACACTTTTTTTAGAGGGACATTCTACTGCTATGTTCAAAGTTCATATTTTCATTGAATTATTGAATTCATCATTGAGAAATTCCCCTAATTATCAATTAATAACTTAGCCAGTGCCTCCAGCCTGGTATCTAACTATTTCACCATTGCCTTGTCTCTTATTATTCTTTTCCTATCAGATTATATTATTGTAGGCTAGATAAATCCAGTTGCATTATCTATGAAATGCAAGATGAAAATACATTTTTCCTTCTCCCATACATTTTAGTTCCATTGCTACAACTTTGGTAGATCCTGTTGCTAATGGGAGACACACTATGGGCTGTGGTGGTGTCCTCATATTTTTTACAGATATCATATTTATTGCTGATCTCTTCTATAAGTTTGCAATCTATCAAATCGAAGGGATTTATAAGCCTTTAGCCATATTATTTTCCCTCATACATTTTCTTCAGTGATATTTGTTGTATTGATTTTCTTGTTTTTTTTCTCGGAGATAATATTTGTTTTGACTATAGATTGGTAATCTAACAAGAGCCCCCAATTCATGTTACAATCCCAAACAAGTTACTTAAATTTTTGTTCATTCTGATTAAGGACCAGCCCTCTTTTTATTTAAAATAAACCAACCTTGAAATCCCACATACCTATTATGAAAGTAATGTAATAGATTCCATGGTTTTGAACAAACAAATTAAATCCTACTACAAAAATTTAGAAAAAGGAAAACAATCTACTGCATGTATTCACAAATTACACTCTAACATCCAGAAATGTGACAAACTTGTGTTGGCAAATTATGATCAAACACCCCACAGACACAGCTAAATTAATCTGTCCAATTCTAGATAACACATTTTAGGAGTGACGTTGGTTCCTTGGGTAGAATGCAGAGCAGGTTTTAAAGGGGGAAAAATGACTTGCTTTTATATAGCACTTCTTATGGCCCTTTGATTTTTCAAAATACTTTAGTGTTACAATCTGACACATTTTTAAAAAAATCAAACTTCCAGATAATAGTTCCATAGATAACATGACAAATTTTCATGTGTTTAGACTTTTTACTATAACAAAACACTGTTGATTAAACATTGCCTTTTGTAAACAATTTATGATTTAAATGACAAACCTGAGCATTCTACTTCTTCTTCTATCACAACTGACATCATACTTCATTGTTATACTTTACATTATTCTTTAAGTTAACATTCTATTCTTCTGGACCCAATCTAAAACCATTGTTAATACCCAGGGTTTTTTTTTCTTTTCCTTTCCAAGTCTGTGTTATCTCAGTTTGTGTTTCACAGTGAAACATTTCCATTAGAGATTCTTCTTGTAACTGAAGCTGGTCAAAGCTTCCAATCTCATTTTAACTCCTCATCAATTGGGGCTTTCTGTTTTTTCTTCAGTGGTGAACCATAGTGTTTTGCTTGCTGCAGTTGCGCTCCCTCTGTTGGGCCCTGGAAGATTAACCTTGTTTGAGAATTGTCAGGGTTTTCTTAACTTCTTCTCTTCTTAAAATCCAGCACCATCATAAAGTGAATCTCATGGGCTCTGTATCCAATTATGAATTGTAATTAGCTATCCTTGAGACCCCAACTGTCTCTCATCTTAGAAATATATTGATAACTTTAAAGCACAATTTATGTTGAATGTAATTTCATGATGCACATATATTAGGAATACAAATGTTAATATTGGAAATTAAGCTTTTAAATGTAAGATAAACAAAAAAAAAGCGAGGTTTGAGAAACTGGAAACCACCACTAATATAATTGCAATTCAAAGGATGATCCATGTTTATTTAAAGGCGTCAGAGTTGGAGGTGTGAAAATAGTAAACAATAGGTAGTCAGTCCTCTTTCATAATGGAGTCAGTGAATCTGGTAAGAAGTTACCCCCATTACAAATAAAATGTTTCACTTTGGTCACAGAATCAAAGTGATACTTTCAAAGTAAAGTCAGTTAGTTTAAATGTCTACTTGGGACATCCAAAAAAAGTGCCTCTTTGTGGTGGGGATATATTTCAGAGAAGTGTCTTTTTTTTTGTTTATCTGTGTGCCTTATCACAGAAAAGTAGTGAAGTAAATCTGGAATCTCCATTGAGACAAGCAGAGAGAGAGAATCTGCCAACAGCTGTAGGTCATTAGCAGAAGACAATGAGGAAACAAATGTTTTCTGATGTGCAAGTATTGAGCAAGAGTATTGTGAAGTCCATGATTGAGGTGGATGACAAAAATTATATTTAGTGTTGAGAGTGAGATAGAGGGTCATCTCTATGGATACTTGTGAAAACACCCAAAGAAATTGCTTATCTCTGAGAATAACAGCAACACTGAAGCGAGTCAAAATTCCTGAAAGCTGTGGTACACCTTGGTGTGGTTCCAGGAGAGCTGAAGAACTCTCAAGATCTTATGAAATAAAGATGAATTTGTGATGAAATAAAAGCGGAACAGGGTGTGTCCTGTTGTGGCATTTAATCTTAAATAATAAATGATTTTGAAAGATGGTGTTTAAGTTAGTGATACTTGATTTGTTTTTCCTTCCAAAATTGAATAGTTTTATTTAAAATGTAAATTATACTTAAAAGCTGGAAGTCAAAATTTATTTTTGAAGATTGCTGCTATCTCCACTGAGATCATAGTGAATTGTTCACAAAATAAAATAAATTTTCAACACCTTTTTTTTGGAAACTCTCAAACTATCCAATATTAGCACATTGACTGTAACTGTAAAAATCTTGCACTTTCTTCCCAGTAAAACAATTTGGGTTCCATTCAATATCTGACAACTAAACCACTTAAGTTTACTGTTAGACAGATGTCAGATAAGGTTATGAAACCCTTCATCTAATCTTAACTTTAAAGATAAAGTGCCAAATATAACAATCTTATAAACCTCATATTTCAAATAAAAGTATCCATAGAATCCCTACAGTGTGGAAACAGGCCATTTGGCCAAACGAGTCCACACCAACCTTCCGAAGAGCATCCCATCCCGATACATTCCTCTACCCTATTCCTGTAACCCTGCATTTCCCATGGCTAGTACACCTAACCTACACATCACTGAATACTATGGGTAATTTCTACACCCTGTGCAATGTTACTTCAATGTCTCTGTCTAAACCTTTTGTTCTGTACAGCTTGCTTACCATGATCTACCTGTACTGCTCGTAAACAAAGTTTTTCACTATACGTCAGTACACATGACAACAAATCAATCAATCAATCAATCAATTTAGCATGGCTAATCCACCTAACTAGCACAGCTTTGGACCTTTGAAGTCTTATCAGCATTGTACTTTGGGAAATGCAGTGGCTAGTGTCCAACTAACAAAATCCCACAATCAACAATGTGACAGTGACCAGATAATTAATTTTGTGATATTGATTGTATGATACATATTGACCAGGAAATTGGAATAACTCCTCTGCTCTTCTTGAAAATAGTACCATGATTGTTTACCCAAGCAACTAAATGAGGATATGGTTTAATGTTACATAAGACCATAAGATGTAGGCCAATCAGTTCATCAAGTCTATGAAATCTGCTATTCAAGGAGATCATACCTAATCTGAACATCTTCAAATCCACTTTCCTATCTTGTATTGTATCAAAACAACCTTTTCAGGAAAAATGTGACTTAAGGTAAAATGACTTGTCAAGCCACCTCGTGAGATAATTGCCCAAGTGTTTGCTATGTTGCGATATTATAACTTACAGAAGGAGAGGCCAAAGGCCACCATCAGGTTTGATTCAGAAGAAAAGATCCATAACAGCAGATGTGCTGTTTAGCAGCCTCAAGGTAATCAGTTATTGATTAGATTAGATTAGATTACTTACAGTGTGGAAACAGGCCCTTCGGCCCACAAGTCCACACCGCCCCGCCGAAGCGTAACCCACCCATACCCCTACATCTACATCTACATCTACATCTACCCCTTACCTAACACTACGGGCAATTTAGCATGGCCAATTCACCTGACCTGCACATCTTTGGAGTGTGGGAGGAAACCGGAGCACCCGGAGGAAACCCACGCAGACACGGGGAGAACGTGCAAACTCCACACAGTCAGTCGCCTGAGGCGGGAAATGAACCCGGGTCTCTGGCGCTGTGAGGCAGCAGTGCTAACCACTGTGCCACCATGCCGCCCACCACAGAAGGACTAATGAGTTAGTCTGTGTCTGCGTGTATCAAGGAGAGACAGTAATGCAGAAAATCAGATCTGATGAATGTAAAGAAATTTGCTATAAGGAAACTGCTTGCAACCTTTTCAGCTGAGTAAGTCATTTTAACCATAGGAGTGATGCTTTACTGGGATTGAGTGTCTGTAAAGGATATTACTGGGAAAAGTATTTCTTTTTTTTGTCGTGTTTATGATAAAATCTTTCAATTTCTTTTATTTGTGTATTCTGGAATCTGACTGAATAGTCCCGTATCACTATTAACTGGCTCTTGACCATATTTACTTGATTATAAATACAAAAGTCATATGGTACACTTGGTTGAAAAGAAATTCAAAGTAATTGTCTGCTTCACTGTAGTACCTTATATAATTCATATTATTTCTTACATCAACAAATAATTGCCTATACATGTTGTTCCCCTTCCAACTGAGAATTAACATAAACTGATCATTCTATAACTTAATCATTATGATGTTTGATAGCCCTCATTATAACAGATTAACATTACACCACTGTTTCTAATGCCCTGTATGGCAGCCTTTCTTAAATAGTCACTTTAGATTACATCCCTCACTGTAGCACCCCACTTTGAAACATAGCATCACTAAACCACAATGTAAAGATATATCAAGTAGATGTTCACTTACATAGACATGAGTACATCCAGACAAGATGACTGTGAGACAAGTACAAAGAGGGTGAGAAATCAGAAGATAAACACAGGTCCTGAAAGACTGTCTGACATTGATACAGGTAAATATAGGTGCAGTGAAGCAGACTTGCTGATGTGATAAAAATAGACATAGACGTTAACAGATAAACACAAGCACAGAAAAATCAAAGTCAAGCAAAGAGCAGAAGACTGACAAAGGAGCAAAGTTACAAGACATAGAATGATGGATGTGCTCGTACACAGATGTAGTCAGACTAGTAAACAGATATATATATGACCACCGGCAAATTGTTATGGCTATAAATAGAGAGCTAGAGAAACTAGCAGGCAAGTAACTACAGATAAGTACTTATTGCAGGTATGTGGACCCACAAATGAAAAGAATATGTACAGACAGACTGATTGAAGGACAGCCTCAAGTACAGTTGAACTGGTTTGTACAGTCAGTTAAATTGATAAATAACATGGAATACATTGAGTGCAAGCTTGGGCCCAGGGTCTGCATTTACATAAACATCCACCTGTGACAATAAAGATGAAACTAAATATTGTGTGAAGGAATGCATCTAACCGAGCCATTTTCATTATACATACAGCTCGGTGAGGGAAGAGCTATATCACAGATGCACAGTCAGCACTGAATTTAATGTGATTATCCAAATGCCTGTCTGTTCATAAACTATAAAATGCACAGTAGATAACATCCAACCCATGTGTAAAAATAGGAAGGATAAAGGCAATAGACACACATAAATATGAAGTCAAGATAAAAATAAACATTTAAGATATGCACATAGACCCTAAGATTTGATGCAATGTACAGATTTCTATGCTACAGCAATATAGTTACAGAATTATACAGGGACAAATAAATTGACTGAAGTGTATGAATTTCAAAGACAGTACAATTTAACAGAAATATCACAATACTTTGGAGCATGCAGAAATTAGTAGCAAACAATTTAGAGAATAAAGGATTTCTGATAAGACATGGTTAGCTCTTGCCACTCATCCCTGCATTGCAACTTCATGCTCATTCAACAAATGTGATACAATAATTCAAAAGGAGAGATCTGCTGTGGATTGACCCAAAATGTTTTCCTTGTTTGGAATCCTCTTGAAAATACAGAGGAAGGCACAGATCCTGTTCTAATGTTTAGTCTCCAAACCATTCTCTGAACCATTCATATTGCAACAAAAGATTTGAATGCACTTACATGTCACCTTGATTTTTCAATTTCTCACTCATTCTAATTGCTCAGCTGGATCTTGTTTCCATTTTGTTGTTACCACATTGTAAGGTGCTGACTAGGAAGCAGTAAGCCCTCTGGCACATTTCTCTTTCTGATGGTATTGGGACTGTGCAGTTTCACCACTGCTGCTGCTGTGTTATAGATAGTAACTTGAGATCTGCTTCCTGCTCTACTTACTGCTGATCAGCTGACAAAGCAGAGATCTGGCAGATGAATTGGTCACTTCCTAATATTTTAGAGATGGATGAGTCAAATTAAATAATGTGACATATAATTGGAAATATTTCTGTTCCGTTTGTTTATTTTTACAATGACCCCTCCTAATATTATTTCCAAATACAATATTTTCAAATTCAATTTATTTTAATATCCAAAAGCATTCTTATTGAACAACAAAAGTATAACGTTTTGTTCCAAAGTACAGTGTCATTTAAATAGCTGTTCTAAGATGTCAGAAAGCATGAATGAGAAAAGAAAAAGCTTGCTTGGAATATGTGCAGTTTCCCTTTATAAAAGAAGGACTTGGGTTGACATTTATATTGCATTTTATCACTTCCCTTAAACATTTCAACTTATAACCATAGAACCAAAGAAATGATACAGCAGAGAAGGGAGTCATACAGCCCATCTTGTCCATGCCGACCCAAAGAGACCCAGATGCCCTTTCTAATCTCATTTTCCTGTACACAGCCCATTGCCCTGCAGCTTACAGCACATAGGCATAGATCTGGGTATTTTCTAAAAGAGTTTAAGGTCTCTGACTCCAACTCAGGCAGCAAACTCACTAACCTGTGTAAAGAAGATTTTTGTCACGTCCCCTCTAATGCTTTTGCCACTTATGAACCTATGACCCTTGGTTTTTAAACTTGCTGCCAAGGGAAACAGTTACCTCCCATGTACCCCTACATCTCGCAATTTTCTATACCTCATTCATGTCACTCCTCAGCCTTCTCTGTTGCAAGGAAAACAATCCCAACCACTCCAATCTCTCATAACTACAACTCCAGTCCTGGAAACATTCAACTAAATCTTTGCTGCATTCTCTCCAGAGCAATTATGTCCTTCCTGTAATGTGGTGACCAGAACTGCACACAGTCCTCCAGTTGTGGTCTCACCAGTGTCTTATACAGTTTCATCATTGCATGCCTACATTTGTATTCTTTACTTCTGCCAATGAAGGAGAATATTCCATATTCCTTTTTCTACTACCTTATCAACATGTACTGCTCCCTTTAAGGACCCATGCACTTGCTTGCCAACGTCATCTCACTTCATCTATTCCTCTCAGTATATTCCCATTTATTGTGAATTTCGTTTTACTGTTTGACCTCCCTAAATGCATTATCTCACACTTATCAGAGTTGAACTCCATCTGTCACTTTCCTGCCCATTCCACCAATCCATCTACATCATTTTGGAGCTTACAACTATTCTCTACACTATCCATTACATGGTCAATATTTGTGCCTTCTGAAGATTTCCCAATTCTGCCCCTCACATTCAAATCCATTCATATATAAAACAAAAAGCAGGGGCCCAGCATCAAGTCCTATAGAACACCAATTGAAACAGCTTTCCATTCGCAAAGACAGTCAACAACTATCACCCTTTCTAAGCCAACTTTGGATCAAATTCGACACCTTACCCTGTATTCCATGGGATTTTACCTTTTTGACCAGACTGCCAAGTGGGGACTTTGTCAAATGCCTTACTAAAATCTATGTAGACAACATCCACTGCAGTACCCTCATCAATCCTCCTTGTCACTTCCTCAAATAATTCAATCAAATTTGTAAGGCATGACCTTCCCTTAACAAAGCCATGTTGACTAATCCTAATGGTTCCATTCCTTTCTAAGTGACAGTTTGTCTAATCTCTCAGGATTGACTCTAACAATTTGTCTACTTCTAAAGTAAAACTAACTGGCCTATAATTGTTTGGCATTTCCTTTGTAACCTTTTGAAAGTCTGAAACCACATTTGCATTTCTCCAGTCCTCTGGCACCTCACCTGTATCTAGTAAAGATTTGAAAATAATCTGAAAAGCATCTACTATTTCCTCCCTGACCACCTTCAGCATTCTAGTGAACAATCCATTTGGCCGTGGTGACTTATCCACTTTCCAGGATTCTAACACTTCTTCTCATGTTATGATTATTTTGTTCAATATTTCATAGTGCTCCTCTTGGACTACTAGATCTGCATCATCCTTTTCCTTAGTGAATATGGAAACAAAAAATTCATTTAAAATTCTTCCCATATTCTCGCACACAAGTTCCGTTCTTAATCTTTGATAAGTCACACATTTTCCATAACTTATCCTTTTGCCCTTTATATACTGGTAAAACGGCTTTGAGTTTTCCTTAATCTTACTTGCTAATATTTTTTCATGCCTTTTCATTGATCTCTTTATATTTTTCTTTACTTGATCCCTTACTTTCCATTCTCATCTGCAGTGTTAAGTTCTTTCCCCCTCCTTTTCTTTTTCTATTTAATCTTCCTCTGTATTTTTCTAGACAATGATGGGGGTCTAGATCTGGCAGTACACTTCTTATTTTGGGATGGGATATGTCTGCTTTGCACTCTAAGGATCTCATTTTTAGTGCCTCCCTCTATTTGACCATTGATTTATCATTTTGCAGTCCGGTCCAGTCCACCTCAGTCAAATTACTTCTCAGTTTTGGAAAATCTGTTTTCCCCAGTTTAAAACTTTTATTCCTGATTTATTTCTGTCCTTTTCCATAATAATACTAAATCTAACTGAACAGTGGCCACTATCCTAGGTATGATTGTCCACAGTCACTTTCCCATCTTCATTTCCCAAAACTAAATCCAAATTTGCATCTCCTCTCATTTGGCTTGTTACACATTGTTTACATTTTTTTATCCTGGACAAAGTATGTGAATTTTTCACCTTCAATGCTCCTTATATTTTTTTGAAAGCCAGTTGATGGGATAGTTGAAGTCTCCTAAGATTATTGCCCTCCTGTTCCTACAGGCAGAATTATGTGTATATCTATGTTCTCTTACTCTCTCACTATTTGGGGATCTATAGTATACTCTGAGTACTGTGCCTGCCTCTTTTTTATTTCTAAACTCAACCCATAAAGCTTTATTCATTAACCCATTTAGTGTATCATCCCTTCTCAAAATTGTAATTATATTTTAACCAATATTGCTACCACCTCCCCTCCTTTTTTGTAACTCACCCTGTCCTGTAGATAATATTTTACAGCAAGATCCTTGAAAATGTCAGAAAAAATTGTCCCAAAAGTGTTGCATGAGGGAATAATGGCAATTATATATCAAACCATTATTGAATACTATATTACCCTGAACAAGTAGAATGGGACACAGTTGTATATCTGACATGAAGGACAGTGTCTCTAACAATGTAAATTGCTCTAAATTGTCCTTGATTGCCACACTAATGTGCTGTTTGAACTCAGATGAGAGTGCAATCAGCTGGGCCAGGCTGATCCTAGACATTTGAAGATGCTGCACACAGGTTTCAGACAGGCCAGCACAAATCAATTTGCTTTGAACTCCATGTGGTTTATGTATTTCCAGAAAAAAAAATTCCTTACAAAGCCAATCAGAATGAAACTCTAGATCAGCCTTCTTACTTTACATCCTACATTATTCATCTTTAATCAATTACTTACTGAAGCATGATGTTTCCATGGTTTCATGCACACAGGAACATTTTCCCTTCATACAGTATTGATCATCACTAATTTATTAAACTTACTGTAAATTTACAAATTAATACAGGTTGAAAAATAATAATTAATAATAACAATGGTAAACTTTGAGGCCCATACGATAGGGAATCTGAGAAACATAGAAGATAGGAGCAATTGTAGGCCATTCAACCCTTCAAACCTGCTCACTTATTCATCATGATCATAGCTAAGCATTGAGGTCAATACTTTAATTCCACCACCTCCCATATCCTTTGATCCCTTTAGCTACAAGAGCTGTACCTACTTCCTTTTTGAAAACACATCATATTTTGGCCTTAACCATTTTCTGTGATAGTTCACCACTCCGTGGGTAAAGAAATTTCTCCTCATTGCAATCCAAAAAGGTTTACTCCTTATCCTTGCTATGAGTCCTTGATTTAGACCTCCTCCAGTCATAACATCCTTCCTGCACCTAACCTATTTACTCCATTACAACTTTATAGGTTTCAATGGGACCCCCTTCATTCTTCTAAATGCCAATGAATACAATCCTAACTGACTACATCTCTCCTTATACATAAATCCTACTATTCTTGGAATCAAGTTGGTAAACCTTCGCTGCACTCCGTTTGTAACAAAAACATCCTTCCTCAGTTAAGGGGATTGAAAGTGCACATAATGTTCCAGGTGTGACCTCACCAATTGCAGCAAATTATCCTTGTTCCTGTACTCAAATCCTCTCACTATGAAGGCCAATATACAGTTTGCTTTCTTTACTGCCTGCTGCCCATCATGCTTACTTTTAGCAACTGCGGCATGAAGCTACCTAGATCTCATTGAACATTCCACTCTTTCAATTTACAGACATTCAAGTAATAATCTGCCTTCTGACCTTTGCTATCAAATTGGATAATCTCACATTTATCCACATTTTACATCATATGCCATGCATTTTTCCTCTCATTCAGCTTATCCAAATCACATATCAACATCACTGCGTCTTCTTCACAGTTCACCCTTCCGTCAAGCTTTGTGTCATCTGCAAAATTTGAGGTGGTACATTTAGTTCCCTCATCCAAATCTTTAAGATATATATTAACATAGAAGAGAGGAAAATAATTAAGTTTGCACAGGGCTTGATCTACTTCAAAAGGTTATATAGGGAGTTGAGTCTGAGGAGATCATGAGGTTGGTTATGGCTTCAATCGATCACTGATCCTCTAATCCTCTATCCATGAGGAGCGAGAGTGGGAATGTGATCAGAATGTGTACAGATACAGCTCTTCCACCATTGGTAGCAAAATAATGTCTTATGTGTTTGTAAGGAAAAAGACAAGTGGAATGTAGGTGACACAGTGGCTCAGTGGTTAGCACTGCTGCCTTACAGTGCCAGGGACAGGTTTGATTCCAGCCTTGGAATCGAGGCTGTGTGGAGTATGCACATTCCCCCAGTGTCTGCATGATTTTCCTCCAGGTGCTCCAGTTTCCTCCCACAATTCAAAGATGTGCAGGTTAGGTGAATTGCCCATAGTGTTCAGGGATATATAGATTAGGTGCATTAGTCAGGGGTATATGTAGAGTAGAAGGGGAATGGGTCTGGGTGTGCTGTGCTTTGGAGAGTTGGTGTGGACTTGTTGGGCCAGATGGCCTGTTTCTGAATTGGTCTGCCTGACTTTAGGCAAGTTAGGCAATCAGTCCTTAAAGCTATTTTCCAGCTTATCAATAGCTCCGTAGTTAGTGATGGTTCAGACCTATCTGCCAAGAAATGTGAAGCATTTGTGTGCTTTCCAATGCAATGTAAGATGGATTTGAGCACACAGAGGAAACATGTCTACTGGAAATTTCCATTTTGCATAAAAGACAGTTCTAATTTGATCACATTTTGTTGGATTATGGGAAATAGCAAAACATTGTGGAAATAGTATTTGTTCAGGATAAAGTAAAAATCTGTTGTTAGTGGAATTTCTCAGCTGGACAATAATTATTTTGCTCAAATATCTGTAGTCTATTGTCCTCTTGGCCTCAGTCTAAACATTCTTGGAGTCAAGTTTCCACCCACCCCCAACCCTCAGTGTGAGAAAAAGTGAGAGTTACTGCCCTTGACATCAAGGTTTCCTTTGTCCAAATGTGTCATCAAGGAGTCATAAATAAACTGGAATTAAATAGATTCATTGGAAAATTCTCCAATGTGTGCAGTCACAGTTTGCACAAAATGAGATGGTTGTGGTTATTGGAGGTCAGTTATCTCAGCTCCAATACATAGTGTTCTAGGTCTAACTATACTCACTAACTTTATAAATGACCTTCCTCTAATCATAATTGATAGCCATGGGTGAGGTTTCAGAAGACTGGAGGATATACGTTATTTTAGAAAAGTAGTAAGGAAAAGTCAGTGAACTATTAATCGATGAGTCTGACATCAGTGGTGGGTAAGCTGTTAGAGAAAATTCTGAGGGACAGAATTTACATGTATTTGGAAAGACAAGGACTGACTAGGGATAGTCAACATGGCTTTGTGCATGGAAAATCATGTGTCACTAAATTGATTGAGTTTTTGAAGAAATGACAAAGATTGATGAACCAGAGCAGTAGACATTGGCTATATGGACTTCAGCAAGGTGCTCAACAAGGTACCTCATGGTAGACTGGTTAGCAAGGTTAGATCACATGGAATCTATGGAATTCTAGCCATTTGGACACAAAATTGGCTTGAAGGCAGGAGACGAGGGTGGTGAAGGATTGCTTTTCAGACTCGAGGCCTGTGACCAATGGCTTGCCATGAACATCTGTGCTAGGTCCACTCCTTTTTGTTATTCATATAAATGATTTGGATGTGAATATAGGAGGAATGGTTAGTTACTTTGCAGATGACACCAATATTGGAGGTGTAGTGGACAGGGAAGAAGGTTATCTCTGAATACAATGGAACCTTGAACAGATGGGTTGATAGGCTGAGGAGTGGCAGATGGAGTTTAATTTAGATTAATGTGAGGTGTTGCATTTTTGGTAAGGCAAATCAGGGTAGGACATCTGCACTTAATAGTAGGATCCTGGGGGTGTTGCCGAACAAGGAAACCTTGGGGTGCAGGTTCATAGTTCCTTGAATGTGGAGTCACAGGTAGCCAGGGTAGTGGTGATGACATTTGGTACACTTGCCTTTATTGGTCAATGCATTGAGTATTGGAGTTGGGATAGCATGATGTGGCTGCGTAGGACATTGGTTACTGCTGAAAATGTGTTGCTGGAAAAGCGCAGCAGGTCAGGCAGCATCCAAGGAACAGGAGAATCGACGTTTCGGGCATAAGGCCTTCTTCAGGAATCCTGAAGAAGGGCTTATGCCCGAAACGTCGATTCTCCTGTTCCTTGGATGCTGCCTGACCTGCTGCGCTTTTCCAGCAACACATTTTCAGCTCTGATCCCCAGCATCTGCAGTCCTCACTTTCTCCCCTAGGACATTGGTTAGGCCACTTTTGGAATACTGCATTGAATTCTGGTCTGCCCCCTATAGGAAATATATTGTTAAACTTGAAAGGTTTCAGAAAAGACTCACAAGGATATTGCCGGAGTTGGAGGGTTTGAGCTATTAGGAGAGGCTGAATAGCCTAGGGCAATTTTCCCTGGAGTGTTGGAGGCTGAGGGGTGACCTTATAGAGGTATGTAAAATCATAAGGAGCATAGATATGGTGAATAGCCAAGGTCTTTTTCCCATGTTAGGGGAGTCCAAAACTTGACAGCATAGTTTTAAGGTGAGAGGGGAAAGATTTAAATGGGCCAATGTTTTCATGCAGAGGGTGAATCATATATGGAATTAACTGCCTGAGGAAGTGGTAGAGGTTGGTACAATCACAACATTTAAAAGACATCTGCTTGGGTACATGAATAAGAAGAGTTTAGAGCAATATGGGCCAAATGCTGGCAAATGGGACTAGATTAATTTAGAATATTGGTTGGCATGGACAAATTGGACCGAAGTGTCTTTTTCCATGCTGTTCAACTCTTTGACTCGAATTAATAAAATACCAGCTCATATGAAGGTGAAATGAAGAACTGGTTTCAAGTGATACTTTGTAAATGATTCAGTGACATGTGAGTATCACTATGTCAAGTAACGTTCTGATGTAAACATATTCACAAAGCTCTACCTTTATCAACATTTCAGTTTCTGCCTTCACCTTCCCTGCATGTCACCCACAGGAGAGACTCCCAATGGCTGCACAACAATGCTCATTTGGAAGGCATGGCTGTCCTTTATTTGACTTTGTTAATCTCAAAGTATCAGGTCAAAATGAGGAAGAAAATCTTCTACTGATTACCATCTATGACCTTCTCTCAGATGATGAATTGTGTTCAACACAGAACAACTAATTTGGAAATAACATTTGAGTTTAGCAAGAAATCAAAGTGTATTCTGAGTCGAGAACTTCAGTGATGATCTCCAAGACTGATTGAGTATCACCACTGATGGTGCCTCCCACATCTGGAATAACATTGCTGCCAAACTGGACGTATGGCATAAAAACAGAAAGTGCTGGGGAAAGTCAGCAAGTCTGGCATCATCTATGGAGAGAGAAACAGAGTTAACAGTTAGAGTTGAATATGATTACTCTTCAGAACTTGAAGGAGCTGGAAAATTATGTTTTTTATGCTGTTGGCAGGGGTGGGGGGGGGGAGGGGGATGGTGTGGGGGAGGAGGACCAAGGAGAACAAATGGTGGGCATGCCCACAGCAAAAGACAAAGGCAGTGATAATAGCGATAAAGGAGGAGTGATAGAGATGTAAAATAAGGTTAAATGTTAGCTGTTCACCATCCATGTAGTATGTACATTTCTCTTCATCTTCTTTTCACAGCTACACCTGGATCTCTGGGTCTTGGGTGCTGTGACCAATATTTATCTATGTCAGAAAAGAAACGTAGATTCTCTGATTATTATCACATTGCTGTTTGTGGAGCTGTGAATGAACTGTTACATGCTTTCCACATTGCAACAATTACTATGCTTCTAAAGTACTTTGAGTTGTACAGCACTTTGGGTTATGAAAATTAATATCTAAATAGTAAAGGCTGTGGAGATCAAGTCATTGAGGTCTTTAAGATAGAGCTAGATTAATAAGTGGACCAAGATTTACTGGGAGAAAGGAGGAAAATGGGGTTGAGAAATATATCAGTCATAATCAAATGGTGAAGCAGACTTGATGGGCTGAATGGTTCAATTCTGCCCTGTCTCAAGTCTTAAATGCAAGTCTTTTCTTCCTTCCTGCTAAAGGTCTGAGTCTCGTCCAGGGCTATTGACCCCAACTATAACTCAGCTAAAGAGTTGAAGATTTGTGCTCCAAAACTGGCCAAACTCCTGGCCACACTGTTCCAATACAGTTATAACATTGGTATCTACCTAACAATGCGCTGCCTACAAAAATGGACAAAATCCAACTCACTCAATGATCACACATTAGTTCACTCTCAATCATCAAAGTAGTGGAGGCTTCATTAACAGTGCTATCCTGAGACACGAAGGTTATCATGAAGAACTTTCCTTCTCAGCCTCTCCCCTCACCTGAGGCATGGTAACCCTCAGATTAAACCACCACCAATCTTCTCCGTGATGACCATGATAAGAGTTTAATGCCTCCTACCACTAATTAGGATATAGGGAAGAACATATATGAGGAGGTAGAAAAGGCATATAAGAAAGGCATTATTACAATAATCATGGGGGACCTCAATATATAAGTGGCCTGGGAAAATTAGGTTGGTATCAGGTTTCAATAAAAGGAATTCATGGAACGTCTACAGATTTTTTTGTTTGGAGCAGGTTGTGGTAGATCCCACAAGGGAATAGAAAACTCTGGATTCAATGATGTGTGACGAGGCAGACTTTGATTAGGGAACTGGCGGTTAAGGAATCCTTAGGGGGCAGTGGCCATAATATTATAGAATTCATTCTGCAGTTTGAGAGGGCAAAGCTGGAATTTTGTGATGGTACAATAGTTGTGTAAAAGGTAACTACTAAACCATGAGGGAGGAGTTGGCCGGAGTTGATTGGAAGGAAAGCCTAGCAAGGAAGACCATGGAGCAGCAATGGCACATGTTTCTGGAGGCACAGCAGAAATTCATCCCAAAGAAGAAGAAACATATTAAGTGCAGATGAGGCAACCATGGCTGATGAGAGAAGCCAGGGACAGCATACAAGCAAAAGAAAAGCATACAATGTGGAAAAGATTATTGGGAAGTTAGAGGATCGGAAGCCTTTACAAATCACCAAAGGATAACTAAAAATAAGGAATGAGAAGATGAAATTTGAGAATAAGTTAGCCAGTAATATAGAAGAAGATTGCAAACCATTTTTTAGATATCTAGAAGGTAAAAGGAATGGGAGTGGACATTGAACTGCTGGAAAATGAGGCTGGAGAAGTGGTAATAGGGAACAAAGAAATTGCAGAGGAACAAAATAGTTCCTTCGCAGTAACTTTCACAGTGGAAGACACCAGCAACATACTCAAACTTCAAGAAGGTCAAGGGGCAGAGGTCAGTGTGGTGGCCATCACTGATGATAAGGTAGTGGAAGCTGAAGAGTCTAAGGCAAATTACCTGGACTGGATAGTCTACATGCCAGAGTTGGGAAGGAGATAGCTGAGGAGTGTACATGCATTAGTGGTGACCTATCAGGTATGGCCCCAGGTAAGGGAGGCAGAAGACAGGAAACTATAGGCTGATTAGCCTGACGACGCCGGTGATTGGTAATATATTAGAGTCTATTATTAAGGGTGAGATTGTGGTGTATTGAATTGAATTTATTGTCACATGTACTGAGGCACAATTTTATCTTGCGAGCAATACAGCAGATCACAGAATTAAGTAGCATAGATAAGTAAATAAGAGGTAAACAGCAGCAAAAACAAAACACACAGATACAGGTGAATGTTAAGAGCTTGTGAGTCCATTCAGTATTCTAACAGTAGTATAGAAACTGTTTCAAAACTGGCTGGTGCATGTGTTCAGGTTTCTGTAACTTCTCCCCGATGGTAGAGGTTGTAGAAAGACATTGCCAGGGTGGGATGGATCTTTGAGAACTCTGGCGGCCTTTCCTTGACAGCAGGGCTGGTAGATGGATTCTATAGATGGGAGGCTGGCCTTTGTGATTGTCCAGGCCGAGTTCACCACTCTCTGATCTTAAATGGTACTGTTGCCATACCAGGTGGTGATATATCCAGACAGAATACTCTCGATGGCGCATCTACAAAAGTTGACAAGGATATTCTCCATCGTGCCAAATTTCTTCAGCTGCCGGAGGAAGAAGAGACATTGTTGGGCCTTTGTAACCAGTGGGTCCACGTGAAGAATCTGAGAAAGCTTGTTGTTGATGACCACTCCCAGGAGCTTGACACTCTCTCCACTCGTTCCACTCTGTGCTGTTAAAATGTGTGGGGGACCATCCGCCAAAAGTCAATAATGAGTTCCTTGGTTTTGCTGGCATTGAGAGCTAGGTTGTTCTCAGTGCACCATTTTTCGAGGTCTTCCACCTCCCGTCTGTAGTCTGAGATTCGACTGACTATGGTGGTGTCATCAGCGAACTTGTAAATGGCATTAGTCTGGTATTTGGTGATGCAGTCAAGGGTATACAGTGAGTACAGTAGGAGGCTGAGTGCGTACCCCTGGGGGGCTCCAGTGTTGGATCAGGATTAGATTAGATTTTCTACAGGATGGAAACAGGCCCTTCGGCCCAACATGCTCACACCGCCCCTACAAAGAGTAACCCACCCAGAGCCATTCACCTACCCTATATTTACCCCTGACTAATGCACCTAACATTATGGGCAATTTAGCATGGCCAATTCACCTGACCTGCAAATCTTTGGATTGTGGGAGGAAACCGGAGCACCCAGAGACAGGGAGAATGTGCAAACTCCACACAGCCAATCACCTGAGGGTGGAATTGAACCCAGGACCCCGGTGCTGAGAGGCAGCGGTGCTAACCACTGAGCCACCGTGCTGCCCAAAGTGTTGAGTGTTTAGTGAGGATGACGTATTGTCCCCAATCTTCACTGAATGTGACCTGTGGGTCAGGAAACTGAGGATCCAGTTGCAGTGAGTGAAGCTTAGTTCGAGATCGCTAAGTTTAGTGATCAGTCTTGAGGGGATAATAGTATTGAAGGCTGAACTGTAGTCAATGAGTAGGATTCTTACGTAATTGTTCTAGGGAGGACTGAAGGGCAAGTAACATGGTATCTGACGTGGATCTGTTGGTCCGGTAGACAAATTGGAGTGGGTCAAGAGTAGTGGGAAGGCTGGAGTTCATTAATGCCATGACCAGCCTTTCAAAGCACTTCATGACCAACGAAGTTAGGGCCACTGTGCGGTAGTCATTGAGACATGCTGTACGAGCCTCCTTCGGCACAGGGATGATGTTGGCTGTCTTGAAACAGGCAGGGACAGTGGCTTACTGCAGGAAGAGGTTGAAGATGTCCAAGAAGACCTCTGCCAGTTGATCTGTGCATGCCCTGAGTGCACAGCCTGGTACTCCATCTGGTACCATCGCTTTCCTTGGATTCAAATGAAGGAAAACTGATCTGACCTCCGATGCAGTGACTGTTGGGATAGGTTCATCAGGACTTGTTGGAATAGGTGTACCTCTCCACTGAAATTCTGCTCAAAGATAGCATAGAAGGTGAGGAAACGATCTGGGAGGGATGTGACATCGTCTGCTATCTTGCACTGTCTCTTTTTAGAACCTGTGATGTCATTCAGTCCTTGCCATAGTCGCCGGATGTCTGTCTGGGTCTCTAGTTTGGATCGGTATTGGTCCTTGGCTGTCTTAATGGCTCGGTGAAGGCCATACTTGGATTCCTTATATTTGAGTGGGTCTCCTGATCTGAAGGCCTCACATCTGGTTTTTAGCAGGTCCTGTATGTCCTGATTCATCCAGGGTTTCCTGTTGGGGAACACCACCCGGATTGACTTCCTCAGTATGTAGTCCTCCACACACTTGCTGATTAAAGGTCTGTGACAGTGGTGGTATACTCGTCCAAGGTACCTGTGGACTGTTTGGACATGACCCAATCAGCCGATTCCAGACAGCACCAGAGATGATCCTCTGCCTCCTCCGACCAGCACTGGACCTGTATCCGAGAGGAGGTCTCCTGCTTGAGCTTTTGCCTGTAAGCCAGGAGAAGAAACATGGCGTTGTGGTCGAAATTCTCAAAATGAGGGCGGGGATGGAGTGGTAGGCATCTTTCACAGTGGTGTGGCAGTGGTCGAAAATGTTCAGGCCCCTGGTACTTGGAAGTACATGGTAAAATAAGGCGGAGGCAACATGTCAAGGGGAGGTCATGCCTGACAAATCTGTTGGAATGTTTTGAGGTGGTAATGAGCAAGTTAGATAAAGGATAGTCAGTGTTTGTGATTTATTTGGACTTCCAGAAGGCATTTGACAAGATGCCACACATGCTGCTAAATAAGATAAGAAGCCATAGTGTTAGTGTTAAGGTATTGGCATGGATAGAGGATTGGCTGACTGTCAGAAACAGAGTAGGGATAAAGGAATCCTTTTCAGGGTGGTAGCTGGTGATGAGTGGAGTTCTGCAAGGGATAATGTTGGGACCACAACTAATCAGATTTTATCTTAATCTGGACAAAGGAACTGACTGCATTGTTGCAAAGTTTGCAGATAACACAAGATAGTTGGAGGGATAAGTTGTTCTGAGGAAGGAGGGTGGCTACAGAAGAAGTTGAACATTCTAGGCAAGTGGGCAAAGAAGTGGCAGATGGAATACAATGTTGGAAAGTGGAAGGCTATGCACATTGGTAGGAAAAATAGAGGTTCAGACTATTTTCTAAATTGGGAACGGCTTCAGAAATCTGAAGCTCAAAAAGACTTGGGAGTCCTAATTCAGGATTTGTTTCAGGTTAACATGTAGGTTCAGTTGGCAGTTAGGAAGGCAAATATCATATTGGCATTCATTTCAAAGATTAGATTAGATTACTTACAGTGTGGAAACAGGCCCTTCGGCCCAACAAGTCCACACCCACCCAGACCCATTTACCCCTTCGCCTTAACACTATGGGCAATTTAGCATGGCCAATTCACCTAACCTGCACATTTTTGGACTGTGGGAGGAAACCGGAGCACCCGGAGGAAACCCATGCAGACACTGGGAGAATGTGCAAACTCCACGCAGTCAGTTGCCTGAGGCAGGAATTGAACTCAGGTCTCTGGCGCTGTGAGGCTATAGTGCTAACCACTGTGCCACCGTGCCGTGAAAGGGGGCTAGAGGCAATAGGGCTAGAAGACAAGAGCAGAGATATACTGCTGAGGCTATATAACGTTCTGGTCAGACTGCATTTGGAATATTCTGAGCAGCTTTGTGTCCCAAATTTAAAGAAGAATGGGCTAGTGTTGGAAGGTCCAGAAGAGGTTTCCAAGAATGATCCTGGGAATAAAGGGCTTGTCATTTGAGAAGCAGTTGAGGACTTTGGGTCTGTATTCAATGGAGTTTAGAAGGATGAGGTGTGAATCTGACTGAAACTTATAGGATACTAAGGGGCCTGAATAAAGTGGATGGGGAGAACGTGTCTCCACTTGTAGGAGAGACTATGACCCTGGAGCGCAGCCTCAAGGTGAAGTGACAACCCTTTAAAATTGAGATGAGGAGACATTTATTCAGCCAGATTGTGGTGTTTCTGTAGAGCTCGTTACTGCAGAGGCCAAGTCATTGAGTTAATTTAACAAAGAGATAGATAGGTTATTGATCAGTGAGGGGATCAAAGATTATGGGAGAAAGCAGGAGAATGGGTTTGAAAAATGGGGTTGATTGGCACAATAGACACGATGGGCTGAATGACCTAATTCTGCTCTTTTATCTTATGGTCTTAAGGTCTCTTGCCAATTTGAAAGCACCTATGATGACACTACCTTTACCTTAATTCACCATAAACATGCTCTCAAGTATCCAAACCTTATCACAGAAGAAAAGAAGTGAATTTCAGAGAAGAGGTGAAAGTGACTGCCCCTGACATCAAGACCATATTTAAACTAGTATGACACAGGAGAGACATGATGAGTCTGAAATCAATGGAGATGAGGGGGCTTTTTTCATTGATTAATTACCTATCATAAAGAAAGGTGGTTGTCAGTGTTGTAAGCTTATCACCTCAGCACCAGCACATCTCTCAAAGAAATTCAATGCATTATCCTGGGGGGGCAACAATCTACAGCCACTTTATCAATGATTATTCCTTTATCATGAAGTCAAATGTGAAGATGTTGGCTGATGATTGGACAACATTCAGTGCTATTTGTAATTTTTCAGATAATGACAGTCCTTGTCTATGTGCAGCAGGTCTTGCACAATGTTGACCTGAACAAGAAGCATTCATTGTATACAAGTACCGTGCAATGACCATCTCAAACAAGAGAGAATCTAAACTCCTCCTTTTGACATTTAGCAGCTCAATCATTGTTGAATCTGCCACCATCAATATTCTGGAAGTCGTTATTGTGCTGATACCTAATGGGACCAACCCCATAAATTCTGTGATAGTAGAGCAAATTAAAACCTGAACATTTTGCAATGAGTTACTCACCTCATGATTCTTCGAAACCATTGCAAGGTAGGATTCAGGAATAGTGTGGAATACTGTCTATTTACCAATGTAGATGCAATCCCAATGGCAATCAAAACAAAAGCAACAAAACCCAAAGCAAAATAGTCTGCTCTATCAGCTCTACCACCATAAATATTAACTTCTTTTGTTAACGGTGCAGCATGGATGCAGAGTATCATTTACCAGATGCATTACAATGGCTTGTCAAAGCTTCTTCACCTGGACCTCTCAAACTAGTGACTTCTACCATCCAAAAGGATAAGGCCCGTGGTAGATGGGAATACCATCACCTCAGGATTCTTCTTGATGTCATGCCCTTTCAGATTTGGAAGTATGTGCTGGATTTTCACTCTCAAAGTCAGTAGCATAAGGGTTAATTGGAGGAGGAAATAAAGCATTCCACTCCTTGCAGTGCCCACCTCTCCTGAAAGGTATCAAGGATGTTGGTGGACAGTGTGCTCCTTCTCCAGGGATACCTGAGCCTGAACATAACCATAAAACAGGGAAAGGCTGTCAGCCATTATGATCCCCTCCACAGCCTACTGCCTGGACCTGTTATTAGCCAGCCTGGCCAGGCCAGGAGCAGATCCTCCAACCTGCCCACTCCCCTCCACATCGGGTACCCAAAAATTAGGAGCACAAGGCTGAAGTGCAACCAGATACAGAGGAGAAGGTTCTTCAGATAACTAAAAAGGGAGTGCAAATGCCCACACCCAACATACACATGGTCCACAGCACTACAAAACAAACAGCTGGGCTAGGAGTCCATGAACCACTGCAATCTGCAGTTAAAAGAGACTGTCACATGCAATACCCTCCACCCCAGAATCCCAAGTGAAAGAGGGAGGATCCATGCATAGAGAGCCTTCCAATGGAGATCTCTACTACCCTGTGGTAAATGAGTACACCAAGATGTGTCCAGGCAGTGGATGAAGGAGAAGAGATGGTGTACAGCAGCAGTTGATACAGGGCCCAACAATTTACATCTTTAAAAGAGACAAAACAAAAATTCCAGGTGCGGCTCATGTTATGGGGCACAGTCTCCTGGGGGAGGTAATCCCCTGATCACATTGGTCAGCCAAGGATTTCCTGATTGGCCTCAGTTAACAACCACAATCAAGGTTCTCATAGTCAACAAGATCCACCTGGTTCCAATCTCAACAATCAGACACAGTTTTCATGGTGGAGTGTAACCCTGAATACAAATGAGAATGCTGTGTGGATTGTTTTCTTGGACTCCAGCCCAATTGTTTTCTTGTTTTCTCTCGTCTTCATTCCATACACCCCATTATTATGCTGCGTGTGACTTCCATGCCCCAAGTCAACAGATGTCAATGCATGACCCCTTCAAGGCATCTCACTGACAGAGGCTATTTCCAATTTTTAAAGGCTGGAGATTTAGAGTCATGGAGTCATAGAGATATCCAGCATCGAAACAGACTCTCTAGTCCAACACTTCAATGCCGATCAGATATCCTAAATTAATCTAGTCTCATTTGCCAGCATTTGGTCCATATCCCTCTAAGTCTTTCTCATTCATGTACCCATCCAGATGCCTTTGAAATGTTATAATTGTACCAGGCTCCACCACCTCCTCTTGCAGCTGCTTCCATACACATACCACCCTCTGTATAAAAAAGTTGCCCCTTAGGACTCTTTTAAATCTTTCCCCTCTCATCAAAATTAGTTTTGGACTCCCCTACCCTAGGAAAAGACCTTTGCTATTTGCCCTATCCATGATTTTTTTAAACCTCTATAAAGTCACCCCTCAGCCTCTAATGCTCCAGGGAAAATAGCCCCAGTCTATCCCGCCTTTCCCAACAGCGCAAATCCTCCAACCCTGGCACTATCCTTCTAAATCTTTTCTGAACCCTTTCAAGTTTCACAACATTCTTCCTACAGCATGAAGAATAGAACTGAATACATTTAAATAACCTCAGTCCAGCAATACTAATATTTGTTATCCACCTTTCATGAATGTTTACATCCACTCTAAAAATTGTGTCTCACAGACTGCAGCTTAGGCCTTTTCCTTGCAGGAAATGGAGTCCATGGACTCAGCACTGAGTTCAAAAGGCTTTGCTAAGTTTGGCTTCCATCATGTGTGAGTCGAAAAGTGTGGCTCTGGAAAAGTACAGCAGGTCAGGCAGCATCTGAGGAGCCTTTCATTAGTACCCCTCATTTCTGATGAAGGTCTTATGCTCAAAATGTCAATTCTCCTGCTCCTCGGATGCTGCCTGACCTGCTGTGCTTTTCCAGTGCCATACTTTTCAACTCTGATCTCCAGCATCTGCAGTCCTCACTTTCTCTGAGTCACTGTAACCTTACTGCAAAGCCTCTTCCCGAGGATGCCCACCTTGAATAAGTTCTCCTCCTCCCTCTGCAAGGATCTCAGTGAGTTTCTCTCTCACTGCACCCCCCCAGGTCACCTCCTCTGCCCTGAAGCAGACCCAATACTCCAGACCTATCACCTTCCAAGCTACTTTCCCCTCAGCCCCACCCCCTCCCATAGCCCCCTTCCCCAAACCCCCCTCCACATTCCTGATGAAGGGTTTATGCCCAAAACATCGATTCTCCTGCTCCGCGGATGCTGCCAGACTTGCTGTGCTTTTTCAGCACACACTTTTCCACTCTGACCTCCAGGATCCGCAGTCCTCACTTTCTCCATCCATCACGTGTGAGTAACACCTCACCCCATTTCCTCCTTGACACATCTGAAACCTGTCAACATGAGGGTGGGAACTTCTGAATCCAGATTCCAGGTGCCATTTTTAAATGTTGAAATTTGGTGACAATGTGATCTATTAAGATTTCTACATTGCTGCTTGGTCAGAATCATGAATCTTCCTAACAAACAACAATGTGGGATTTTTTTCACCAGATAGACAGACAGCAGTGGATCCAAAGGTAGTTCACCTAAATTAAATAAATGTGCTTAACTGCAAGATTCACATCTCCAGTCACCTACAGAATGAAGCTGAACTCCCTAGTGCATTTTCAATGTATTTGCCATGTTATAAACTCCATTTCCATTGTAGACAATTTAGAAATACTCTTAAAGCATACAGTAAAAATTCATGGAAAATCAATGGCAACCTTTTGAATCCCAGTTTTGCCAAGCTGGTATTTGTGAGTCAAAGCAGTCTCCTGAGTGTTATTTCCTTATTGTTGCTTTATGTACATAATTTTATTCAGTGGATTTTCAAATGTATTCTTGTGATTACAGCTGTATATCAAAATATGTGCAGAAATGATTATGTTCCATGTGGTGTTGTACTTCTCTCTGCCTTTTGATCAGTGATTCAGATGTCTCATATGTGCAGGTCATTCATCTATGAGCAAAGCACACATAAAACAGCTGTTGATTGTGTAAAAGAAGCACACGGTGCACAATACGTTATAGAGCATACTGAATTGAAAGTAGTGGAATAAAGAGTGTAGTTAGTGGGTGTACTATGGAAGTGAGAAGGCTTAAACCATTTGGACAAAATGTGAATGGGTTATGAATGTCTTCTAAACATCACAATAGCTGTTTATTAAGTTTGTAATACCTATTGAATTGTATTATATAGATTATAACATTAATAATACTAAAGCAGAGCTAATGACTGTCAGAATAAATGAATCAAAGATAGGTATGTTAAGTGAATCAATATGATAGTTTATTTATGATATATGAAAATTTACATTCTAGATTGGGTCCTCCACAAATGTGAAAAATGTGTTGCTGGAAAAGTGCAACAGGTCAGGCAGCATCCAAGAAGCAGGAGAATCGACGTTTCGGGCATAAGCCCTTCTTCAGGAATGGCTTAAGCCCGAAACGTCGATTCTCCTGCTCCTTGGATGCTGCCTGACCTGCTGCGCTTTTCCAGCAACACATTTTTCAGCTCTATCTCCAGTATCTGCAGTCCTCACTTTCTCCTCCACAAATATAAAAAGAACATACAATCATGACAAGGTGTGTAAAACATTGCCTGATTTGTTGTTGCCATATGCAGACCAGAAGTCCCTTGAGGTTGGATCTTTTGAGGTGCTGAGCTAGGTCACACTGCCAGTGGTTGGAAGAGGAAAATTCAGGTTCCAGGTTTTGCTTGCTAAGCATGTGATGCTGCTTGCGTGATGACATTTTGTGTGAATATTATTGAGGTAAAGTCAGTTTCAGTTTTAAAACCCTTATTCTATCACTGCATAATAGACTGCTATTTCTTGCTGCTCAGGTCCGTCGTCACAAATGGTGACCTGGGTAAGAATTTAATGAGCGGGCTGTGCTAGTGGGATTTAACCCTAGCATTAGTCTGCATTCTCAGCACAGCAGATAAGAATATAAAAGAAAACTTGTTTTTCAGTCATGTATAAAGGAGTTGTACAGCCTCATGGGTGGATCAACAGTAGAATAGTGAAAGTGTAACTATTGAAGTCTATTGAATCAATAAACAAAACATTTGTAACATGAAAATCAGTGGGCCATGTGATGATAGATAGAGGTCCACAGCAAGATTATTTTTCTACTGATTCTAAAATCAAAAATAATTTTGAAATTTCACCTTGGCTGAATTCATTGTAACTTTATCAAATAATTTGTATAGTTTTGATAGTAAAGGTAAATTAATTGTAACATTTATTTTCAAATATTTTGATCAGATAGTGCAGAGAGCAATTTCCATTTCACATCAGATTTTAAAGAAAAATTGGCTACATGCATGAAGGGTACTGAAAAACTCATAGTATTGAAGAAACCTGAACTCTTCAGTTTTGAAAAACAAAACTAAAAGAAAAAAAAAAGTTAAAATGAATAAGGCTATTTAGAGAATGACCAGTTGTTTCACCCTGACCTGTCGAGAGAAGACATAGTCAGCTCTTGAAGGGCATGAATTCAAAACTGATCTGTGGTCAATCTATGGAAGGAACTCCACATGAAACAGTGAAAGAAAATAGCATTAATTAATTCAAATACAAATTAAATAGTTTTCTTTAAGAAAGTACTGAGAACAAATTAATAATTTGAGACATGATGTTTGTTAGTGTAGCATAATTGAGAGATTGAATTTTGAATCTATGATTCTTTGGACCATTATTCTTTGAATCTATGACCTATGAGTCAAAAGCTTTCCATGACTGGGGTCCTTCTTGCCCCATGTTTGTTTGTCTCATCTTCAAACCAGGATAATGGAAGGTGATTTTGGTCTTTTCCCATCAAGCAATCCATATGTAACCACATGAGATGTATATGAAAGTGGGAAGCAAGCTTTCCTTTCTGGACCAGGTCCTTGGCCAGATCCAGACTTGCAGTTTCTGACATGCTGTAGAGTTGAGCTTTAAATAGGTGCTAGTGGTGCAAACATTACAAAGCCCTCGTGTCACTGCTACTGCTGCTGCTGCTGCTGCTGCCATACGATTGCGCAAGCTGAGTACCAAAGAAGCTGGTTGCATAAATGATGAGCTGAAGAGTAGACTATTGTTTGAGAAATATCAACAGGAGTCATGGTTAATGGCCTGCTTTTAATTTCACCAAAAAGAACACTTACCAAAAAAATGGGAAATTCAGTCCTTTTTCTCTGATATTATTATTACTTCAAAGTTTCTCGCTCTTATTAACCACCTGGTGTCATTTCTTGTTTTCTTTTGGTGAATGCATGCAAATCAGTTTTTAAAATACTTGTTCCTCTTGTTTCACCTGCCTGGCAATCATTTTTCTGCTCAGCCCAAATACTGACCCCCCCCCCCACCCCCCCCCCCCCACCTGTGAAAACAATGACACAGAGACAGCAATATGATAAATCATGAATTTAAACTTCAGCAGAATCAATGTGATGACTGATGTCTGTGATCATTCTCACAGCATTGGTGTTATTAACTGATTGCACCAAGTCAAGTAAAGGAATAACAATTTTGTTTTTTCACGCAACAGCTTTTTCAGAATTTTGTTCCCAAACACTTACCATTGTTGCTGTTTTTATTTGTTTCATTCAATGTATCAATGAGTATTGTTTACTTATTGATACTTAAACACCAAACTACCATTCATCACATTTAGCCAAACAAAATTCAATTATTTATTTACTTCTCATTAATCATTAATAGAATTAGAACAATGTCTACTGCACTGTTACCTGTTATATGCATTTGCATTTTTATCAATAGATTACAGTAACACCATCATTTTTATAGTATATACAACTGCATAATGCAGATTACGGTATTAGGATATACTTAGACTGTGTATGTATAATTAAACTGTCCATGTGTAGTTGCTGTCTGTTGCTATCTAAATTTACAGCATTCTCAATGTTAATGTGATCATTTTGCAATTCTGTTTCTTTCTATACAATATCAGTATTGCTTTCCATATGGTAGAAATATGATCAAGTTGTCCTTTGCAGTAATTTTGTCTATTTGATACAATATTGGCATCAATTATTCGGTGTTGTATATGTATAGCAAAAATGCACCATATTATGCCATTAAAATAGTCTCTAGTATAGTATTAAAACAAATACACCCTATTCCAAAAATGAAATTGGGTGAAAATGTTCATACTTGTAAATTGCAACATTTGATTGAGATTCTGGTTGTGAACAGAACGAGAAAGGAAACATGCATGAAAAATGTCTCTCAATTCATTTTCTATTCAATGAGTGGTCAGATATTTGACTGCATCTCAGTTCCATTTTTGTTGGTTATTTAGATTGCCATGACATTTGAGATTTTATTCATGAATAATAGAAGTGGAAAGTCACTGAGAATGCGTAGAATTCTTGTGGTTATAAGTATATCATTTCAAAGATGTACCATGGCAAGTTGATGTCAGACGCTATTATTATTTACAATCATGTATAAATAATAGAACACAGGCAATGTGTAAGACAACACATGCACTCCTGTTATGAATCCCACAAGCGCAAGCATTTATCGTCATCTTTTTATTTCAGGGCAGCACGGTGGCTCAGTGGCTAGCACTGTTGCCTCATAGCATCAGGGTCCCAGGTTCGATTCCAACCTTGGGTGACTGTCTGTGTGGAGTTTGCACATTCTCCCCTTGTCTGCATGGGTTTCCTTCAGGTGCTCCAGTTTCCTCCCACATTCCAAGGATGTGCAGGTTAGGTGAATTAAAGTCATAGAGTCATAGAGATGTACAGCATGGAAACAAACCCTTCGGTCCAACCCATCCATGCCGACCAGATATCCCAACCCAATCTAGTCCCACCTGCCAGCACCCGGCCCAAACCCTTCCTATTCATATACCCATCCCAATGCCTCTTAAATGTTGCAATTGTACCAGCCTCCACCACATCCTCTGGCAACTCATTCCATACACGTATCTCCCTCTGCATGAAAAAGTTGCCCCTTAGGTCTCTTTTATATCTTTCCCTTCTCACCCTAAACCTATGCCCTCTAGTTCTGGACTCCCCAACTCCAGAGAAAAAAACTTTGCCTATTTATCCTATCCATGCCCCTCATAATTTTGTAAACCTCTATAAGGTCACTCCTCAGCCTCCGACACTCCAGGGAAAACGGCCCCAGCCTGTTCAGCCTCTCCCTGTAGGTCAGATCCTCCAACCCTGGCAACATCATTGTAAATCATTTCTGAACCCTTTCAAGTTTCACAACATCTTTCCGATAGGAAGGAGACCAGAATTGCACACAATATTCCAACAGTGGCCTAACCAATGTCCTGTACAGCCGCAACATGGCCTCCCAACTCCTGTACTCAATACACTGACCAATAAAGGACAGCATACCAAACGCCTTCTTCACTATCCTATCTACCTGCGACTCCACTTTCAAGGAGCTATGAACCTGCACTCCAAGGACTCTTGGTTCAGCAACACTCCCTAGGACCTTACCATTAAGTGTATAAGTCCTGCTAAGATTTGCTTTCCCAAAATTCAGCACCTCGAATTTATCTGAATTAAGCTCCATCTGCCACTTCTCAGTCCATTTGCCCATCTGGTCAAGATCCTGTTGTAATCTGAGGTAACCCTCTTCGCTGTCTGCTACACCTGCAATTTTGGTGTCATCTGCAAACTTACTACCTGTACCTCTTATGCTCGCATCCAAATCATTTATGTAAATGACAAAAGGTAGAGGACCCAGCACCAATTTTTGTGGGACTCTACTGGTTACAGGCCTCCAGTCTGAAAAACAACCCTCCACCATCACCCTCTGTCTTCTACCTTTGAGCCAGTTCTGTATCCAAATGGCTAGTTCTCCCTGTATTCCATGAGATCTAACCTTGCAAATCAGCCTCCCATGGGGAACCTTGTCGAACGCTTTACTGAAGTCCATATCGATCACATCTACTGCTCTGCCCTCATTAATCTTCTTTGTTACTTCTTCAAAAAACTCAATCAAGTTTGTGAGACATGATTTCCCATGCACTAAGCCATGTTGACTATCCCGAATCAGTCCTTGCCTTTCCAAATACATGTACATCCTGTCCCTTAGGATTCCCTCCAACAACTTGCTCACCACCGGCATCAGGCTCACTAGTCTATAGTTACCTGGCTTGTCCTTACCACCCTTCTTAAACAGTGGCACCACATTAGCCAACCTCCAGTCTTCTGGCACCTCACCTGTGACTATCGATGGTACAAATATCTCAGCAAGAGGCCCAGCAACCACTTCTCTAGCTTCCCACAGAGTTCTAGGGCACACCTGATCAGATTCTGGGGATTTATCCATGTTTATGCGTTTCAAGACATCCTCTGTAATATGGACATTTTGCAAGATGTCGCCATCTATTTCCCTACAGTCTATATCTTCCATATCTTTTTCCACAGTAAATACTGATGCAAAATACTCATTTAGTATCTCCCCCATTTTCTGTGGCTCCACACAAAGGCCGCCTTGCTGATCTTTGAGGGGCCCTATTCTCTCCCTAGTTACCCTTTTGTCTTTAATATATTTGGAAAAACCCTTTGGATTCTCCTTAATTCTATTTGCCAAAGCTATCGCATGTCTCCTTTTTGCCCTCCTAATTTCCCTCTTAAGTATAGTCCTACTTTCTTTAACGTTTCACTCGATCTAATGTTTCACTCGATCTACCCTATCTATACCTGATATATGCTTCCTTCTTTTTCTTAACCATACCCTCAATTTCTTTAGTCATCCAGCATTCCCTCTACATACCAGCCATCCCTTCCACCCCGACAGGAATATACTTCCTCTGGATTCTTGTTATCTCATTTCTGAAGGCTTCCCATTTTCCAGCCGTCCCTTTATCTGCGAACATCTGCCTCCAATCAACTTTCAAATGTTCTTTGGCCATGCTTAAATTGTCAATTAAGTGAATTAGTCAGAGGGAAAAGGGGTTTGGGTGGGCTACTCTTCAGAGGGTCAGTGTGGACCTGTTGGGCCGAAGGGCCTGTTTCCACACTGTAGGGAATCTAATCTAAGATCATAACTAGAGGTCATCAGTATTAAATAGTCACCAGAAAATTAATGAAGAATGCAGATGCTAGAAAACTGATAAAAAAAACAGAAAGGCTGGAGAAACTCAGCAGGTCTAAAGAATCTGTACAGAGTAAAACAGCATTAATGTTTTGAATCTAGTATGACTTTTCTTTGGATTGGTCAGGAAGTCGAGAATGATGGCTTTCTGTGTACACCGAGGGAGAGCAAATTCAATAGGTTTTGTGGGTAGTAAAGAAAAGATAGAGGTGTTAAATAAGTGTAAATGGTGTCTGTGAAAAGGAGAAAATGAGTCCACTCTGCTGAGAGAAAAACCAACATTTCACAAACAAGACACAGCACGAGGAGAGTGGGGGAAGTAAGACAAATCAAAGAGATAGAGACTATACTCTGAAGTTGTGAAATTTAATATTGAGTCCTAGTGGCTATAATGTACCTAAGCAGAAAATAAGTAGTTGTTCCTTCAGCTGGAATTGAGCTTCACTGGAACACTGTAGGGAGGCCAAGGACAGAACTATTAAGATGGGAACAAGGTGGTTTATTGAAATGGTAAGCACCTGGAAGGTTGGGGTCATTTTTACAGACAGAGTGGACGTGCTTCGCAAACTGGTCATCCAGTTTGTATTTGGTCTCACTTAAGTAAATCAGACCACATTGTGAGCAGTCGACAGGAGGGCCCTGATTATCTGAACGACACAGGCAGGGAGCATTTTATCAAATAATCGAATGTTCGGCACACTAGATTGAAAGAAGTATTTAAAAAGCACCGTTTTACCTGAAAAGTGTGACTGGGGCTTTGGACAATGAGGAAGGAGGAAGTGAATAGGAAATGTTATACCTTTGGCGATTGCAAGGGAAGTTACATGCAGTGAGGAATTGAAGAGTGATTGAGGCTGTCGCAGAAAGAATGATCCCAGTTGAAGAGAGGGGTAGAAGTATCCTGCTAGAAGTCGCAAAAATAGCCTAAGATGGCAATTTGAAAATGAAGCGAGAGAGGAAAATGAGGACAAAAGAATTCTAAACACTAAATACCTTTGTTCGTCAAAGGCACCATTACATCCCAGTTAGACTAAATTCCCATATTCAATCCTTTGTAAAAGCGTTTTCAGTATTGGAAATTCCAACTTAAAGATATGTTCTTAGAAAAAACCCAACAAAACTGGGAAAGGATAGAATTATTATAAGATTATTATAACAAGTCCACGCTGACCCTCCAAAGAGCAAACCACCCAGACTCATTCCCCAACACCGAACACTATGAGCAATTTAGCATGGCCAACTTACCTAACCTGCACACTTTTAGACTGTGGGAGGAAACCCACGCAGACACGGGGAGAATGTGCAAACTCCACACAGACAGTTGCCTGAGGCAGGAATTGAACCCAGATCTCTGGTACTGTGAGGCAGCAGTGCTAACCACCGTGCCACCCATTTTTAGAAATGGAGAGAATAAAGATATGCTGACTGAAATCTTCAAAATGAGTCTTCAAAAGAGAATTGGCTATGTGAGTTTAGAACATACAGACTATTAGTCTTGAATTCTATTAATTGCTTTAATGGCTGCAACTTTCATTTGAGAGAGAACACCTTTAAATGAGTATGGACACTGTTTTAAAATAACTGCAGAAGCCACCTGACCCACAAGCTGGCCAAGCTCCAGAAGCGATTAAAAAATGGCTGCTTACACAACATTGCTACGAGCTGATTGCTATTAAGATAATTGAAACCAACAAGAAGCAATTAGACATCTTGTCTGCAGGAACAGCCAAAGACAAAGGAGGTCTACTGAGAGGATGCTGACCTATCTGTTTCAATGGCACCTTGGTAGCTTTGACAATGGAGATCCTTTATTATTGTAGATTGCCTCCATAGTTTGCCCAACAGGCAGCTGTTACATATTTAAAACTCCATCTGGAAGAACTAACATTATAAACTCATCTATTTGTACATCAAGTTGGAATAATAATACAACTACGCTCTCTCTCAACAGTTTTATTTTCATCCTCAGGCCTCATCTCTGCCATAAGTTGACATATGTTAGAGAGATGTAATGGTCTTAACGGTACAGGCATCTGGTGTCTGGAATCTATACCATAAAAAAGTCTCCTTTTTCCTTTAAAGAATGGGTCAGCAATTTTCCTGATATGAGGACGCACAATGATGCACACATATGTTGTCTGTGTAATTCAGATAATCACTTGGTGGACTTAAGACATGACATGATTTTATTCAATTATCACAATTTAGTGGTTCAGTTTGCTCTGTAGTGTGTTATCTGTCATCATTAATGAATGTATATCATTTGTTGTTGTCTGAAATGATAGCTTCAATATTTGAGTTGTCATCTTGAGTGATGGGTGGTTGGTAATGTGTGGTTCAAATACATTGTCTGTTTCTTCACAGGACATGGTCAGTACTCATTTCACCTTTATACGACCTATGCTAAACATTATGAAGTTGTATCGTTCCATGAACATATGTGCTCATGCAAACACTGGCACTTGTATGCTGTGTCCTGATCTACGTTGGGATAACTGTCTACAAACTTAATAATCATATTTTCTACCATTTCATCCTTGTTTCCAATAGTCCATTGTACACGTGCAGTTGTGTCATGAGAGTGTGGGACTGTGTGGATCTGTTTCCCAAATATGAGAACTGCTGGTGATGGCAAAACATTGCCTGGAGGAGTAGCTCCTCATAACTTATCTACTTGTAAATCTTGGCAAGTCACTTTCCATTCAATGATTGTGAAGGAAAGATTAAATATTTCCAAATTAGGTGTGCAAATAGTGAATATTTGATGATAAAAAGCTGAAAAAACCTTTGCAAGTCAACTTTGCTTTGCATTGCACACATTGTTGTCTTTCTACACTGTAGGGATTGTATGATTCTATCTGATGATGTCTCACAGCCAGTAGAGAGTATACCTTTAAGAGACACATTCATTTCCACACTGTAGGGAATCTAATCTAATTATGCAATTATCGATACATAAAGAAATCATACCCGCACTGATACCAGAGTGAATTTTGGTACCTAGTGTATGTTTATCCCTTTCTTTTGGGATATATCACTTAGGTGGAGGTAAAAGGTGGAATCTTATGATTATTTTGCCAAAGTGCAAGTTGCATTAAGTTATTTGAATGATACTCATTATGAGGCCCAACAAGATTTTCATCATATCTTAACAAAAAACTATCTACTTTGCCCCTATGGTTTCCTTCACGCGATTCTAGCCCCATATTAATGAGCACTTTTCCTCAAACAAATCAGCACTTAGTAGATATCCACTAAAAGACCTGCATCCCTTGCAACAATGTCACCTTTGAGCAGGCAGTGTGCATCCAGACAAGTATTCGCAATTCAGTATTGCTAGGAGTCACAAAGCCATGATGCTCATGGCACATATCTAACATGACTGACACTCCATCATACATACAACCCACCCTTTTAATCTAGTCGCTGTTTAACAAGGACAAACCATTTAGCTGGATGTAGACATCTCCTGACTAAACACCCTGTTTGAGCCCCCAATACGCCTTCTCCAAAGCCCAGTGATTATTTGCATTTTGTCATTGTCCATCAGGTGAACATCACATGTAGCAAGCATATGAGCAAGTCCAAACATGAACATTTATTGACAGCTATCAAAAGGGAACACAAAAAACTGGATACGGCTGCACTTCACACCTACAATTCAAACCAAATGCTGATATCTTGACCAACACAGTCCATGATGATCTTCTGTACCCAGATCATACCTACTAGAAATGGGATGAATCAGGTAAAAAGGTAGGGTTCCTGATGAAGGGCTTTTGCCCGAAACGTTGATTTCGGTGCTCGTTGGATGCTGCCTGAACTGCTGTGCTCTTCCAGCACCACTAATCCAGTATGGGATGAATCAGGCCTGTCTGCCTTGTAGCTCCTAAGGCAGCTAAGTCCTGTCAGTGGACTATTCTGTCTCACCTGTCCTTCATGGAGAAATTTGTAAAGAAATTTGTAAAGAAAAACACCTTTGACCACAAGTCTATCAAAAGTTGTCAGCATATACTATCTTTGAGACTCTGCAGGAAAAGGAGAGGGTGGATCCTGTTAGATTGTTCCCTGAGCAAACTGTCAAAGTTTTTTCACAGAATGCCTCATCACCAGCACTTTCTAACGCACTGCAAAGTGCTGCCTCTTCATTATTATCCACAACCACCTGATGAAGAGGTAGCACCTCAAAAGCTAGTGCTTCCAAATAAACCTGATGCTCTATAACCTGGTGTTGTGTAATTTTTAACTACGTGCTGAGGGACACACTAATGCTTGGGGCAGCTACTGCCAAGGCACAGTGGGGAACGACTACTGTCTGCGGTCTTTCTGCTGAAATTATACTGGGGTCCATTCAGTTATCAAATGGATATAAATGGTGCCTCAAATGGATATAAATATAGCTGTGTATAAGTAAGAAATGCCTTGGGCTGTTTGTTTTACATATGTAAAGATTGTGCACAGAATCAACATCCTCCAGTTACTATATATATGTTAATTTTTTTTAATGAATAAGGTATGTTTTTGAAATAAGTAAAACCCAAATCCTGTCATCCATAAGGAGAATTCCTTCAGTTGAATGTCCTTGTCCTCCATGAGGAATGACTGTTCACTTTCCCCAAACTCTTCAGCATTATGACATTGTCTCATTGCCTACTCAATATTGCACAAAGCACTGCACGTCAGAATGGTATGGCACATTCTGTCCTCTTTACATTGGAGTTCTCCCACCACCCTCCCAGACTGGTCCAAACAGCAGAAGCAAACCTTTAGCATCTCTATTGTCTGCTCCACCATGGCCCTGGTCAAAATGTGGCATCAGCATAGTGAAGGTGCCAAGCCAACTCTCACTGGCAGTTAATCTATTTTGTGTTTGCAAACATATATCATTTTGTTTGCTGTAATGCCTGCTTCATAATTCATATTGCATCTAACCATTTAAAATTGACTAGCCCTCTGAGTTAATCAGTCCCTGATGAGCAGTTGATTATTTGGCCATTATCATGAACATGACACCACCCTGTAACTTTTTCTTGCATGCCAGTGTGCAAATGTTGTAAGATTCTGTACAGTTTTTATCTTTACCTATTGTTAATACCTTTATCCCAGTAAGTTTAATAAATAAAAACAAATTCTACTTGCTAACACAGATTTGGCCAGCTTCATGGATTTACACAGGGTTATGTATATATTGAATTGAAAAAACACATTTTTAAAAATAAAACTCTTATTCTATCAACTTTAGAAACGAAAGGAGAAGAAATTACTCCCTGCCCTGGCCTTGGTCATAAAAATAGTAGATAACTTTTTGCCTCATAGGCATTTTGGAACAAGTGGGTATATTCTTAAAATGTGTATTAAACTGGTAATAGGTGAACCGAAAACAATTATTAAACCGAAAACAATTATCTTCACAATACCTTGTAAGTATTTGAGTGACAATTCCCCATTAGGCCATAGAACATGATTTGTTAAAGGGATATATGTCAAAAGTAAAGTCACAAAGCAATGTGCAAAAAGGCAAGAGATTGCACTTAAAAAACAGAGCTGTCATTGTTAACATAATATTTCTAAAGCAAATACACACACTAATCCATGCAGCCTCAAATATTCACAGACCGATTCTTTTATAATGTTTAGGAAGAAGAATGTATAAATTTGTCTAGGACCTGGATTTGAATCTGACCAATAGCTGTAAATGAAAACAGTCTGTGGTAACTGTAAGGACCTATGTGCAATAAATTCAGAATAGTTTTTAAGTCAATTCAAAGAGGACACAAGTCCAATACATAAAATGATTATGTGTCAACGAGATTCCATAAAGTAAGCTGATACAGTAAATTAAAATTTAACTGAGGGTCCCTTGTGTATTGGTTTCTAAAATGACATTGTAGGAACAAAGCAGAAAGTCATGATCCATGCTCTATATAACCGCGTCTTAGTATTCATTGGATCATTTAATCCCCCATTGTTAACATTCTTGGTGTTATCATTGACCAGAAACTCAACTGGACTCATCACAGAAAAATAGTGGCTACAAAAGCAGGTCAGAGGCTAGGAATACAGAGGCAAGTAAATCACCACCTGACTCCCCAAAGGATGTCCACCTTCTACAAGGCACAAGTTAGGAGTGTGATGGAATTCTTTCCACTTGCCTGGATGGGTGCAGTTCTAATAACACTCTAGAAGTTTGACACCATTCAGGACAAAGCAGTACATTTGATTGGCACTACATCCACAAGCATCCACTCCCTCCACCACCAGCGCTCAGTCGCAGCAGTGTTTACTATATACAAAATGCTCTGCAGAAATTCACAAAAGATCCTCAGATATAACCTTCCAAACCCATGACCACTTCCATCTAGAAGGACAAAGGCAGCAGGTACATAGGAACACCATCACCTGAAAGGTTCCCTCTCAACCACTCATCATCCTGATTTGGAAATATATCACTGATCCTTCACTGTTGCTCGGCCAAAATCCTGGAATTCCCTCCCTAAGAGCATTGTGAGTCAACCTACAGAACGTCGATTATAATGGTTCAAGAAGGCAGCTCACCACCACCTTCTCAAGAGCAACTATTGAAAGGCAATAAATGCCGGCCAGCCAGCAATGTCCATGTCCTAAACGTGTTGAAGAGAATGTTGTGATGAGTGTGGGATTTGAGCCAGTACTGAGTGCAAAAGGTTCATTTCATTGTTTCAAATATGTGAATTTCCCTCTCCTCTCCCATCCTCCCCCCATAAAAAACTATGGGAAAATTTGGGGAAAATTATTAATTGCTATGTTCTGTTAATATTATTTGTATTTAAACAGTGTTTTAGGTGTTTTTAGATCCAATAATTCTGTTGAAATACATTGAGACTAGTCATGTTTCAGAATCACAAAACTCCTGTACACTGTAATCCTTCTACTATCTACTCATTTTAGTGCTCTAAATGTCTAAAAACTGAAATTATAAACTTTCACTAAGTAGAAGAGATTTTTTATGTTTAATTCTAAGTATCAAATTGCGTTTGGCATCTTTTGAACATTACATACAAGTCACAAAGTGTGCTAAGACATAAAAGCAGAATCTTTCCATCTTTTGTTTACATGTAGGAGTGGATTTCTGAATTAGTGACTAACTTTATTGTTCATCACTGCCAAAAGCCCACCCAGTCATCTACCAATCATCTCATTAAGAGTTAACAGGCAAATATGGGTGGAATTTGGGGTGAATCATAGGTCACAACATTGGCAATTCAGCCAGTCAGAGGGTTTCAGAGGCCATCCTCTTGCTGCCTGTCCATGCCTCTGATTATCCCCATACTCAGGCAGTTGTAGGCCCATTCACAACCCAAAGGCAGATCACCATGCTTTCCAGTTGGGAAACTAGCCATGTTTCTCCCCCCACTGGGCAGTGAATAGGGAGATGGCAAATTGAAGCCCATAGACTTTTTCATCAATAACTCAAATAATGGGGTGCTGAGAAAAGCTTCTCAACAGGCCATTTTACCCAATATTTCACCTTCTCACCACCTTTCCTTGCCACCTCCAGAAAAGAGAAAAATCACACCCTTTCACACAATTTAAAAAATGATCTGGATTTAAGAGTCTAATGATGACCATGAAACCTTTTGTTAATTGTTTAAAAAAACAATCTGGTTCACTAATGTCCTTTAGAGAAGGAAACTGCCATCCTTACTTGGTCTGGACTACATATGACTCCAGACCATAGCAATGTGATTGACTCTTAACAGCCCTCTGGGATTGGCAATAAATGATAGCCTAGTCAACACCACCCCCATCCCATGAATGAATTAAAAACCTGCTGACCTAGATTGGCTCCCTGTCGAGAGTGTGTTGCTGGAAAAGCACAGCAGGTCAGGTAGCATCGGGGGACCATGAGAATCAACGTTTCGGGCATAAGCCCTTCATCAGGAATGCGCGAAATGTTGATTCTCCTGCTCCTCTGATGCTGCCCGACCTGCTGTACTTTTCCAGCACCACACTCTTGACTCTGATCTCCAGCATCTACAGTCCTCATTTTCTCCTAGATTGGATCCTTGTCCAACAACTCCACAATTTTCATACAAATACAGAGGGGTAATCTTCTGGCTTGACGTTATCAACAGATAAGTTCATGTGACAAAATCATATATCAGAAAACCCAACATAAATTGTTCATCAATTCCACAACTATTATTGAAATGTTTATTACATATACACAATACACTTTTGGCAGACAATTTTTTGTTGGAGGCATGATATTTGCCAATTAAGTGCAGGATCATGTGAAATAGTAGTTAGCAGTGTTATGGCCACATTGGGCAATGAACAGTATGGGATAATGATGACCTAATCATTTTCAGATTGAAACAGGGAAAAAAATAGAGCCTTACCGACTATCCTACAAATTCCTTTGATCCACACACTCCTCTTTGTGCAGTTTCATTCCACTTGTTATAGCTGAACAGAAATGAGCCTATTGTCCATCAAGCTTTATTACATTATTGGTTACCTCTCCCATGACGTAATACATTGACTGTAATTAAAGACTGATGTTGGTCATCTCCATATTGGCAGAGACTGTGAACTGTTGGATAACTATGAACATGCAGTTTGACTTTCCAATCAGCATCATTTAAAGACTGACAATAAACAATTTATTTTAAATGAGATAGCATTATCAACAAAGAAAACTTAGCAACAAAATTTAGAAATCACACAACATCAGGTTATAGTCCAACAGGTTTATTTGGAAGCACTAGCTTTCATACTGCTGCTCCTTCATCAGTTGGTTGTGGAGAATAAGATCATAAGACACAGAATTTATAGCAAACGTTTACAGTGTGATGTAAATGAATTGATATATTGAAAAAAACCTGGATTGTTTGTTAAGTCTCTCATCTTTTACAATGACCATGTTGGTTTCAGTTTGATTAGATTACTTACAGTGTGGAAATAGGCCCTTCGGCCCAACAAGTCCACACCGATCCGCAACCCACCCAGACCCATTCCCCTACATTTACTCCTTCACCTAACACATTGGACAATTTAGCATGGCCAATTCACCTAACCTTCTCATTTTTGGACTGTGGAAGGAAACCAGAGCACCCGGGGGAAACCCATGCAGACACAGGGAGAATGTGCAAACTCCACACAGACAGTCTGCCTGAGGCAGGAATTGAATCCTGGTCTCTGGCGCTGTGAGGCAGCAGTGCTAACCACTGTGCTACTGTGCCACCCACAGTGCAAACTCTACACAGACAGCCTGCCTGAGGCAGGAATTGAACCCTGGTCTCTGGCGCTGTGAGGCAGCAGTGCTAACTTCTGTGCCACCGTGGTTCTTTCATATGTAAATCACAGAACTTTTTTTTTAAAGTTACATTCTCAAGTGAACTGTAACAATAGATGCCATGTCATCTCCACCAGTTTACAACAGACACTGCAAGACATATCAGAGTGTTGACATGGTTACCACCATGTATGTGACTTGGCCAATGTTGGCTAGTGTAGGATACCCTGAGGCATGGTACATTGGCAAGACCAAGCAGAGGCTATGGCAACGGATGAATGGACACAGCACAACAATCACCAGGCCGGAGTACTCCCCCCCCCCCCCCCCCAGACCTTCAGATGACCATCCTCCAAGGCGGACTTTGGGACAGGCAACAACACAAAGTGGCCGAGCAGAGGCTGATTGCCAAATTTGGTACCATGGGGATGGCCTCAACCAGAACCTTGGGTTCATGTCACACTACAGGTGACCCCACTATACACACACTCCTACAAACCCATTCATTCACGCAGACCCTCTCTCACATGGTCATACCCAACCCACCCTCTCAGACTTATACCCCTTTACACTCACACACACTCTCACAGACACTCATATTCACCTCCCACACACACACAGGTTTGTGGGATGAATTTGTACTTGCAGAATTAAATTTGATTTTTCTCAAAAACTGCAAGAATCCATGTAGGATTCTATAAATCTTTTTTTAGAAATAGAATCAGTCTGAACATTGGCGCACAGAGCCTCACACAGGGCAACTCACACCTTCAGTGCATTATCTGAGACAACATGGCACCTATTGTTAAAGTTCACTTGAAAATGTAATATTAAAAGAGAAGTTCTGGGATTTACATATGAAAGAACTGAAGAGGAGAAAGTGAGGACTGCAGATGCTGGAGATCAGAGCTGAAAATGTGTTGCTGGAAAAGCGCAGCAGGTCAGGCAGCATCCAAGGAACAGGAGAATCAATGTTTCGGGCATGAGCCCTTCTTCAGGAATGAGGAATGAGGAAAATGTGTCCTCAAGTTTGGACACACTTTCCTCATTCCTGAAGAAGGGCTCATGCATGAAACGTCAATTCTCCTGCTCCTTGGATGCTGCCTGACCTGCTGCGCTTTTCCAGCAACACATTTTCACCCATGAAAGAACTGAAACCAACATGGTCATTCTAAAAGATGAGAGACTTAACAAACAATCCAGGTCTTTTTCAATATATAATTTCAGTTGCATCACATTGTAAAACACAGAATTTATAGCAAAAGTTTAGTATCTTATACTCCTGATGAAGGAACAGCGCTCCGAAAGCTAGTACTTCCAAATAAACCTCTTGGACCATAATCTGGTGTTGTGTGATTTTTAATTTTGTACACTCCAGTCCAACACCGGCACCTCCAAATCATAAAAAATTGAAATTGTTAAATGAAGTTAGCCAGAAGGAAATAGTATAGAAAATAAAGAAGCATGATTAGGCCTGAAATCAGACAAAGAACTGTAGATACTGGGACTCTGAAACAAAACAGAAATTGCTGGAGAAACTCAGCAGGTCTCGGAGCATCTGTGGGAAGAAAAAGGAGTTAATGTTTTGATCCGGTGACTCTTCATCAGAACAGCTGATGTTCTGATGATTAAGCCTGATCTTCAGCAAACGTTTACAGAAGTGACTTAACAGTGATCATGGCCAGTAATCCTGACCACTTTGCTGTATCGTGGCTCAGAAGCTATTGTAACCCTTATTTCTGCTTCAGTTGAGATCAGCAAAATTAGCACAATTTACGGATTCAACATAGGCTTTTTTAAAATTATTGGCTCAGTTGTTCATTAACGTAATGGCTAAATATGGAAAAATGATTTAGTGGTAAGGCTGAAGATGGCAGCTGCAATAAATTTGTATGCTAATTTAAGAACTTAAGGTGTTTTTATATATGCAACAAGATGATTATTATCTTGCCAGATGATTTGCTTCAATGTGAAAGTTTTTTTATTCATTCATCGTTATGGCAACATTTATTACCCATCCCTAATTACATTAAAAGTGTGGTGACGAGCTATCCTTTGGAACTACAGCAGTCCTTATTTGTAGTTACACCCACAAGGTTGTTAGTTAAGGAAGTTTCAAGATTTTGACCCAATGACAGTGAAGGAATGGGAACATAGTTCCACGTCAGGATGGCATATGACTTGAGGGGAACCTGCAGGAGGTGGCGTTCCCATGTACCTGCTGCCCTTGTCCTTCCAAATGGTAGTTCTGGTTCAAACTATCTTTGTAGAATTATTTCTATTTTCAATTCATTCATGGGATGTGAGTGTCACTGGTTGTGCCAGTAATTATTGCCAATCCATAAATGCCCAGAAGGCAACTAAAAGTCAACTGTCTGCTGTGGGGCTGGAGTCACATGCAGGCCAGATCCAACAAAGCTTTTCTTCCCTAAAAGACATCAGTGAACCAATTTTATGACAATTGTTACAGGATTGTATAAGGTAAGCTTTTATTCCAGATTTTTATTGAATTCAAATTTTACAGACTGCCATGGTGTGGTAGTGTTTGAATAAAATTTGATATATTCATTTAATTGAATTATGCTTTTCTTTCACATTTCAAAATTCTGATCATCAACTATCAATACCAACAGTTTACATGTTGCGAGAAGCACATAATTTTATCCCCATGTTTGGAAGGATTTTTCAAAGCCTCAAAGCTTCACTTATACACTGCAATCTGGTTTTGTCATGTGGTGAGACAAAACCCTCTTTCTGTAACCTTTTCTAGTTCTGCTCAAGCCTGTTATCTAAGACTGTTAAAATTTATGGAACAGACAGTTCCAAAAGGGACAGACTTAGGTCTTCAGTGTGTCACACAGAACAGTTCAGGAGTCACTGAAAAGGATTTGAAACATTATAGGCAGTGAATAAGGATGTGTGAGAGAGAGAAAGAAGCAGACTCCATGTTAGAAGTGGTGCAGTTAGCAGTACTCCATAGATTCTGTGCAAGAGCTCAGTGAGGAATCCAAGTCTACAGTTAGAACTTCAGAAGTGGTTCTTGGAATTAGTAGGCAGCCAACGTTTGGAGTTGAGACTAGAAGTAGTAGTCCTGGAGAGCTGAGAAAGTGGAAAGGTCTCAAGTTCTGTGTTGGGGAGACATAAGAGCCTTGGAAGAAGTCTATGAGCATTAATACTTAAGTGCAGCTGAGAGAATGTGGGTTGTAAAGTCCCAAGTAGTACTTGCTTGATGTAACTGAGTAAGATTAGAAGTCAGGGGAAAAAAGCCTAGGATTAAGACTAGCATGGCTAGGCTAACCATGAAGACCTGTAATTGTAGCCTCGAGTGGATGCTGAAGTTCAGTTTCTACAGACCAAGGAAGCATGGACTCAGGAAAGGACGTTAATAGTGGTGGAAGGATGATTTTATTAGATTAGATTAGATTAGATTACTTACAGTGTGGAAACAGACCCTTCGGCCCAACAAGTCCACACCGCCCCGCCGAAGCGTAACCCACCCATACCCCTACATCTACCCCTTACCTAACACTACGGGCAATTTAGCATGGCCAATTCACCTGACCTGCACATCTTTGGAGTGTGGGAGGAAACCGGAGCACCCGGAGGAAACCCACGCAGACACGGGGAGAATGTGCAAACTCCACACAGTCAGTCGCCTGAGATGGGAATTGAACCCGAGTCTCTGGCGCTGCGAGGCAGCAGTGCTAACCACTGTACCACCGTGCCGCCCACTTTATGAAACAACTGAACCAAAGCTGGTATCCCATCATCAATACACCTGTTATTTACATGTGCACAGCAGATTGACTGTAGCCAGCCAGCTCAGAGTCAGTTGCCTGAACTGAACAGATTCTAATCTTCTGGATTATATTTTTTTTCAATAAACAAGCAAGAAAACTACAAAGAAACAAGGTCTCGAAAACAAACACCTCAAGTCTCCCTATAACCAAAAGAAAAAGCAATACACAGAACTAACAAAACAAACCACATCACAGTCCTCCAAATAAAAACACAAAAGCAAACAGGCAAAAAAATAGTGCATAAAAGGAAACCCACATAACAACACCCCCAGCAAATTAATTCTCCCCAGAGATACACAAAACAAAATGCACATGTGAAGACACGATTCAATTGCATCCTGCACAATAAAGTATAGTGCAAACACAATATACACATAAGGATACAACACAAAGTGCAAGGAGACAGAGTCCACTCACAAGGCAGAATCTCCCCTGGGTTATATATATCTTATTCAATGTTATACAAATTGACAATACACATGACGCACTAACAGTTAACAGTCAAACAAAATCTACAAAGAAATGGGGTCTCAAAAACAAATGCCTCAAGTCCCCCTATAAACAAGAGGAAGAGCAACACACTGAACCAACAAAATAAACTACGTTGCAATCCTTCAAATATAAATACACAGCAAACAGCCAAAAAACAGTGCCAACAAGTCAACATCCCCAGCAAAGTTATCTCTCCCCAGAGTTACACAAAACACAATGCACATTGCAGACATGATTCAATCACAACCTACATGATAAGGGATAGTGCAAACACAATAAACACATAAGGGTACAGTGCAAACCACAAGCGACAGAGTCCACTCACAAGACAGAGTTTCTCCTGGGTTATATTGATCAGCCAGGTTAACAACCCCAAGCAATGACCTCATAGTCAACAAAATCAACCTGGTTCAAATCGCTACATTCCTCAACCCCCCCCCCCCCCCCCCCGCCCCCCCCCCGCCCAACCCAAGTCCGGAGATGTAGGCCTAGTCTTTGGCTTATAGCTTTTCCTGTGACATTTTCACCCCATTCCAGTTCCTCTGATTCAGACTCTGACACAGGTGGCATACACCAGATCGTGGTCCACCTCTTCTGTTTGAAGTATCTTGGGGAGTTCCCTCCTCTTTCTCTGGTGGTAATGATATCAAGGCTACACTCATCTTGGACTCCGAGATTTGCTCAACACTAGACGGAGGGGGAGAACCTATAGTTTCAGACTGACTTTGCGGCTGTTCTGAGGGGCAGGTAGGTTTTACTCCTTCCCCTTTAAGATAATCCACATGTTTGTTCAGGACTGTATCAGCTACCCGAACTTTGTAAGTGACAGAAGCTGACTTTGTGTCAACCTTGCCTCATAGCCACACAGGGCCATTTCCATGGCTGCAGCACCAAACTTTGTCCCTTGATTTAAATTGTCTCTCTCACTTAGAAGCAGCATGTGGCTGGCATTGATGTTCCTGCTCCCATTTCACTCTCCCCCTCAGGTCTGGGAATATCAGGTTTAACCTGGTGTGGAGTCTTCTCTCTATTAACAACTCTGCTGGAGCTATCCCTGTTGTTGCATGGAGTGGTCCTACAATCGAACAGGGACTGGGACAGTTTGGTATCAGTTGACGCTGTAAGCTGCTTCTTAAAGCCTGCCTTCAATGTTTGGACACCTCTTTCCACTAGGCCATTGGTCAATGGATGGTATGGAACTGTCCTTATGAGCTGATTGCCATTGAACTTTAGGAAATATACAAATTTTCTTCTGATGAATGATGTCCCATTGACAGTGACCAATACTTCCGAGAGTCCGTGCATTGTAAGCAATGCTCACAGCTCCTCAATCATCCCTGAGTTTGCCAAACGCAGTTTATGTATCTGAGCACTTGAATAGGCGTCCACAATGGCCAAGAATATTGAGCCCATTAAAGGACTGGCATAGTTGACATGCAACCGAGTCCAGAGTTTTCTTGGCCATTCCCACAGATGTGGGGATGCTGCTGTTAGTAATTTTTGTTCTTGTTGGCCACTCTGGGTATTGCCCCACTAAAGCAGGTATGTCAGCATCCAACCCTGGCCACCCAACATAGCTTCTTGCTAGCATCTTCATCCTGGGATGACCCTGGTGGAGTTCAAATAATATCTGACAGTGACCTTTACTTGGGATAATCACCCTTGCTCCCCATTGTGATGTGCCATCCTGGTCTTGCCAGGTCCAGAAAGATTCCAATTTGGGTCGTGATGATCCTTCTGTTTCCCCTATTACTACCAGCTGTTTTAGTTTCACTAGGACCAGATTTTGTTGTGTTCATGGTCAGATATTGACAGCAGTGACTGGAAGGGTGTCCGGGAAGTTTAAAACTAAAACATAGTCTTCCGGGGAGACACCACCGGTTATGTATCTGTAAGTGGGTCATGGCTCAAGGCAACGGTGTTAGCCACTTGGCTTCCTGGATGGTGTTCTAACTTGTACTATGTGCCACTGAATTCTACTGGAAGCTATGGGCGGCACTGCCTTGACTTCCTTCAGCACCCTAGCAGAAGTTTGTGATCTGTTACTTTGACAAATTCTTGTCCATAAATTCCCACCACTCCTTGGTTCGTGCTACCCTCTCCACCAACATTGCCCCCCCCAGTCCCAAACTCCCCAGTACCTCCCCCTGCAACCGTAAAAGGTGCAAACTCTGCCAGCACACCCACTCCCTCACCTCCATCCAAGGCTCCAAACAGTCCTTCCAGGTGAAACAAAGGTTCACCTGCCTCTCCTCCATCCTAGTTTACAGTATCCAGTGCTCCCAATGTGGTCTTCTTTACATCAGTGAGATTAAACATAAATTTAGGGAACGTTTCACCAAGCATCTCAGCCGGGCCTGTAAGAGTCAGCCTGACCTCCCGGTCACCACTTGTTTCAATTCACCTTCCCACTCCCTCTCCGACATATTCGTCCTCACTTTCCTCCATTGCTACAGCAAATCAGATTGCAAATTGAAAGAACAATAACTTACCTTCCGTCTGGGTAGCCCACAGCCCAGACGACTCAACATTGAGTTCTCCAATTTCCAATAACCTTCACACCCATCCTCCTACACCCTTTCCTGGCCCCACCTCCTCCTTTCCATCCCTCCGCCATTCCTTCTAGCTACCAACCGGATTCATTCCTCCCATTGGCCAACTAGGTCGTACCCACCACCTGTGTTCACCTATAAGTACATCACCATTTCCCCCCCCCCCCAACCCATAACCTTCCCCTCCCCTCTTTATCTGCAACTCCCCCCAACCCCACCTCCATTCCAGAAGAAGAGTTATACCTGAAACGTTGAATCCTCCACCTCCTGATGCTGCCCTGGTTTGTTGTGTTCTTCCAGCCTCCTGTGGAATATTTCATGACAGTTTCTTACTGATCCCTGGCCAGATCACAATGTAAATTTGGCAGTCTGGTCTGAGATCATAACAACAGCTCTAGCAAAAATGAGGGTTCTGTAACAGAACAAGCCCAGACTTTCTTAAACAAAGTAGCACACCCCTCATCTGCCATAGGCACGTTTATCCTAGAGTCAGCATAATGTTTAACTTGGAATCCTTAATAGTTGCTCATCTTTTACTTTTGATGTGCACGCCATTTTTGCATTTATATGGAGATTGACAGGGTCGTATAGATTTAAAAACTTTGATTTGCTGCACAATTGACTACTCAATTATCTTTCTTTCCAGTTACTCTCCTTACTGCTACTCAGGTGGGAAAATACCACCCTTTAAAGGGATTCTAAAAAAAATGAATTATTCTAAGTTGAAAAATTCCAGCATGAAGTATAGGTGAGTATTGCAGCTATGTCGTGCTTTCATATTTGAAACAACCCCACTGCACATTTATGTTGCAAAACACGTCTGCATCTAGGCCAATTGCATCCTGACATTTGAAACTGCATCTATCTCTTTACGTTTTATTTCCAGTTAACCCAGAGAGTAGCTCTCTGCGGTAATGATCTTCAGCCCAAAGATCCTTTCAAATCATTTCTTCACGACACTGTCTGCGGCACTATTACTTTTCTAAATTCACAGAGAATTGTGAATCATTTATTAAATATTATAAATGGCGAGTGACATCAAATTTCTAAAATTATCATAATCTTGGATGACCACGATGGCACGAGATCTAATTTTAAGCAATGCGCCTCCAGGGAGCAAACTAGAAATAAACTACAGCTTATTCAGTAACCATTCCTCCATTAGCAAGATTCTAGAAACCAATCATTGTATATTCCCAACAGGAGTGTTGCTGAACAGAGACCTTGGAGTGCAGGTTCATAGCTCCTTGAAAGTGGAGTTGCAAGTAGATAGGTTAGTGAAGGAGGTGTTTGGTATGCTTTCATTTATTGGTCAGAGTATTGAGTACAGGAGTTGGGAGGTCATGTTGCGGCTGTATAGGACATTGGTTAGGCCACTGTTGGAATATTGTGTGCAATTCTGGTCTCCTTCTCACTGGAAAGATGTTGTGAAACTTGAAAGGGTTCAGAAAAGATTTACAAGGATGTTGCCAGGGTTGGAGAATTTGAGTTATAGGGAGAGGCTGAACAGACTGGGGCTGTTTTCCCTGGAGCGTCGGTGGCTGAGGGGTGACCTTATAGAGATTTACAAAATTATGAGGGGCATGGATAGGATAAATAGACAAAGTCTTTTCCTTGGGGTTGGGGAGTCCAGACCTAGAGAGCATAGGTTTAGGGTGAGAGGGGAAAAATATAAAAGAGACCTAAGGGGCAACTTTATCACACAGAGGGTGGTACATGTATGGAATGAGCTGCCAGAGGAAGTGGTGGAGGCTTGTACAATTGCAACATTTAAGAGGCATTTGGATGGGTATATGAATAGGAAGGATTTGGAGGGATATGGGCCAGGTGCTGGCAAGTGGGACTAGATTGGGTTGGGATAACTGGTCAGCGTGGACAGGTTGGACAAAAGGGTCTGTTTTCATGCTGTACATTTCTATGACTCTATGACTATGGCTGTTTTCCCTGGAGCATCGGAAGCTGAGGGGTGACCTTATAGAGATTTATAAAATCATAAGGGGCATGGTTAGGATAAATAGGCAAAGTCTTTTCCCTGGGGTGGGGGAGTCCAGAACTAGTGGGCATAGGTTTAGGGTGAGAGGGGTAAGATATAAAAGAGACCTAAGGGGCAACATTTTCACTCAGAGGGAGGTTGTGTGTATGGAATGAGCTGCCAGAGAACGTAGTGGAGGCTGGTACAACTGCAACATTTAAAAGGCTTCTGGATGGGTATATGAAGAGGGAGGGTTTGCAGGGATATGGGCCGGGTGCTGACAGGTGGGACTAGATTGGGTTGGGATAGCTGGTCGGTATGGACGAGTTGGACCAAAGAGTTTGTTTCTGTTCTGTCCATCTCGATGACTCTATGACTCCATTTGTTACTTCTATCAGTATATAATACTCAGTAAGGGTTATTTGAGGTAATTCACCACTCCAGTCTCCCTTTGATTTACCCCTATTTAGTGATTCATGGTAGAGGCTAGACCAGCCTGGAGTACCTACAGAAACAGCACTGTTCTTAGATAGCAATGTTTATGGTAGCAATAACAACAGCTAGAATTATTCAGGTATAATTAATAGGACCTCAGGTATTTGGCACATCTATTCCCTCAGGAAACTAGAGCAGAACTCGTCATCTCCACCCACAGATTATGTCTGACATTGGTAGAATGATTAGGGCCAATGTAGCAAGAATATGAACTCTTCAGAGCCATGACTTTAGACTGGCCATTTGATGGGAAGATACTTTGGACTATGATACTTTATCCACATCCTTTGAGCAAAATTTCAAATTCCTAATCCTTCCTTCCAGTGTAGACTGTACATTACTTCACATTTCCTATTTTATAATAACCACAAAACACTGTGTTTCCAATCCCCAACAATACCTCTCAAACTCATAGTGGTTGGTTTCTTCTTCTCCAATGGCTATATTCTCAACAATCTATTCTTCTTCTTCCACTGATCTAAATTGTTTTTTCCTAGTGTACCCTTTTTTGCTTCCTTCCAGTTCCCTTTCTCTGTGCTTTCTCCTTTCTCCTTGAGGTTTGTGCCTCTTGTTTTCACTCTTTCTTCCATCTCCCACTCTACTTCCTCTTCCATTGTTTTATCCATCCTCTGCACCTTTCTTTCCTCCTCCCTTCCCCATTCTTACTCTCCATGGCTTGTTTCCCTCTTTCTTCCACTTCTATGCCACTCTCCTCAATGGAAATCTGAGGAGATTATGCATAAACCTCTACTCTATTAGCCGGATCATGGCTTTCTTGGAAAATTGCCAGAAAATTGTTGATAAATGATGAATAAATAATAGCTACAATTACATTGTCCCCAAGATTGCTTGAGAAAAGTCCTTCTTAAGGTTAGAATCCCAGTTGGCCCTATCCCCATGGACAGTGTGGCTCAATTTAGCATGTGCAACTACAATAGGTTATGGGTATGCTTCCCTGGCAAAGCCAAGTGAAATTCTACATCAGATGTGGACTGTCGTTTCTATGGGGGCTTTTCCAAATCTCCTGCCATGCTTCAGGCGATCTTCATAGTTCCAGAAGAAAACAATTAGCTATTAATTGAGCAAAGTAAAATGATTAAAATATTTTCTTCAAAAGACATTTTATTCTACTTTTTTATTTGTCTTTTATTTGTTCATGTGACGTTGGCTTGGCTGGCTAAATGAGTCAGAGAGTCTTACAGTCAGCAAAAAAAAAGACCCTTTGGTCCAATCAGTCCATGGAAAACATAAAACCAAACTTAATTAGTGCCATCTGCCTGCCCCTGCTCCATATCCCTCCAAACCTTTCCTATTCATGTACTTATCCAAATGTCTTTTAAATATTGTAACTGACCCACTAATTTCATTCTAGATGGGAACCATTCTCTCAGTAAAACATTTGCCCCTCAAGTCTTTTTTAAATCTCTCTCTTCTCACCTTAAAAATGTGCCCCGTAGTCCTGAAATCTCCCATCCTAGGGAAAAGACAACCACCATTAACTCTATCTATACCTTTCATTATTTTATAAACTTCATAAGATCGCCTCTCAAAATCCTACAGTCCAGTGAAAAAAGTCCCAATCTTTCTTCATAACTCAAATCTTTCATATGCAGCATCATCCTGGTAAAGCTCTTCTGAACCCTGTCCAGCTTAATGATATCCTTCCTATAACTGGGCATCACAACATATTTATGCTGAATTGCCCTTGAGAAGGTGTTGGTGAACCACCTTGTTTAGCCACTGCAATCTATTGACTGCATAAATAATTGATGTTAAAACTGTTCACAATTATTTCATCCTGTCACATGTATCAATTACAATGTCTACAGTCACCCTTTATAAAAAAATTGAAATATCTTAAGTTCTAGATATTTACTTTCTTTATAAGAAGTTTCTTCATTTAGTTATTGAATTAATGTCACAGAGACCATTATCTCATCACCAAGTCACCCTTTATTTACTTGGGGAGAATCCTTGACACTGATCCAACTCCATCAGAGTCAGCTCTCAGAGTGAGCAAAAGCTCTGACACTCCTGTTTGTATCTGTCAGCTAGGGCTCCCTGATTGGACCAGGTTAATAGCCCCAATCAGGGAACTCATATTCTATGAGGTCCACCTAGCTGACTGTGTTGCAATCACTACATCCTTCCCCCTCTGTGTCCGAGGACACGGGCCGGTTCTATTTTTGTAGCTCCTCCTGAGGTGTTTTAGCACCGGGTCAGGTTCCTCTAACTCTGCCTCTGGTAAGGGCAGCATGTAGCACACAGTAACTCACCTCCGATCGTCTCAGAAGAAATTTATTCTCTTCTTCAGGCAGCAAAGGGGTTGAGGTGGAAACATCTGCTATGACCACCTCAGATTCCAAAGTATCTGAAATACTTAACAGAGAGGGAGAACCCCCAGGTTCCGGAACAGTTGGAAAGACAGTCAAGGCACTGGGCATGTTTGGTTCCCATCTCATTTGTGACTTTGCAGCTTTCATGTGGTGCACGCACTCATCCAGGACTGTCACGCTCAGCCGAACTTTATATATCATTGGACCTGATCTTGTGTTGACCATGCCTTTAACCCATGCAGGGCCATTCCCGTGATTCCTATACCAAACTTCATCCCCTGAAGTAAACTCTCTGTCTTGCTTAGCCAAACTCATGTGGCACACCTGATGCCATTTCACCTCTCCCTCAGGTCTGAGAAGATCAGGTTTAACTTAGTGCAGGGTCTTGTCCCCATTAGTAACTCTGCTGGAGCTATCCCTGTTGTTGCATGAGGGTGGTCCCATAATCAAATAAGAATGGGACAGTTTGGTATCTAGTGAAGCTGAAGGCTGTCTCTTTAAGCCTGCCTTTGAAGTTTGTACTGCTCTATCTGCCAGACCATTGGATAATGGATGGTATGGAGCTGTCCTTTTTAACAAATACCAAAGGACTTCAGGAAATATTCAAAATCCTTCCTGGAACGTTATCTCTGACCAACACTTCTAAGAGTCCATGCATTACAAAAGATGTTCAGAGTTTTTCTATCATCATCCCCATGTTTGATGAATAAACTTTATGCACATCCAGTTTTTTGGAGGGTCCCCAAGGACTAAGAACACTGTGTTCATGAAAGGACTTGTAATGTCAATGTGAAACTGAGTCCATGGTTTACCCAGCCATTCCCATGAATGTGAGGGAGATGCTGGTGATAATGTTTGACCTTGTAGGCACCTGGGCACTGTCCCACCAATGCGACTATATCTGCATCCGATCCTGGGCACCACATCTTCATTTTTGAAAACCCTAGAATGAACATGGTGGAGTTCAGCCAGTATCTGGTGGGAACCTTTGCTTGAGACAATCATTGTCCATAATATTATACCTTCCTCTATTGTGATCTGGTCTGTCCAGGTCTTAAAAGGTTTCAACACTGGTTGTAACAGCCCTTTGGCTTCTCCAGTCACCATCAGCAGTTTCAGCTTTGCCAGGACCAGATCTTTCTGTGTCCATAATCTGATGTTGTCAGCTGTGACTGGAAGTGTGTCCAGAAAATTTAAAGCCATTACGGACTGTTCCAGTGGCAGTACCGTGTGGTAGTGTATCTGCCAGTGGGAGCTGGCTCAATGCATCCGGATTTGCTACTTCATCTTCCAGACACTGTTCCAACTTGTAACTATATACACGTATTTAAGAGTTGATGCCAGGTTGGAGACCAGGATGTGTATGAACTTCCAGTAATAATTCACGAACCCAATGAAAGACCTATGGTCCGATACAGACGTGGGAGCCAGGACACCTTTGATTACCCTCACTTTATCTTCCAATGGATGTAACCTGGTATCGTTGACTCGTAACCTAAATAAGTCACTTGGAGTGTCTGGCACACAGCTTTTTTCCTTCTAAGATATAAATCCCCCTGGGAGAAACAGCTAAGGACTTTGTCCAAGTTTTCTAAGTGCTCCTTATTGGTCTTCCCTGTTATTAGTATGTCATCTAGGTAAATGGCGACCTGGGGTAGATGTTCTTGTAAAGTATTCTCTACTGTCTGCTGAAAAGTGGCACAGATTGATGGTACCCCAAATGACAGTCTCATATGTTGGTACAAATCCTTATGGGTATTAGTTATAGCATACTTCTGGGAATCCCTATCTATCTGCAATTGCAAGCATGCATGGCTCATGTCCAGCGACATGAAGGACAGCTCCTCTGTTAGCTTTGCTTATAAATCCTCCATGCAAGAGACTGGGTACTTATCCAGTTGCAAAAAGTGATTTATCATTAGTTTAAAATCCCACAAAGGCAAACCAACCCATCAGGCTTCACAATTGAAATGACTGGTCCTGCTCATTCCGCAAACTGGACAGGTTTGATGATTTCCAATCTTCTGATTTCTTCCTCTAGTTTTGCCCGCAAGGCAAATGGCACTGGGTGGGCCTGGTAGAATCATGGATTTGCTTCCTGGTCAATATGCAAGGTGGCCTTGGCTAGACCTTCCTGAAAATCTTACAAAAATTTAACTCGGACTTCACTTAGACAACCATTTTCTCATTGAAAAATGTTGAGCCAATCTTGTCCCAAGCTTGGGCCCAAGCCTTTTGCTACTGTCAGTGATATCTGAACCAGCTGCTACTCATAAGAGACCAGAACTGAAGTTGTTCCCTTAATCTGTAAAGGTTCCCCTGTGGGTTCTCAGTCTAGTCGAGGTCTTATATAAAATGAAGGGTTGGAGCCCAGAACAAATTTTATTCAAACTGGTTTTGGAATCACTGAAATTGCTGTGCCAGTATCAACCTCCATTAAAACCGGGTGCACATTTAACCAGATGTTTATTTTGTTTGGTTCTCATTTAACTGTTCCAAACCAGAAGTAGCTGGACTTTCCAGGGTGTGCACTCCACTGGATACTGGCTTATGTATTCTCTTACTCAATTTAGAGCTTGTGGGACTCTGTTGTGTCTTGAATTTGCAGACCGGCAGCAACTATAATGGCTTGCCAGTCCAAACCCTTCAGAAAGTTTTAACTGTTTAGCCGGGGGTGTTGGCTTTGTTTTGCTGTGGGCTGACCGAGAGTCCCTCTGTTCTGGATGTGTTCTAAGTGAGGCTATGCAATTGCCTTCACTCAAGTGGTGTTCCCTAAGCTTATTCAGACCGGTGAGGGTGTCCACTTCCAACAGAATACCCTGCAATTCATATGCTCCATTTGCCATATTTTCCAATGAAAATGCCAGTGGTAGTGCCTGTTTGAAGTCCAGTTTGGTTTTAAATAGTAGCCACTTTTGCATGGTTACATCATTAATCCCACATACCAAATAGTCGCTGAACATCTCATTAAGGGTTAAACCAAAGTCACATGCCTCTGCCAGTCATCTTAACCTTGTCAAAAATCCCTGCAGACTCCCCTAGTTCTGAAATTGCCGAGTAAAACTGATAGCATCTCAGAATTAGAGAAGGGTTGGAATTGTAGTATTCCTTAATCAAATTCATCAACAGAATCTATAACTAAGTCCATCAACTCTTGAAAGTTTTTAGTATCTGGTGCTTAAGGGAAAATTAGGCTCCTAATAACTGAAACAACTGTGAGTCCACAAGCTGTTGGGAGCCTTAATTATTACTTTTCATGTGCCCGGATAGAAAATTCCATATTCTTTCCACGTACTGGGCCCAGTCTTTGACAGCAGGAGAAAGTAAGGACTGCAGCTGCTGGAGATCAGAGCTGAAAATGTGTTGCTGGAAAGGCGCAGCAGGTCAGGCAGCATCCAAGGAGCAGGAGAATCGACGTTTCGGGCATCAGCCCTTCTTCAGGAATGAGGAAAGTGTGTCCAGCAGGCTAAGATAAAAGGTAGGGAGGAGGGACTTGGGGGAGGGGCATTGGGAATGCGATAGGTGGAAGGAGGTCAAGGTGAGGGTGATAGGCTGGAGTGGGGTGGAGGCGGAGAGGTCAGGAGGAAGATTTCAGGTTAGGAAGGCGGTGCTGAGTTTGAGGGATTTGACTGAGACAAGGTGGGGGGAGGGGAAATGAGGAAACTGGAGAAATCTGAGTTCATCCCTTGTGGTTGGAGGGTTCCCAGGTGGAAGATGAGGCGCTCTTCCTCCAACCGTCGTGTTGCCATAGTCTGGCGATGGAGGAGTCCAAGGACCTGCATGTCCTTGGTAGAGTGAGATTAGATTAGATTACTTATAGTGTGGAAACAGGCCCTTCGGCCCAACAAGTCCACACCGACCCGCCACCCACCCATTCCCCTACATTTACCCCTTTACCTAATACTACGGGCAATTTAGCATGACCAATTCACCTAACCTGCACATCTTTGGACTGTGGGAGGAAATCGGAGCACAGTGGGAGGGGAAGTTGAAGTGTTGGGCTATGGGGTGGTTGGGTTGGTTGGTCCGGGTGTCCCAGAGGTGTTCTCTGAAACGTTCCGCAAGTAGGCGGCCTGTCTCCCCAATATAGAGGAGGCCACATCGGGTGCAGCGGATGCAATAGATGATGTGTGTGGAGGTGCAGGTGAATTTGTGGCAGATATGGAAGTGTCCCTTGGGGCCTTGGAGGGAGGTAAGGGGGGAGGTGTGGGCGCAAGATTTGCATTTCTTGCAGTTGCAGGGGAAGGTGCCGGGAGTGGAGGTTGGGTTGGTGGGGGGTGTGGACCTGACGAGGGAGTCACGGAGGGAGTGGTCTTTTCGGAACGCTGATAGGGGAGGGGAGGGAAATAGGTCCCTGGTGGTGGGGTCCGTTTGGAGGTGGCGGAAATGACGGTGGATGATACGTTGGACATGGAGGTTGGTGGGATGGTAGGTGAGGACCAGTGGGGTTCTGTCCTGGTGGCGATTGGAGGGGTGGGGCTCAAGGGCGGAGGAGCGGGAAGTGGAAGAGATGCGGTGGAGGGTATCGTTGACTACGTCTGGGGGGAAATTGCGGTCCTTGAAGAAAGAGGCCATCTGGGTTGTACGGTTTTGGAACTGGTCCTCCTGGGAGCAGATGCGGGGGAGACGAAGGAATTGGGAATATGGGATGGCGTTTTTACAGGGGGCAGGGTGGGAGGAGGTGTAGTCTAGGTAGCTGTGGGAGTCGGTTGGTTTATAATAAATGTCCGTGTCGATTCGGTCACCCGAGATGGAAATGGAAAGGTCTAGGAAGGGGAGGGAGGAGTCTGAGACGGTCCAGGTGAATTTGAGGTGAATTTGACAGCAGGATCAAATGGGTCAAGCTTCCCAAATACCAGTATGATGCCAGAAAAGCTTGCCCCAACTCAAAGATGACCATTGAGAGTGAATTTCTTCAAGGAGCATGCTTTTTTTTTATCATCGCCACTGAAATAACTCCACAGAGGCCAATATCCTGTCACTAAGTCATCCCTTATTTACATGTGGAGAATTCTTGACACTAATCCAGCTTCCTCAGAGCCAGCTCTTAGAGAGAACACAACCTCTGATACTCCTCTTTATCTCTGTCAGCCAGGGCTCCCTGATTGGACCAAGTTAACAGTCCCAACCAGAGAACTCATATTCTGTGAGGTCCACCTCGTTAGAAGCACTGCAGTTATAAACTATAATTTTCCAATATGTATTCTACCATGCCAATGGCTGATACTGGCTATTTACATCAATATCTGAAGTTTTACTCATCTTCCATCTAATTTACATCAGGATGTTAGGGTACCCTTGCAGAAAAGCTGTTGTATTGAAAACTAAGAACATACTTGTCATAAATTAATGAGTTGAAGGATTTACAGTATAATTTACATGTTATATTGTATGAGCAATCTGCTACTTCTTTTAGAGAGGGAATCACTGTCCTTAATTGAAACCTGGGGCATGAATCAATTCAAGCAAAATGACTCAACAGTAGCTATGGTGAATATAGAATCCTCTTCCCCTTCTAAATTGTGCTGCCATGTTACTGCATTTTAGGGTGCTGCTATTGTCTATATCAACTTGGTAAAAACAATGACTGAAGATGCTGGAAACCAGATTCTGGATTAGTGGTGCTGGAAGAGCACAGCAGTTCAGGCAGCATCCAAGTAGCTTGGAAATCGACGTTTCGGGCAAAAGCCTTTCATCAGGAATAAAGGCAGTGAGCCTGAAGCATGGAGAGATAAGCTAGAGGAGGGTGGGGGTGGGGAGAAAGTAGCATAGAGTACAATGGGTGAGTGGGGGAGGGGATGAAGGTGATAGGTCAAGGAGGAGAGGGTGGAGTGGATAGGTGGAAAAGAAGATAAGCAGGTAGGACAAGTCCGGACAAGTCATGGAGACAGTTACTGAGCTGGAAGTTTAGAACTAGGGTGAGGTGGGGGAAGGGGAAATGAGGAAATTTTGAAGTCCACATTGATGCCTTGGGGTTGAAGTGTTCCGAGGCGGAAGATGAGGCGTTCTTCCTCCAGGCGTCTGGTGGTGAGGGAGCGGCGGTGAAGGAGGCCCAGGACCTCCATGTCCTCGGCAGAGTGGGAGGGGGAATTGAAATGTTGGGCCACGGGGCGGTGTGGTTGATTGGTGCGGGTGTCCCGGAGATGTTCCCTAAAGTGGTCTGCTAGGAGGCGCCCAGTCTCCCCAATGTAGAGGAGACCCACTCTGTACTACATCCTCAGGAGAATTCATACTCTCAACAAACAGTATTTCAATTCCATCTCAAACTGTAAGTACAACAAACTTTTATCTACCCACCTCCATAACCAGCACTCCTCAAACATTCCACAACATTCCCCCGGCCTCGGAACCTATTCCACCATTAGCCATGCGGCAGATGCAGCTACCACCCCCACGCTGATTGATGATGTCACTTCTGCCCCCATCATGGCTACTCCCACAACCACTTCCACCTCTCACAATTCCTCATGCATCACACCTGACATCACTTCCGCCCTTCACATCATCGCTAATGTCACATGCTCAGTGACTCCCGCCACCCCTATTGCCGTGATCACCACCACTTCCGCTCCCACCAGCGCCACTCATTTGCATTCTGCTGACATGCCCCCCACAGACCCCACTGTCACTATCTCCACCCCCCAGAACCCCGAGGGGAACACTACCCCTGCTCATGACTCCACCCCCATTCCCCCCACCATCACACCCACTCCAGTTACAGGTTCCGCCCCCACTCCCAGCTCGACACCCACACCAGATCCCAGCTCCCAGCCCTGCCGAGTTTTCACCATCCCCCCAGACCTCTCCCTCACTGAGGACAAACGATCAGTCCTCAGCAAAGGACTCACCTTCATCCCCCTCCGTCCACGCATCAATGAATTTAATACACGCCGTGATGTCGAACAATTCTTCCGTCGCCTCCGCCTCCGAGCTTACTTTCACAATCAGGACTCCCACCCACCTTCCGAGGACCCCTTCGCCCACCTCCAACACACTGCATCCACCTGGACACCCTGTGCTGGCCTATTACCTGCCCTCGACCTCTTCATTTCCAACTGCCGCCGGGACATTAACCGCCTCAACCTGTCTACCTCCCTCCCCCACTCCAACCTCTCACCCTCACAATGCGCAGCCCTCCAATCCCTCTGCTCCAAACCCAACCTCACCATCAAGCCAGCGGATAAAGGGGGCGCAGTGGTAGTCTGGCGCACTGACCTTTACACCGCTGAAGCCAAACGTCAACTCGAGGACACCTCTTCCTACTGCCCCCTCGACCATGACCCCACCCCCCATCACCAAACCATCATCTCCCAGACCATACAGAATCTCATCACCTCAGGAGATCTCCCAGCCACAGCTTCCAACCTCATAGTCCGGGAACCCCGCACTGCCCGGTTCTACCTCCTTCCCAAGATCCACAAGCCTGACCACCCTGGCCGACCCATTGTCTCAGCATGCTCCTGCCCCACTGAACTCATCTCTACCTACCTCGGCACAGTCCTATACCCCCTCGTCCAGGAACTCCCCACATACATTCGAGACACCACCCACGCCATCCACCTCCTCCAAGACTTCCGTTTCCCTGGCCCCCAACGCCTCATCTTCACCATGGATATCCAATCCCTCTACACCTCCATCCGCCATGACCAGGGCCTCTAAGCCCTCCGTTTTTTTTCCTCTCCAGACGTCCCCAGCAGTACCCTTCCACCGACACTCTCATTCGTTTGGCCGAACTGGTCCTCACCCTTAACAATTTCTCCTTTGAATCCTCCCACTTCCTCCAGACCAAAGGGGTAGCCATGGGCACATGTATGGGCCCCAGCTATGCCTGTCTCTTTGTTGGCTACGTAGAGCAGTTGATCTTCCATAATTACACCGGCACCACTCCCCACCTCTTCCTCCGCTACATTGATGACTGCATTGGCGCCACCTCGTGCTCCCGCGAGGAGGTTGAGCAATTCATCAACTTCACCAACACATTCCACCCTGACCTTAAATTTACCTGGACCATCTCTGACACCTCCCTCCCCTTCCTGGACCTCTCCATCTCCATTAATGATGACTGACTTGACACTGACATTTTTTACAAACCCACCAACTCCCACAGCTACCTGGATTACACCTCTTCCCACCCTACCTCTTACAAAAATGCCATCCTGTATTCCCAATTCCTCCGCCTCCGCCGTATCTGCTCCCAGGAGGACCAGTTCCACTACAGAACACACCAGATGGCCTCCTTCTTTAGAGACCGCAATTTCCCTTCCCACTTGGTTAAAGATGCCCTCCAACGCATCTCGTCTACATCCCGCACCTCCGCCCTCAGACCCCACCCCTCCAACCGTAACAAGGACAGAACGCCCCTGGTGCTCACCTTCCACCCTACCAACCTTTGCATAAACCAAATCATCCGCTGACATTTCCGCCACCTCCAAACAGATCCCACTACCAGGGATATATTTCCCTCCCCACCCCTTTCTGCCTTCCACAAAGACCGTTCCCTCCGTGACTACCTGGTCAGGTCCACGCCCCCAAACAACCCACCCTCCAATCCTGGCACTTTCCCCTGCCACCGTAGGAACTGTAAAACCTCCTCCCTCACCTCTATCCAAGGCCCTAAAGGAGCCTTCCACATCCATCAAAGTTTTACTTGCACATCCACTAATATTATTTATTGTATCCGTTGCTCTTGATGCGGTCTCCTCTACACTGGGGAGACTGGGCGCCTCCTAGCAGTGCGCTTTAGGGAACATCTCCGGGACACCCGCACCAATCAACCACACCGCCCCGTGGCACAACATTTCAACTCCCCCTCCCACTCTGCTGAGGACATGGAGGTCCTGGGCCTCCTTTACCACTGCTCCCTCACCACCAGACGCCTGGAGGAAGAACGCCTCATCTTCCGCCTCGGAACACTTCAACCCCAAGGCATCAATGTGGACTTCAACAGTTTCCTCATTTCCCCTTCCCCCACCTCACCCTAGTTCTAAACTTCCAGCTCAGTAGCTGTCTCCATGACTTGTCCGGACTTATCCTATCTGCCTATCTCCTTTTCCACCTGTCCACTCCACCCTCTCCTCCTTGACCTATCACCTTCATCCCCTCCCCCACTCACCCATTGTACTCTATCCTACTTTCTCCCCACCCCCACCCTCCTCTAGTTTATCTCTCCATGTTTCAGGCTCACTGCCTTTATTCCTGATGAAGGGCTTTTGCCTGAAACGTCGATTTTGAAGCTACTTGGATGCTGCCTGAACTGCTGTGCTCTTCCAGCACCACTAATCCAGAATATTGTCTATATCAGCTTTAACAAATAAACTGAAAACCTGAAATATCTGGCACTGGAAATTACACATACTTGGCCAATGGTTTAACTTAGAGTGAAATTACATCACTCTGACTGATTACACATATTCCAATAACTCTCACATGTTCCTAATCTTTGAGCCAGGATCTCCCAGCAACACATTGCCCAAACTTTGAGAGTCACTTGTCTGTTGCTAGGTTGACACAGTGATATGTGATGAATCAATCAAGCCAATGATGTTTTGTTGAGTCTCCCAATAAAAATAATCATATCATCCTCCTTTGTTCTAAAGAATGAATATAAAGCAATGATGTGACAGATGGGAGTATTACAGTACTGTTGCTGTCAGTGACCATGCTCTCACATTGTGTGGATCATAGCTGCTAATGCAGCATTCATTTGGCATTAGTGATCAGAGAGAAAGGGATTCAGCAGATAGCACAAATTATTAACTCTCTGCCTGCTGTTCATATACAACAGATTACACCTCAAACGAAGACAATAATGTCCTCATGTGTGTTTGGATGTCATGCTTTGGAACATAGATGGGATAATATCTCTTTGGTTGGTTTGTATACATTGCTGAGCTTTCCTCATGCTTCCCAAACTTCACTCAAGACTCACTTGTGATGTTTCAGTGTCAATGCATCACCTGAAATTGTACAGAACCACAAAGATCCCAAGCTTGATTTCTGATCTATGTTAAGTTTGTGATGTTAATCATAAATTGCTGGCACCTTCTTGTGCCTATAGATATGTTGGATGAAGGTGGATGTATAAGAATAAAGGATGACTCATTTTTAGTATGGAAATTTTGACAAACACAATATGAATGACCAGGGAATCTGTTTCTGGTGGCATTGGCTGAGTTAGAGGTATTGGCTAGGACATTAGATTTCCCTGCCTGCTATAAACAGTGCACTGGTCACCTCATGGATACTTGAATCGGAGAATAGGAAAATGGGGCTTTGCTAAAAGAATGAAATCTCAAACACTGTCACACTCCTTCATGGCTGTAATGCCATATTAGGCTAATTCATATGCCACAGGTTGCATACTTGGAATTTTGCCATCTCTACACAATCCACTCTTAAAAAGGAGAGGGAATATTTAGATAGGAAATTTTCACATGTTCTATGTGTTTCATTTGAATAGAGATACAGAGCCATTGCAAATCAGTCTTCCTTTGAATTCTGTGAACCTTATTTTCTCATATGACTTTGATGCCAGGAGATAGTTGAAATGCACCGTAAATACAATATTTAAACAATACTTGACCCCTGTGAGCAACAATATCAATATGGCATGCCTCCTGAGGAAATGAAGACACCTGTTATTACTGCTTTACATTAAGACATCAAGCACAGACTGTTCAGATCATTTACTGCACATGCAGAATGTAGGATTCCTCACTCCAGACTGCTGAAAAATGTTAAAAATGACATCTCCCCTCCCCCACCTTCCCAAACCCTCTCCATTATAAGCCTGTATTTAAATTAGATTATAATTGATTAAGGTGTTCCCCTCTCACACCTTTCAAATATTTCTACATTTTTCATTTTGGTCATTCTTTATTAGACTTTAGATTTACTTTGATATTTAATGTGTTATTTAAATCTGAATAAATACACAATGTACATGTCTTATAAGTTAATAAATGAATGCATTGCCTTACCTTTTCACATACTCCCATCTCTCATCCTAAATCTCAAACCCAGCTTTTCTTCCTGATTGTGTTGCTGAGCCGAAGGAAGATGCTGCTAAATATACCAAAGAATTGCAAATAAAATAACCTGGGGAGATACAACCTAACACTTTCACATTTTAAGTGCGCTTATCTTTCATTCCCCACAGTCTAATGTGTTACAAAGCTGCAGTGAGGTTGAATCTGACATTCTCGGCTCTGACACTAGTTCCGTGTGCTACATTGATATCGCTTACATTAAAGCTATAGTGATGCAAGCTTTAAAATTTGTATAATTCAGTGGAATACCCTTTTTGCAAATTAAATTTGATACTCTGCTATTGTTTCTTCCTTTTGCCATCACAATTCTGTGTTAAATATTACACCTCAACCACCCTTTTACAAAAGATTAGAAGGTTCTGACCACGATTGAATTTTCATCTAGCTGACACCTTTTCTTTACTCGACTATACCAACAGATGAATTCAGGAATCCGCTTTCCAACAGGATCTTTTTTGCTGCCCTCCTGACTGCCAAGCTCAGGCTGACAAATGTCACCCCAGGGGAATATCAGCTCCATGCATGGCCTACTTAGATTGTCATTTGTACAGTCTATAATTCTAGTGCAGTCCAATTTGCATCTGACAATTTAAGGTCTTTAAATACTCTATTAAGTGAGCAAAATTAATGTTAGAAGAGCAATGATCATTAAGTGGCCTGTGGGAAGTTCTTTGGAAGTGGTGAGGGTCAATGTGAAACAAAACGTTAATGCTTGTGATTCCAACATGAGACCTCAGTACCCTGCACAGAAGCAAGCAATTACCCTGACCATAATTCAACTTAATAGTGAGGAGCAGCTGCTACAGCCATAGGTCAGAACATGAACTGGATAACAAAAAGCATCACATTTATTAGACCGATTGAAGTTATAATTCTTTTACTTCCAAATTGCAGCAGGAGTAAAATCTGTTTAAGATTTATTTTTAACCTTACATTAATGATCACAGATGACCTTGGGACTGCTCCTGTGTTCTATTCATTTGCTGATGGAAGAAATCTTTTTAAATTTCTGCCCAACATTGGTTATAGTTTCAAAATATAACAATCATCTGACACAGTTTTGATCAATATTTTCATATTTTATTTCACAGAACCTGTGCACTTCAAAAAATATTCTTAGATCACATAACTGATGTTAGAGTCACAGAACAGACATTTAAGCAAAGTTATACCTCATGGAATAAAAGGGACAATACCAATAGATATTAAAAATTTAGTGGGTGACATTAAATAGAGAGAGTAATGATCAAGGAGTGCTTCTCAAACTGGAGAAAGGTTTGTAGAGGAGTTTCCAGAGGATTAGTTTTGGACCCCTTGTCTCTCTCCCCATATATATTAATGACCTAAACATTGATTAGATTCTTAGTTAGATTTTCTTAGTTAGATTACTTACAGTGTGGAAACAGGCCCTTCGGCCCAACAAACCCACACTGACCCTCTGAAGAGAAACCCACCCAGACCCATTACCCATATGGGCAATTTAGCATGGCCAATTCACCTAACCTGCACATTTTTGGACTGTGGGAGGAAACCGGAGCACCCGGAGGAAACCCACGCAGACACAGGGAGAATGTGCAAACTCCACACAGACAGTTGCTTGATGCGGAAATTGAACTCGGGTCTCTGAAGCTGTGAGGCAGCAGTGCTAACCACTGTGCCACCGTGCCACCCACTTATGTACAAGATATAATTCTGAAATTTTTGTATGATACTAAATATGGAGTCATTGTTAACTATAAGGAGGATATGGAGAATGTCAAAGGACAGAGATAAGCTAGTGGAATAGGTGGATAGCGAAGTATAATTGGTATAAATTTGAAGTGATTCATGGTATTACGAAGAGCATGGAGAGACTATATAAAATGTAAAGATTTATGGAATCCCACTTTATTTGTACATAAATCTTTGATGGTGGCAGGTGTTGAGTGAGTGCAAGGGCAAGGTGGAAGTGTTTAAATATACAGAGCTAGTTTAACCTCAGCTGGAACATTGTGTGAAGTTCTGAGCACTACACTCCAGACAGGATATAAAGGCATTGGAGAGGGTGCAGAAGAGGTTCATAAGAATAGTTCCAGGGTATAGCTATGATAGAATGGAGAAGACTGGGATTGTTTTCCTTGGGTAAGAGAAGGCTGAGAGGAGATTGAGAGATTCAAAATCATAATAGATAGACGAGATACAGAGAAACTGTTCCCACTTGTGAAAGGATTGAGTGGTTAAGAACTGGAATCCACTGCCTTCGAGTGCAGTGGAGGCAGATTCTACTGACATTTCCAAGGGGATATTAGACTTTGTTTTTAAAAGAAACAATGAGTAAGGTTTTGGGGAGAATGGCACTAAGTGAAATAAATAATCAAAGAGCCAGTGCAGACACGATTGTGTTACAACCAGAACCTCGGTGATGTTCCCCAATTTGATATTATTCCATGCAGGATACTCTAAATTGTTAAACTCCCAGGTGAGGAGGGATGGAGTGGCTCCCCTTCTTTATTCATCCACCCACCCTCCCTCAGTTGATTGCAATGAGTTCAAATTAAGAAGAATCCTCTTCTTCATGGATACCTTGCTACCAGCCCAAATATATTTATATTTTAAAAGGAGCCAATTTAACTAGGCTTTCTTGAATTAACTAACAGTGAGATTATTAATTGCTGAACATGAGAAAAGCTAATAGTGGAACACACATTCACATAGACTGGAAATGAGGTGAGTCCAAAGACTTAAATGTTTTTTTAAAAAAATCTGGATCAGTGTCTCAATTATTTGTGAAGAGCATATATATTTGAACATTATGGCTATTGATTTGGAGGTTAGTGATAGCATTGGTGTTGATAGATGAACAGTCAGTTTCATAATCTTAATTTTGTAGAGTGTTTGAGATTCGTGGTTTTATAGCCTGATTGAAGTTCCTTTGGCTTGATTCAATTTTTTTTAATAACTGGTTTCCAGCACTTGGAGTTAGAGAAGGACTTGATGACCAACATAGGGTAACTTGGAAATAGTTGACTGTGACATTCGTGAATACTTGAACCTAGCCTGCTTACATATGTATGCATTTAATCCCACAAGTCTACTCCAGTAAAGATTAAACTTTTCTCTTAACCCAAGGGAAAATCTCAAAATGTATCTACAGTTTGAGACATAAGGTCTAGTTGGATGGCTTGCTGTTGAGCTAAGGAGCATCAGCCCTTCATTATCTTTGTATTCATAAGACCTCGCAGTAGAATCTGTTCGAGGCTTCTTTGACGGGTTTAGGTATTATATATGCAATATCACAAATGCTTCACACAGCACTTTGCCAGACAGTCACTGAATTTAAATCCACAGATTTTCCAATGGCATTTTCCCTTAAAATCAGCACACTTTGGAATTAAAATTTAAAATGGCCTGAATATATTTTGGGTGTCTAACGTACTGTCATAGTGATTGATCAAATCTCCTCTTTGTGCTCCACAAATAATTTACATATCCATTAATTTACATAGAATATACAACACAAAAATACATGATTATTAATGTACCATGTGTATCTTCCCACACTTTCTCTTCTCATCTTCGTAACATCCTTCTGATCTTTTCTCTCTCATGAACAAGGTGGTGAGTGGGGCATTGGTGTCTCAGCACATTAATTATGGGTGACTTTAATCTTCATATACATTGAGAAAATCAAACTGACGTAGATATCCACAAGAAATAATTCATAGCATGCATTCAACATAGTTTCCAAGAACATTCTGCTATCAATTAAACCAGGAATCAGCCTAATTTGGATCTAGTGATGTGCAATGAGGCAGGTTTGACACATTGTCTCAGAATAAAACATCCCCAAGGGATCAGTGATGAGAGCATGTTAGAGTGTAGCATTCAATTTGAGAATGAGAACTTTGAGTCGGAAACAACAGTGCTAAACTCAAATAATGGTAATTACATGAGCATGAGAGCAAAGTTGGCTAAAGTGAACTGGGAGAAAGGAGTTTATCAGAAAAGGTCGTTGATGAATAATGACACATTTTTGTTTAAAAAAGCACTTGACTCATAGCAAAAGCACATACCAGTGTGAATAACTTGACCAGAGTTAACTGGGGAACCTAAGGCCAGTATCAAATTGAAAGAAAAGTAATAAAATGTGGCAAAAATGAGTGGTAAATCAGAGGATTGGGGAAAAAAATGCAACAAGAGAAGACCAAAAATAATAAAGAGGGACAAAATAAATACAAGGACAAACTAGCAAGTAATATTAAAACAAATAGTGAAAGCTTCTTTAAATGTATAAAATGGAAGACAGAGGAAACAGTCAATATAAGCCACTCAGAGAACAAGGCTGGAGAAAAAATACTGGAGAACCAGGAAATGGCAGAGGAGTTGAATATATATTCAGCATCAGTTTTTGCTACAGAGAATACTAATACAATAGCATTCCAAAACTAATGAGCAATCAAGGTGCTAAAGGTGAGGGAAAAAACAGAATACCGATCACTGGAGAAGAAATTCTTGGGAAACTAATGAGGCTAAAGGCCAATAGATCTCCTGGTCCGAATGGATTACATCCTAGGATTTTAAAAGAAATAGCTACAGAGATAATTGATACATTGGTAATAATCTTCCAATAATCCTTGGAACGAGACACTCATCAGAACACAGCTAGAATACTGCGAACAGTTTTGGTCCCCTTATCTAAGGAAAGGTATCCTAACTTTAGAAGCAGCCCAGAAAAGATTCACTGAGTTGATTCTGGGTATGAAGGGATCTTCGTATGAGGAGAGGTTGGGTAGGTTGGACTCATATACAATGAAGTTTACAAGAAGGAAAGAGACCTTATTGAAACATATAGAATTCTTAATAGGTATGACAGCTTAGAAGCAGAAAGATTGTTTCCTATTAAGACGAAGTCTAGGTCCAAAGGGCATACTGTCAGAGTGAGGAGCTGCCCATCTAAGACAGAGATGGGGAAGAAGGTTTTTTGCACTCAGCTGGTGGAGAATCGGAGGAATTCTTTATCACAGATGGCTGTCAAGGCTGAATTGTTTCGTATCTTCAATGCTGTAAGAGACCAATTTCTGTAGAATAAGGGAATGAAGGTTTATGGAATTAAGGTAAGAGAGTGGACTTTAGGATTATCAGATCAGCCACGATTTCATTGAATAGCAGAACAAACTCAATTGGCCACATGTTCTACTTCTGCTCTAATATTAAATGATCTTATGGGCTCACGTTTGACTTTGGCACAGAGTCAGTTGATTTTGCACACTGTAGGCTAGGAGACATTGTGGCTTGGTCATCAAAGTGATGTTCTTGGCAAGGTAGAGGTATAACTAATGCCTGGAGCACATCTTGGAAAGGGCACATCCTGACACAGAGGTGGGGCTGAAACTTTTGCCTGTAACACAGACTGAAAAATGGTGAACCTGATACTCCGAGTGTGGGCTTTAAGTAGGAGACAGCCTGATGCCCAGAGTGTGGGCTATAAATGATTTATTTGTTTATTTACTTTCACTTGTACTGAAGTACAGTGAAAAGCTTTGTTTACAAGCAGTACATGCAGATCATAATAAGTGAGGATGGACAGAACAAAAGATGTAGATGGAGACAAACAGGTAACATTACGCAGGGCATATAAGAGAGATCAACATTAGCACAATCAGCATTATTTGAGGCTAGAGAATGCATTCAATAGTCTAATAACGGCCAGGAAGAAGCTGTCTCTGAATCTGCTGGTGCATGTGTTCAGGTTTCTGTATCTTCTGCCTAACGGAAGAGGAAGTAGAAGATAGTTACTGGGGTGCAAAGGGTACCTGATGATATTAATAGCCTTTCTGTAGCAGCGAGCTGTGTAAGTGGAGTCCATGATGGACTGAGCTGTGCACACCGCCCTCTGTAGTGCTTTGTACCAGGCTGTTATGCAACCGGGCAGTATGCTTTCAATGGTGTATCTGTAGAAATTGGTGAGGGTCGTTATGAACATACCGAATTTCCTGAGATGCCTGAGGAAGAAGAGGCATTGTCATGCCCTCTTGACCATTGCAATATGTGCGAAGTCCAGGACAGGGCGTCAGTTATCATCACTCTGAGTAACTTGATGTTCTCCACCCTCTCAGCCTCAGCTCCATTGATGTAGATGGGGGCGTGTTCTCCTCCTTTCTTTCTGAAGTCAATGATCAGTTCTTTCATCTTGCCAACGTTGAGAGAGAAGTTGTTCTCATTGCACCAGATCACCAAGTCCTCTATTTCCCTTCTGTATTTTGATTCAGCATTGTTAGATGTCCTACTATCGCACTGTCACCAGCAAACTTATTGAGAGCGTACTTTTAGAATTTGCCAACACACTTATAGATGTACAGGGAGTACAGTAGGGAGCTGAGGACACATCCTTGGGTGGAAGGGGGAGGGGTTGGGGTGGGTGGTGCTCCAGTGTTGTGTTATTGTGGAAGAGGTGTAGTTACCTATCTTCCCTGATTGTGGTCTGTGGGTCAGGAAGCTGATGATCCAGTTGCAGATGGCGGAGCCAAGACCAAGGTCACAGAGTTTTGAGATCAGTCTGGAGGGGATAATGGTGTTGAAGGTGGAGCTGTAGTCAATGAGAAGGAGTCTGATGTAAGTGTTCTTGTTGTTCAGATGTTCCAGGGATGAGTGCAGGACTAGGGATATTGCATCCGCTGTGGAGCTGTTATATTGATAGGTAAATTGTAGGGGATTGAGGTAGGCTGGGAGACTGGAGTTGATGTGGGCCATGACCAGCCTCTCGAAGCACCTCATTATTCAGTTCAGAGTCAATGTGTGGTAGTCATTAAGGCACATTGCATATGCTTTCTTAGGTACGGGGATGATGGTGGTCTTCTTGAAGCAGGTGGGGACTTCGGCTTGCAGGAGGGAGAGGTTGAAGATGTCAGTGAATACATCCACCAGTTGGTCCACATAGGATCTAGATGCTTGGCCAGGGTCATTGTCCAGGCCCATTGCTTTCCTTGGGTTGACTCCCAGGAAGACTGATCTGATGTCTGCAGAGGGAACAAATGTGTCCAGGCCTGAACTTGATGTCCAGAGTGTAGGCTATAAATGGAGTGGAGTCTACTGCCCAAAGTGTGGCTAAAAATGGGACAGGACCTTGAAACCATAAAGAGAAAGAGGGGCAGAGAGCAACATCAATGCAAGGAAGCATAGGCTTAGAACTTGCAGCATGGTAAAATCCAAGGATACGGTAACCCAGAGTCTCAGATGATGGCTGGAGAATCAAATGAGGTATTAGAATAGGCAAACAGCACCTGGAGACCTTGGAGGAATGCTTTAGAAGCATCAGTAAACTGAGAAGCCAAAGGGAGGAGAAAGTAACAGTTCAGTTGTTTAATTTGAACAATTGGAAACACAGCTGATTTACTGCTGTTGGTTAATAGATGAAAAATTCCATTGGTGATTTACTGGTGACGGGAAAAGTTATTTGGTTGTATGTGCTAAAATACCCAGATAAAATAATGGCAAAAAGATGAAAAAATAAATTTGGTTCTTCCTTCCTCTAAGCTGGAAGATACGGGTTCAAGTCCCACCTGCTTCCAATGGGTTGATTAGAAAATCTCAGACTTCAGTTCTTCCATAGTAAGGAATTGGCTTAAGAACAAGGAAACGGTACAGAAGGGAATGGTGCAAACTGATGTAAGAACTATATTATAGATTTGAGCTTCTGAAAGCCCTTTGTTGCCTAATAAAATGTATGGATATTAGTGATTGAAGCATGATAAAAGAAAATTAAATTTGATCACTTCGGGTATGGGATGATCAAGGATGCAGAAGGAATCCCTGTTTCTGATGGAAGCAATGGTCCCAGTGACTTTTTAAAGTGAAATATTTGAGTCATGCTGTCGGGTCACAAAATGTGTTTTTGGAGTTGGGGCTAGATGTGTCATGGAAGAATGAAGTGGAGGTGTGGTCTCTGGTCTCTTCTCAAACCAAGCAGGAACAAAGCATGGCTTTTGCTTTATCCTTACCAGAAAGTTAGGAGTTAAATATTTTCAGAACTTGATGTCGTTGATCTAGATACTGATCAGGATTGGAAAATTCTAATATGATTCATGGACAGAGTTTACAAAACGTATGTGTTGTTGGAAGCCTATCAAGTAAATTTGTAATGAGATGGGCAATCAGTCCATTGGAAGGAAGTGTATCATTGAATTTGAGAGGTTATAGAAAAGGCAAAAGAAATTCAATCTAGAAATTTTACAGTCTGTAGTGATCTTTAAACTTAACTATTAGATTGCACACAAATCTCAGATCTTTGGTTTTGATAGGTTTCCAATCTTTTGGCAATGACTCTATTTTTGAACAAATGGCTCTGCCTTAAAAGAAAACATTTCTTGCTACTCTCACATGTCATGTTTGCATAGGTTTAGGGTGAGAGGAGAAAGATATAAAAGAGACCTAAGGGGCAACTTTTTCACACAGAGGGTGGTATATGAATGGAATGAGCTGCCAGAGGATGTGGTGGAGGCTGGTACAATTGCAACATTTAAAAGGCATTTGAATGGGTATATGAATAGGAAGGGTTTGGAGGGATATGGGCCGGGTGCTGGCAAGTGGGACTAGATTGGGTTGGGATATCTGGTCGGCATGGACGGGTTGGACCGAAGGGTCTGTTTCCGTGCAGTACATCTCTATGACTCTATGTTGAGAGTTCTGCAGTGATACAGAGAATAGAAGACTCTGATTACTAACTCTCAGGCACCTATATAAGGATGAAATTACTGAAAGAGATTGTTAAATCAAAGGAAAAAGGAAAATACGGGTTTAAGGTGATAGCTGTCAACAAATGAATTCCTTAAATCCATGGGAACAATTAATAGGTGTTACCAGTGTGACTGTTAATGTCAATGTCAGGAATTGTCTAAGAATCAGGAACCAAGTGTCTGAAGCAACTCTCAAAACAAGTGGTTCCAAGGATGAATATGATCAGTATAAAAAACAAGAAAATATTGTGCTAGTAGCTGAAAATGTATGTTGGTCCATGAGTATCTTAGTTGCTGATTCATTTAAATGTGCCATATGAGATAGTGGCTGTCCCATAACAGTTTGGTGCATGGATTGGCTAAGCTGTTTATTAACCATGGACAAAGCAGAATAAAAAACAGGGTCAAAGAATGTAAAAGCTCTACCTGTTTTGATTTGGGAATGATAATTTATTTCTATCTGGATGATCTGGTGATGTTTATAAAAATATAGAGCTGATGTCTTAATATATTACTTGACCCAATTTGTTTAATGAGTGCTTTGTTTGGTAGGTTTACAATAAAAAAAAGTTTGAGCTCTCTGCCTCTGACAGTGCTTGTCATTTTGTTAACTGTTAAATTAATCTAATGGATGATTTGGTGGTGAGCAACCAAGGAAAAGTTGAGCTTTCCCTTGATGACAGCATTAGTAATTTTGTTAATTTTGAGATTTGGAAATTCTGTCATGAGTCTATTTTGTACTTTAAAATAAAATGGAGTTATCTGCCTCTCTTTCATAGTTATGCCCATGCATGTGCTGTCCACCAGTATCCACGAAAGCCTTTTGGGATGATGGGGTGTCATGTGGGTTGGGGGTCCAACCCTCAAAGACTGTTTTGACTCAGTTCATCCCATCTCTCTATTTGTTTTGTTTGATTTTTATTGTTGTCAGCAGTACCTTTTAGGTGCTTTGTTAATTTGATGGTTGGTTTATTGTATAAACACAAAAATATGAGTTCTTTTCCTCTCGTTTGCATTTACATCCACAGCCAAGTGACATTAGAGAGGGAGCACACTGTGCCTTCTGCTATCCTTATACCTCTTCTCTGTAAGAGGCAGGGACTGGGGGTGCATTATCTCCCTCTCAAAACCATTTTGATTTATCCCCACTTAATTGTCCTGCTTTTTTTCATTTCTAGTTTTTGATTTTTGTTCTTGTTAAACAGCCCCTCCTTGACAGTGTTTTTTATTTGCTATTTAGAGATTCTGATTGGTTTAATACTAATAAAGAGCTGAGTTCTACCCCAGTGACATGTTAGAATTTGAACAATGAAAGGTGGAAACTGATGTCAGGGCTATACTATAGATTCGCAATAAAACCTTTTGTAGTTTGCTGAAAGTCTTTAGCTGCCTAATTTGACAAATGAAAATCAGTGTATGAAACACTGAACTCTATCTAGCTGATTTAAAGGTCAGGAATTAACCTCTGACAATATCCTGGTGGATCTGGAGTGTCTGTCAGAAATGTCCACTGTAAATATTTCAATCTTTGGCGTTTAGCTTCTTTGATTATATTTGGAAAGATCTGAGCCAATGGAAGAAATAATTATTTTTTGTATAACCTCAATGCAGCCTATGTGTTTGCATTTCATATGAATGCATAATTCATTACATATCCCAGAAACTGTAAATACTGTTTCATCCCCAGGGACCCACTTTAAATATCTTTAAACACATTTCAGGCAACTCAATTAAATATTTATTACTCAGCATTTACCAACCTCTTGAGCTTTCCTGATTTTAATCATTCTACCAATGGTAGCCATCTCTTAAACTGCGAAGGGCCTAAACTGTGGAATCTCCTCCCTAAATCTGTTACCTCTCTCCCTCACTTTCCTGCTTTAAGCAACTCTTGACAACCTACATCTTTGACCAAGCATGGTCATTTAATATCTTCTTATGTGACCCATTATCTGTAACCATGTGTCACAAATCACCTTGGGAAGATTTGTAATGTTAAAAATACTAAAAAAGTGCAAGTTGTTTTTGTTATAGCTGACTAGTTCAATTTAGTATTCTGAGAAGCTTCTGAAATCTATTCTATGTCACAAATCATGTGAGAAAGAGTTTTTAGATTACACAACTCAGCCAATTAAATTGCCACAAAGAAAACCTGATAGGAATGATTGGCGCAGATGCAATCTAATTAATCTAATCTCCCTACACCAAAAGTCAGTATCATTTTAAAAAGCTTTTAGGGATGGAATCTTAGGAAACAGAAGTATTCTAATGAAGTGGATTCACACTAAACGTATACACTGAAATTATTTATTTATTTTAATATGCTGAGACTAATCTTATGAAGAACATAGCATCAGGAGTGTACTACAATTTACTCTTTAAAAAATGTATTAACATAGCTATAATTTGAATAATGTGGAGATCTTGTGAGTAGCGTCTCCAAGGCAGAAGGCCTACATTCAGGTCTAACTCCAGATCATGATATTCCAGAAATTCGCATTCATACGAGAACAAATTCAGTGTCAGTCTACATTTCACCCAAAATGTGGCAGTGTCAGGCAGTAAGAGTGGGAAAAATATTCCTACTCAGCTTTGCAATGAAAGAAAATTGGAGTTAATACCATTACTAATCATACCTCGAAAATACAATATACATGTAAAAATGCACATTGTCACAGCAAATCAGAACCGAACCCCTTACCCTACGTGTGGTGCAGTGAATCAGGTCTACCTTTGGGCAGAAATCTGAGGCAATAATTTTTTCCATTAAAAAATTATTAACTTGTTTCATAATAAAGCCAATGGCGCTTTAAATTATATTTTACAACTATTAGTACATAAGTATTAATGCATCTAAATGCAATGCTACTGTCCAATATTCAAATGTAATTTGATATATAGGTTATATATGCTAAAAGGGGTGAAGGAAGTATTACATGGTCAGGTTAAATATTTGAATATTAATTGTTCAGCATCACTGGCTAAGCCCTCCATGGTTGCAATTATTGCTAACTTTGTCAAATTTACTCTAGCCTGAAATTCCTCGGTTGCACAGTAAACTATTTTAGACTGGTGTTAGCCTTTACAATCTGGGCATGCAGTTATCAGGCACAATGCAGGTTGCCAGCCGATCGTTCTTTCTGGCTCAAACACACAAGGTATTTTTTTCTAAGGATAGAAGCCACAAAAGTAAAGGTTCAAAGCTAAAACTGCAGAATGGAAATATCTAACAAATTTAGATGCCTACTGATGCCAAGAAGGCATTACTGCCGGTGAAAATCACAAAGTTGTTTCACGTGACTGGGAAGAAATGGAATACAACTATGTAAAGATTATTTGGCAAAGCCTTGGTCAGTATTTTACAGTTTACATAAAGGAAACCAGATTGACTTCATACTCACATCCCATTCATACTTTCCAAATCTCCAAATGAATTATATATAAACAACTGAAATAACTTGGGCTGGGGTTTTCTCATTTTTCAATGGGAAAAATGTTATTAATATTATTATTCAGAATTGGAGAAAACATTCTTGGGAACTCCAGTTTAATAATTTGAAGTGATTTACATGACTATGGTATTTTCAATTTGAAAAGAAAGTAATTTGCATAATGTACTTGGAGAACAAAACCACCTATCTGTTCTTGAGTTGTATTGATTAGCAGACCATTCATTTCAACTGTGAAAAATCAGATTTTCAGTTATTTCTCTTTTTCAATTGATGATATTATCTTCAGTTCCAAAAGCTCTTTTTGACAACTGAGCCATTATGAAAGCTTAACTTAGTTTCAAAAGCTTAAGCGGCATCTACTTTGGTGTGCATGTTTGATTGACAGTTTTAAAGTATTATCTCTGTTTGGTACAGTTAGATGCCTGCTTGTTTTTACAACTAAGCAACAATTTGAGTGTTTTGTTTAATTTGTTCTACAGTATTTGAAGTATGGTGGTTGTTCTTTTGTAACAACTCTATTAGACTGTATTTTTTTCATGTCCATGTCAAGGACTTTCTGTTGCTACTACACAGCACCTGATGTCTTTACGTAGTGGATACTAGTCGACTAGCTATAGAGGATTCATTGGGGGAACAGAGAGGGCTTGGAGAGATGAGGAGAGAGTAGCGATGATTAGGGGGAGTAGGAGCAACACAGAAATCTAGACTGAGACTTAATGAAGTAAAGCAAGCTTTCAATCAGCCACCTCGGCACTTGTATTCCTCCAAAACTGTTTCAGGAATTAGGAAATCTGATTCCTGACCTTCCAATCTCAATGATTCAAAAATATGGGCAGTAAGCACAGGCAGAGATGACATGCTTAGATTTCCAAAATTGGGAAATGGCCTTATTCATATTTCACAAGACCAGTGATTAGGCACATGTGACTGCAATAAATTAAATCAAATCACTGATGAAGTTAATAAATATGATTACATAACATGCACTCGTGAACCAAGGCAAGATTGAACTAATTGATCTGTTTTGATTTCACACCTCAAATCTTTTGATGGATTTCAACATCAATTTTATATTTTTTCCTAGTCTTAACAGCTGTGTCTCACCATGTTGTGAATGGTTAGTTGTAAGGAGCATTTGAAGAGAGAACAGCAAAAGGAGAGTAGCACTTTGGAAAATATCATATCCATCTGGATGCAGTAATATTATGAGAAGCTAAATGTCCCATATAACACAATATTCTGCATTTCCTTATCATAAGCTCTGTCAAAAAGTAACAATTGCACATTTTTAAAACAAAATACTCAATGTTCATTAAATTAAATGCATACGTTTGAGCTAAATAGTTCACATAGAACCAGGAAAATATAACCACATTTTCTATGGACCTTATTCTCAAATTCTAAGGTGCGAGACAACATCACTGCTATATTTAACGTTTTCCTTGCCTTTTAAGAGACTTGAATACAGATTTCCTATTGAGTTAGTCATGAACAGCCCACCTTGCTCTGCCTAACTAATCTGCTACTGGAATTTCTTGTGATAGTTAATTCTCCTATTAGAATGAAGACAAGAACCTTTGGGAGCAGGAAAAGAATAAGAAGAACCAAAAAGCTCCTGTTTTGCATAGATTAATCCCACTTGACCAATAATAACCCCTTCTTGCTTCTCTTACATATCTGACAACTTGCATTTTGACTCATTTAGAGTCATAGAGCTGTACACCATAGAAACAGATTCTTTGGTCCAACTCATCCATGCTGACCAGATATCCTAAATTAATCTAGTCCTATTTGCCAGCATTTGCCTCATATTCCTCTAAACCCTTCCTATTCATATATCCATCCAGATGCCTTTTAAATGTTGTAATTGTACCACCCACCACCACTTCTTCTGGCAACTCATTCCGTACACGCACCACTCTCTGCATGAAAAAGTTGCCCCTTAGGCCCCTTTTCAATCTTTCCCCTCTCACCCTAAACCTATGTCCTCTAGTTTTGGACTCCACTACCCTGGGGAAAAGACCTTGGCTATTCATCCTATCCATTCCCCTCATGATTAGATTAGATTAGATTAGTTACAGTATGGAAACAGGCCCTTCGGCCCAACAAGTCCACACCGCCCCGCCGAAGCGCAACCCACCCATTCCCCTACATCTACCCCTTACCTAACACTACGGGCAATTTAGCATGGCCAATTCACCTGCCCTACACATCTTTGGACTGTGGGAGGAAACCGGAGCACCCGGAGGAAACCCACGCAGACACGGGGAGAATGTGCAAACTCCACACAGTCAGTCGCCTGAGGCGGGAATTGAACCCAGGTCTCTGGTGCTGTGAGGCAGCAGTGCTAACCACTGTGCCACCGTGCCACCCAATGATGTTTATAACCATCTATGAAGTCACCCCTCAGCCTCTGATGCTCTGTGGAAAATAGCCCCGTTCTATTCCACCTCTTCCTATAGCTCAAACTTTTCAACCCTGGCAACATCCTTGTAATTCTTTTCTGAATCCTTGCAAGTTTCACAACATCCTTTGAAACAGTTTCAATAGTTGTCAGACATAGCTAAGTGATAGCACTCTCTCCTCAAAATCTTCGCGTTTGAGTTCCATGCCAAGGATTTCAAGAAAAATCTAGGCTAACACTCCAGTGGAGTACTGAGGGACTGCTACATTTCCAGAGATGTTTATTTTCGAGTGACATTTTAAAGGCTTTGCCTGCCCTCTCGTGTGTAAAAGATCCTATGGCACTATTTTGAAGAAGCAAGCAATTTCTGCTGGCGTGTCTCCACCAAAATCAGAAAAACAGATTCTCTGGCTATGTATTTCATTGCTGTTTTCAGAGCCTTGCTGCATGTACATCGACTCTTATGTCTCTTACAATATAACAAAAATTTACTTTTTGTCTTCCCTGAGCATTTATCACTTAAATCCTGACACTATTTTGAAAAAAAAAGGAGCAGGGGTGTTATTCTCAGTGTCTTGGTCAATGTTTCACCCTCAGTCATTATTCAAAAGCATATTATCTAGTCATTAACACATTATTGTTTGTGGGAATTTGTTGGCATAAATTTATTGCACTATTTCTTGCAAATTACCATGCCACTGCAATTCAAAAGTACTTCCTTGGCTGTAATGTTCCTTGGGATGTCCTAAGATCATTAAGAGCATTATATAAATTCAAGTCTAGAAGTTTTTGTGACACAGTGCAGCATTCCCTCTAACTTTATTTTTCGTGTGAGCCTCCAAGGTCAGTTTGCAGCAGGGACTTCTGGAATTAGAAATGTGTGATCCACGTAGGCGGATGTGTGATCATCATGGAAACAGCAAATGCAATATGCACATAGCCATGCAGCTTAGAGGGAACATTGGCACAGTGTTAGTACTCCCATTACTGTGCTAGAAGACCCTGGTTCAAGTCCCACCCGCTCCAGGGATCTGTTGTAACATAGGGTTAACCTATAAATTCAAGTCTTCCATTCCTGCTTTGCAGTTGAAAATATTTTACCTGGCTTTTTTTTAATATTTTTAAACTTGTGTCTTATTAATCCTTCAGTCCTTGAGACTGAAAGGTCAGTTTTGCCACTTCCTATAGTATAATCCCAAAGATCTCAACTAAATCACTCAATCTTTGAAATATATTGTTTTAATGTCATCACCTTCAAAAATGCAATTCTATAAGGACAAGATCATTTGTCCTCAGAAAATACCATGAAATTGTCTTAAGGTATTTATTTCTGCAAACTGAAAAGGAATTAAAGTACTCCCTCTAGAGGGCTTGAAGATAGCTCACTGCATCTCTTATCTTGTCAGGTTCCTGCTATTTTGTAGATGGCAATAAATAAAGAGGCCTGTGTGGTGATAAAATGGAATGATTGCCTTTATTTCAGAACTATCGGGGGACTGACAGGTGTGTACAGCTGGGTGGAATTTAGTTATGCTTCAGTCCATGTTGCACTCGATTTTCCTGTTGTGCAGCGTTGGATAATTCCTGCGGTTTGACAGGTACAGTCACAATCAGTCAAAGCAACATCCGATTCCAATCCCAGGGGTTGGCTACACTGTCAGTTGCTTGGCCCAAATAGATTTTCAGGATCTATTTTCTTGCAGTCCAAGGATTGGGTCACACTTTCTCCACTCAGTCTAAGAATTACATTTGCAGTAGATCAGTCAAAGTACTGTGGAGACATCAGTCTGGAAGTGGATCAATCTTTCCTGCTATCTGACAAAGGCAAGGATTGGTTATGATAAAAGTGGATTGAAGAGCACTTAATGGTGAGGCGTCCCCAGTGAGTAAGTGGGAAAGGTTAATAGCTTGGGAGTCTAAAGTAGATGTGTTGTTGAGTTGACATGATGCAGGCAATATTTGAGACCATAGCCTTGATGATAGGCATGTGCAGTAGCAAAGTTGGAGTGAGTGTGAATTTGAGGTAACAGACACAATATTACACTTACTCTTAGCAAGTGCAGAATGACATTAACCAGCAACTGTGCTACTGAACATCCTGCTTCACCTGGGTCACAACACTTACCTAGTTGAAATTTGCCTCCAGTTTGGCTTGATTTGGAGTTAAGGTCTTATGTGACAACCCACAGGTAAAAGGACAAATCTCCTCTCCAGGCTCATCCACTAAAACCTCTGAATTTTTGTCTGTGAAGCAGAGAGAAAGCTTTCCTTTTCTCTGGATCTCGTGTCCTCCATAGTAACCAACAGACACCACAATGTCAGAGCCAGTTTCTGATTTGTAGTTCCTGAATGATGTGTTGCTGAGCTTTAATTATGGTACCCACAGCAAGAACGGTAGGAGATCCTGGCAGTAGTGAATACTTCCCCTCTCTGTGCAATTCTAGGAGAAGTACACTCAAGAGCCTAGTTTCATGATAATTAACTGTCTGACCTGCACATATAACTGATTTAACTGATCCATTTAGGTTTTTGTCCATGATAACTCGCAGATGGGGGATTCAGTGCTGGTAATGCCATTGAATATTAAGAGACATTCTCATTTCTGGCTCATGGTTATCACCTCACATTTTGAGTTGCAAAAAAATGTCTGAATATTATCCAAGACCTGTTTCATGTCAGCAATTGCTCAATGGTGATCAGGCAGTCTACAGATGGTGGATTATGCAATTGCAATCTTTCAATTTTGGTCTTTTGCAAGTTTTCACCTGGTTTACTTATGTTCAGCTGCATTATTACAGTAAGTGGCAAACAACCCTTTCCCATGAGGTAATAGTTTGCCTAACTGAAATAATTTTTACATCAGGATATAACAACATGCCAATGTTTATGTGAACAAGGCACAAGGAGAATGTATGTCCCATGACTGTACAAGAAACACAGCTTTAATATACATTTATTGAATCATCAAGATTTCTCTCACCACCCCTTTTCCCAAGTGTGGATTAATTCTTTCACTCTGAGACTCCTTGTATTTTGAAATCATTCCAGAAAATGAGGCAATTAGTTTATTCAAACATAAGGTTAATTATTTCATCTTTTCTTCCAGCTGTTGGCGTGCAGATTAATCTCTCATTAATGCGACAGAAATTCTGGATGGCTACACAGCAGGTAAAGTCTGAAATTTTAGCTGATAAGTGATTTCTCAGGTTATTTTCTATGAATTGTATTTTACTTAGCTTCTTCTCTGCCCTCAATGCTATCCCAAATTCCTTTTAATCTGAATCCATACAGTTGTCAGAGACAGGACATTGTCATTTAATTTTGGCTCAGAAACCACTTTGGTTGCCTATTGATGCACCAAGTTTCTTTGGAATTCCTTGTTAAACTGTGAGAAAATAAGAAAACATGTGAGAATTCCTGTTAATTTTTATTAACAGTCATAAATAAATTTATGGAAACAGCATGCTTGATGGGTGAATAGATTTTTCTCATTTTGTACTATGCAATGTCAGGATCTTTGTAGAACAACAAATCAACCACACAGTGAAACAAACAGCAAATAATTCTTCGAGCCTTTATTGAGCTTTTGCTCCGAATATTCACTGCATTCAGACCATGAGAACCCATCAACAAAGCAGAAAGAAGAATTATTTATTCAAAACTTTATCTACTTCTATGGAATCTATTCTTTTTAACAGATTTGCATATATTTGTTAGACAAATTATTTGAGTTGAAGTTATGTGACAGGGAGTGGGTTCTTCAGTGTATGACATGATGATCATGCATACATAATCTTTGTAATTATAGTGTTTGTTTTAAAACAGTTCACATTTCAATTGTGCATTTTTACACCAAAAATTTGAAACTATCCCATGACGTATTAGTATATGTTATTATATTATATACTGGTACCTAACACTATGCTAATTGTATACATTAATATGGAATTTCTTACAATACTTAAACTTGTTTTGCTCACCATGCTTAAAATATCTGTCTGATAAAGGATAATATAAGCAAGTTTGCCAATGACAAAAAGATTAGTGGAATACTAATTAATGGAGATGGAGCATAAAATTGCAAATGGACATTGATGAATTAAGTAAGTGAGCATGACTGCGGCAAAATATAAGTGTGAGATCATCCATTTTGGCAAACATAAGAATCTGTCTGAATATTTTTTTAAATGGTGAGAAGTGAAGAACAGTGAAGGTCCAAAAAGACTCAGGATTTCAAGTAAACAGATCACAAAAATGTGTTAATCAGGAATGAAAACAATTCAAAAATGTTAGTTTTTATTCCTTTAAGGCTATCTAGATAGAGGAAAAAGTTTTGTTGCAGCAATACAAAGCCTTTGTTTGACCACTGTAAGAATTGTGTACAATTCTGAGCACTAGAATATAACCAAAGCTCACTCAGAGCCGAGACTATATAAACAAATCTAGCTTTTCTGGAATATGAAGATTGAGTAGTGTTTTTATTGAAGCTTTTAAGATTTTGAAAATAATTGATACAGTATGTAAAGAAAATAATTTATGTCCCCTGGTGGGGTGCCTAGGACCAGGGAACATAACCTTAAAAACAGAGGCAGATCATTTGAGTGAAATTTAGCATTGTTTAACACAAAGTTTCACCCTATCTCCCACAAAAAAGTAGTAAAATAATTAATTACTACATTTGATACTAAATTACTCATTTTAAGTTTGAGATTGATGATTTTTTTAACAAGCAAGTTCATTCAGGAATATGAAGCCAAGGTGAGTGCACTGGGAGTTAAGATACTGCTCACCCATAAACTCACTGGTTTGAGGGCTGACAAACATAGTCCTATAATTCTTTGCTTACCAAACTTAACACAATGCAATGTAATTACTTGCTCTGTTATTTTAAGATGTGTTAACTATATTTTAAACAGAGTAAATAAGGAAGAATTTAAAATGAATTTGCTTAATATTTGTTCATTTGTAACTCAAATAAAACCTTCAATGTTTAAATCCCTGAAATTTACATAATCACAGAAGTAACCCAATTAAATTCATGTTTTGTAAGACTTTTTTCCAGTAATTATAAGACTATCTTACTAGAGGAAAGCTATGTTGTTAAAGAAAGGTAATAGAGGTCTCCTTTAAGGCATGCAGCACATTAGCTTTTGAAAAGCAGTTGTTTCCATGGGAACAGGTCCTTGTAATTTGATACCGTTTTGTGCATGAGTTAATAAGGTTGATCCTGTGATGTGCAGTAATGGCTACAGCACTGCAGAGTGGGAGTTTCTCTCCCCAGGCATAAAAGCAAAAACCCTGACTGAAATATACATGGCATCGACAACTTGCTTTGGACCACATCAGTCCTATCACCTACGTTATTTAAATTACAGAACCAACTACAAGAAAAGCAGCAATATCCAAATTACATCTTCTTCTCCAGATCTTACAAGATGAGGGAAAAAGTATGAATAATCAAAATAACACCCTTCTTTTGAGACACAATTGTCTCAGTAATCTATTCTCACATTGTAAATCTTATGCACTCACAAGCCTGGGAAATTGTAAGAGCCCATTTTTTGGACCTTTGTAGCCTGAGTTAGTCCCAATATTCAGACCTCATAATGAAATCTGAGATGCCACAGCCGTCAGTGCAGCCTGAATTCAAGCAGTAGCATGCTGTGAAGGTCACAGTTGAAGAACTATTCCCTAGTTACTCCTATGTTGCAGTACAGACTCTTTCCCTCTGAATGCTGAAAGTCAGCTAACTAGCAGATGGACATAAGGAAATGGGATTCTCTCTCAGCCTGAATGCTGAAAGTCAATATTTGACAAAAGGATTCAAAACTACAGAATCTTAAACAATTTTCAAAACTTAGGGTCATGAAACCAACTGTTCAAGTACTAACATAAATACCTCCACCGCAAGAGCCATTGTGTTCAACTAGCCAACGATTCAACTTAATGAACATAGAACACAGAAAAGTACAGCACAGAACAGGCCCTTTGGCCCACGATGTTGTGCCAAGAATTAATCCTAATGTAAAACAAAATAACCTAACCTATGCACCCCTCAATTCACTGCTGTCCATGTGTATGTCCAGCAGTTGCTTAAATGTCCCTAATGACCCTGCTTCCACCACCACCACTAGCAACGCATTCTATGCATTCACAATTCTCTGATGTCTCCTCTATACCTTCCTCCAAATATCTTAAAACTATGACCCCTCATGCCAGTCAGTCCTGCCCTGGGGAAAAGTCTCTGGCTATTGACTGTATCTATGCCTCTCGTTACCTTGTATACCTCGATCAGGTCACCTCTCTTCCTCCTTCTCTCCAGAGAGAAAAGTCAGATCTTAGTCAACCTCTCTTCATAAGACAAGCCATCCAGTCCCAGCAGCTTCCTGGTAAACTATCTCTGCACTTTCTCCAAAGCCTCTGCATCTTTCCTATAGTAGGGCAACCAGAACTGGACACAATATGCCAAGTGTGGTCTCACCAGGGATTTGTAGAGCTGTAGCAAAACCTCGCAGCTCTTAAACTCGATCCCCCTGTTAATGAAAGTCAAAACACCATATGTTTTCTTAATAGCCCTATTCACTTGGGTGGCAACTTTGAGGGAACTATGTACTTGAACACCAAGATCCCTCTGTTCCTCCACACTGCCAAGAATCCTGTCTTTAATCTAATATTTAGCATTCAAGTTTGGCCTTCCAAAATGCATAACTTCACATTTATCCAGGTTGAACTCCATCTGCCATTTCTCAGCCCAGCTCTGCATTCTGTCTGTGCAATAGCCCTCGTTACTATCAACGGCACCTCCAACCTATGTGTCATTTGCAAATTTACTAACCCACCCCTCGACCACCTCATCCAAGTCATTTATAAAAACTACAAAGAGCAGAGGCCCAAGAACAGAGCCCTGCGGGACCCCACTCAACACTGACCTCCAGGCAGAATACTTTCCATCTACTACCACTCTCTGCCTTCTGTCAGCCAACTAATTCTGAATCCAGATAGCCAAATCTCCCTGTATCCCATACTGCCTACCATAGGGAACCTTATCAAATGCCTTGCTGAAGTCCATATACACCACATCCACTGCTCGACCGTTGTCAACCTGTCTTGTCACCTCCTCAAAGAACTCAATAAGATTAGTTAGGCATGACCTGCCCCTTACAAAGCCATGCTGACTGCCTTTAATCACTGTTGTGGTTTTGTTCGCCGAGCTGGGAACTTGTGTTGCGGACATTTTGTCCCCTGTCTAGGTGACATCCTCAGTGCTTGGGAGCCTCCTGTGAAGCGCTTCTGTGATGTTTCCTCCGGCATTTATATTGATTTCTATCTGCCGCTTCCGGAAGCGGCAGATAGAAATCACTATAAATGCTGGAGGAAAGATCACAGAAGCGCTTCACAGGAGGCTCCCAAGCACTGAGGATGTCACCTAGACAGGGGATGAAACGTCTGCAACACAAATTCCCAGCTTGGCGAACAGAACCACAACAACGAGCACCCGAGCTACAAATCTTCTCACAAACTTTGCCTTTAATCATGCTAAGATTTTCCAAATAGTCATAAATCCTATCCCTCAGAATTCTTTCCAAACCTTGATGACCACTGACATAAGACTGATTGGTCTGTAATTGCAAGGGATTTCCCTATTATCTTTCTTGAAAAGAGGAACAACATTCGCCTCCTTCCAATCCTCCAGTTAGACTCCCGTGGAGAGTGAGGAAGCAAAGATCTTCGCCAACGGCTTAGCAACCTCCTTTCTCATTTCCTGGAGCAGCCTAGGATAAGTCTGGTCTGGCCCTGGGGACTTATGAATTTTATAAATTTGCCAAAATTACAATTACATTAACTTCATCAATCTTGATCTGTTCAAGCCTGATTCCCAGCTCCTCAAAGTTCTCATTTCCCTTCCAGGTCCCTTTCCTTAATGAAAACCAAAACAAAAAACTAATTTAGGGCTTCCCCTATCTGCTCAGAATCCACACACTAGTTCCCTACGCTAGCCCTGATTGGCCTTACCTTCTCCCTGATCATTCTCTTATTCCTCACGTATGAGTAAAATGCCTTTGGGTTCTCCCGAATCCTTCCTGCCAAGCCTTTCTCATGCCCCCTCCTGGCTCTCCTCAGTCCATTTCTGAGCTCCTCTCTAGCAAGCCTGTAATCCTCTAAAGCTGTGCTAGACCCTTGTTTCCTCCACCTTACGTAAGCTTTTGAACAATTTTGAAAAATTCAGACACTGATCTGTACATTTGTTTTTATTAAACTTTTATCTTTTTGAACTTATCACTTAATTCTATTCTGGGTCTGCGTTAACTTACTAAGAATTATCAGCTTTAGAAATTAATAAACTGTCTCTTTGTTAACTAACGGAAGCTTCGTTAAAATGGTTCATTTTAAAATATAATTCAGTTGGATTTGGGGAGAAAGGTATCCACAATTAACTTTTTTACCACTAACCAAGAATGAGGTGAATAAAGATAGGAAGCCAGTTCATCCCTCCTCACCTGGGAGTTTAACAATTTTGGGAAATGTAACAAATTGTGGAAACTAACCTGGGATCCCTGCATGAGTGCAATAAGTACCACCCACCATGGTGATGTAGTATGGACTTGTGATCTGAATGGCCTCGGATCTCAAACAAACAAGTGTTACAACTAGACCCTGAGCAAGGTTCCCGAAGTTATTACAGTTCAGGATGGGTTACCCAAATTGCCAAAGAATCACAAATGAACTGGTTACCCTTCTTTATCCACTCATCCTCTCAATTGATTGCGACAAAGTTAATTTTTCAAGAATCGGCTGCCTAATGGATATATTTCTCCCAGACACAATGAATTTGATTGAAGGGTGTAACTTTAACTGGCTTACTTGATTTAATAAAAGAGTGAATTTATTTAAAGGTAAGAAGAAGTAATAATGCAAAACCTATAAACACAAATTAGAAAGAAGTGAGTCCAAAAAAATGACGAAAGTTACAAGATATAAACATGTAAGGGTTTAGAAAAGATTTACAAGGATGTTGCCAGGGTTGGAGGGTTTGAGCTATAGGGAGAGGCTGAACAGGCTGGGGCTGTTTTCTCTGGAGCGTCGGAGGCTGAGAGGTGACCTTATTGATGTTTATAAAATCATGAAGGGCATGGATAGGGTAAATAGGCAAAGTCTTTTCCATGGGGTGGGGGAGTCCAGAACTAGACAGCGTAGGTTTAGGGTGAGGGGGGAAAGATATAACAGGATTCTAAGGAGCAGTAGGTGGTGCGGTTATGGAGTGAGCTGCCAGAGGAAGTGGTGGAGGCTGGTACAATTGCAACAGTTAAAAGGCATCTGGATAGGTATATGAATAGGAAGGGCTTAGAGGGATATGGGCCAAAAGCTGGCAAATGGGAACTGCATTAGGTTGGGTTATGTGGTCAGCATGGATGAGTTGGACCAAAGGGTCTGTTTCCGTGCTGTACATCTCTATGACTCTATATGGACCAGTCCCTATGGGTTGTGTGTGAGGAGTAGATAGTGCAACATTGATAATTTGGGAATCTTGCCTTTGCAGATTAGTTAAGATTCTTTGTCAAAGAACAAAATTCGAAGAAATTTACGGCACAGAAATGGGCCCTTCGGCCGTCCTGCACCGATCCTGATCCTCTATCTAAACCTGTCACCTGTTTTCTAAGGGTCTGTATCCTTTTGCTCCCTGCCCATTCATGTATCTGTCTAGACACATCTTAAATGGCGCTATTGTGCCTGCCTCTACCACCTCCGATGGCAATGCATTCCAGGCACCCACCGCCCTCTGCATAAAGAACTTCCCACGCATATCTCCCTTAAACTTTTCCCCTCTCCTTTTGAACTCATGACCCCAAGTAATTGAGTCCTCCACTCTGGGAAATAGCTTCTTGCTATCCACCCTGTCTATACCTCTCATGATTTTGTAGACCTCAATCACGCCCACCTCAACCTTCATCTTTCTAATGAAAATAATCCTAATCTACTCAACCTCTTTTCATAGCTAGCACTCTCCATACCAGACAACATTCTGGTGAACCTCCTCTGCTCCTCTCCAAAGCATCCACATCCTTTTGGTAATGTGGCGACCAAAATTGTAACCAGTATTCCAAAGGTGGCTGAACCAAAGTCTTATACAACTGTAACATGACTGCCAACTCTTGTACTCAATATCCCATCTGATGAAGGAAAGCATGCCATATGCCTTCTTACCACTCTATTGACCTGTGTTGCCACCTTCAGGTAACAATGAACCTGAACACCCAGACCTCTCTGTTCATCAACTGTCCCCAGGACTTTTCCATTTACTGTACAGTTAACTCTTGAATTAGATCTTCCAAATGCATCACCTCGCATTTGCCTGGTTTGAACTCCATGTGCCATTTCTCTGCCCAACTCTCCAATCTATCTATATCCTGCTGTCTTCTCTGTCAGTTCCCCTTCACTACCTGCTACTCCACCAATTTTAGTGTGATCTGTAAACTTACTAATCAGATCACCTATACCTTCCTTCAGATCATTTATATCTATCACAAACAACAGTGGTCCCAGCATGGATCCCTGTGGAACACCACTGGTCACAGGTCTCCATTTTGAGAAATTCCCTTCCACGAGTACTCTCTGTCTCCTGTTGCCCAGCCAGTTCTCTACTCATTTAGCTAGTATACCCTGGACCCCAACGACTTCACCTTCCTCGTCAGCCTACTATGGGGAATCTTATCAAACGCCTTACAAAAATTTCTGTATATGACATCTACAGCCCTCATCAGTCAACTTTGTCACTTCCTCGAAGAATTCTATTAAGTTGGCAAGACATGAGCTTCCCTGCACAAAAACATGTTGCCTGTCACTGATAAGTCCATTTCCTTGCAAATGGGAATGGATCCTGACCCTCAGTATCTTCTCCAGCAGCTTCCCTACTACTGATGTCAGGCTTACTGGTCTATAATTACCTGGATTATCCCTGTTATCCTTCTTAAACAAGGGGACAATATTAGCAATTTTCCAGTCCTCCAGGACCTCCCCTGTGTTCAAGGATGCTGCAAAGATATCTGTTAAGGCCCCAGCTATTTCCTCTATCGCTCCCTCAGTAACCTGGGATAGATCCCGTCCAGACCTGGGGACTTGTCCATCTTAATGCCTTTTAGAATACCCAACACTTCCTCCCTCCTTATGCCGACTTGACCTAGAGTAATCAAACATCTATCCCTAACATCAACATCCAGCATGTCCCTCTCCTCGGTGAATACTGATTCAAAGCACTCATTAAGAATCTCACCCATTTTCTCTGACTCCACGCATAACTTTCCTCCTTTGTCCTTGTGGACCAACCCTTTCTCTAGTTACCCTCTTGTTCCTTAAATATGAATAAAAAACTTTGGGATTTTCCTTAACCATGTTTGCTAAAGATATCTCATGACCCCTTTTGGTTCTTTTAATTCCTCATTTCAGATTGGTCCTATATTCCCAATATTCTTCCAAAGCTTTGTCAATGTTCAGTTGCCTAGACCTTATGTAGGCTTCATTTTTCCTCTTAGCTAGTCATCCATGGTTCCCTAATCTTGCCATTTCTATCCCTCATTTTCACAAGTCCTTTGCTTTGACTGGTTTACTGGTTAACCGACTTCTAGCACTCAGTTAAGGAGAGTACTTTACCTGCAACACAGGAGTAACTAGTGGGTGGTTCTTTGACTGTGACCTTCACATCATAGTAGTGCTCAAACCCAGGCTTATACACATGAATACTTCAGCCCTCTGGCACACATGAGCATCTCAGCCCACTAGCACTTAGAAACCACAATTAAATTGGCTTTTAACCTCTGTTCTTTTGAAGTCTTGAAAGGAAAAGACATGAAACATCCACCCAGAATGTTATCTTTTCTCCCATCATGCTTAAAGATGGAGGTAACTCCCAAGAGTTGACAACTCAGTTAATATCATATTTCACTTTTTAAGACCATCCTTTTTAAGCTTCATTGACAGCTCATCAGATGTGACATTCCAGAGCTTCTCACTCAGAGAGTCATTGGATTTACATCTGCAAGCCACATTTCTAAAGAAAATTCAATACACCCATAGGTGATCCATAGTTATGGTTCTTCACCACGGCATTAAGATCTAACATCCAAGTCCATAAGATGATAAGACTTGGAGCAGAAATTAGTCCATTCAGCCCATCAAGTCTGCTCCACCATTCAATCATGTTTCTCATCCCCATTCTCCCTGTAACTCTTGATCTCCTTGACAATCATGAACCTATTTATCTCTGTCTTAATTAGACTCAATGACCTGGCCTCCACGGCCTTCTGCGGCAGTGAATTCCATAGATTCACCGCTTTCTGGCTGAAGAAATTTCTCCTTATCTCCATTCTAAAAGGTTTTCCCTTCCTCTAAAGCTGTACCCTTGGGACCTAGTATCCCCTACCAATGGAAATATCATCCCAACATTCACTCTGTCTGGGTCTCAGTCTAAGAAAGTCCTCCTTGTAGTCTCTGTATTAATGTCTATCATCTAAATGCAACCTGTAGCTAGTTGCTAACATGCAATAAACTACTTCTTCAACATAAGATCCTCTTCTAGTTAGACCATCGTTGTTCTTTTTTCTCTATTGTGTTAGATCAAGAAAGGTCTGTACACCATAGACTTAAAGCAAATACTGGCAGTGAGGTGTAGACACAGTTTAGTTGCATATACAACATGATAATCAACAGGGTGGGTTTCATTTAGTTGCTTCATTCAACAGATGTTAGTGTATTTTATATGATAAAATCTATTGAAGTCTGATGGAATACCTTGGTTTGTGTTAGCATTTTTTTTTGAACTTCAGTGATTTGTAATGTGTGCATGTTCGGGTCTGATCATGTATGCGAGTATAATAGAATATGCAGGTTTATATTGAAGTGTACAAATATATTTGCCCTGATTCTTACAACTGATTGAGCTAATGTTTCTTCTTCTTTGTTGCTGCCATGCACTATTCCATGTACAGTCTAATGATACAGATGTAAGTAAACTACTTTGTTGAAAAGTATGTATGAGGATCAGACCTAAAGTTAGAAACAACTATTGCCCACATACCAAAGAGAAACATACACCATCCTGAATTGGAACATTATTCCCATTCATTCATTGTCATTGGGTCAAAAACTTATCATGAACTCCCTCTGAACACCACTGTGGATACCTACACCAGATAGACTGCAGCTGTTCAAATGTGGCTCACCACCACCTTCACATCATTCGGGGTAGGCAATAAATATTAGTCTAACCAGTAATACTCATATCCTGAAAGAATTTTTTTTAAAAGTTTGTATTTCCTGTGTTCCTGACCTGTATGGAATCTGGCTCGAGTCGAAAATCCAGGTAATTATGGTGGGAGATGACTTATTCTAAAATCCAGAAAATATAATGGAGAAAGTGAAATAAAAACATAACTTATTCAACTACTATGGTTAAGATCTTGCTTTCACACAAAGGGGTAGAATTTGCCTTAAGACAATAATGTCCAAAGAATTAAAACATTAAATTGGTCCCTGATCAATTGAAATGAAATAGACTGACTTCTAGCTCTACTTGTTTCATTCATTGACAGCTTGTTTCATGGGGCAGTACACCTCTTAAAGGAATAGCATATTTTGACAGCCAGTGGATCAAACAAGAATGTTTATTTTGGCAGCAGAGAAGAATCTTGTGTGTCTAATTGGGCAGGGAAAGACCATGCTCATTTTTATACTTTGGCCAATTTTCTCATGATGTCAATCAGAAATTTTGATATAATTTACACCTTGTTTATAACAAAAGGGAGAAACATTTGCTAAACAGATGTCCTCAAAAGAGTGGTGTTTTAATATTAATTTAATATGATGTTCCTGTGTATTACGTATTTCACTTCATCTCATTTTCCAGTGCAGCAACATAGAAGGTACATGCCCCATCAGCTGTGACGATGATGTAAGTATCCAATAATCTTTTAAACTGGAAGAAAATAACTCTTTAAATGATTTACAGAGAAACTACCAAAAACATTCCACATAATTAAAAACTTTTAATCTGTTATACAGGCTCTGAATTGTTTCTTAATAGATAACAATGGGTTCATTCTGATCTCCAAGAAAGAGGAAGAGGTAAGTGTTCTGTTCAGATGGAGGGGTGGTTTTGACTTGAATACAGTAAGGGGTACACAGTGCAATAGGATTGCAGCCATTTTAACATGGGGTCACGATCTGCAGCATAACTGAATATACATAGTATGAAAGTGGAACACACCATTTTTCTCACAGAACACTGGTTAGGTGTTAGTTGGATCATAGGGTAGAATCCTGGGCTCATATTATAGAAAGAATGGCAACTCTTTGGGGCAAGGGTATGCAGCTGGTTCACCAACTTAAGAACAGTGATAGGTAAAAAAATACCTTGTAGTGAATGTTTAAGTAGATGAGAATAAATAAGCAGAAGGTGCGAGATGCTCCAATGTGCTTTTATAAAGGATAGCATAGTGCCAATGTGACTGGTTGGTAATCTACAGCCCCAGGCATATGAGTTCAAATCCTACCAAGGACGATGGTAAAATTTAAATTCAATGAAATTTAAATCTGATAAAATTTGGAATTAAAAAAGTGGCAAATAGCAAAAAGGTAACCATTGTTGTAAAAATACATTTGCTCCACTAATACCCTTTAGAAAAAGGGACTCTGCCATCCTCATCTGATCTGATGAACATATGATGTCCCATAGAAATATGGTCCTCCAAAATGGCACAGAGAGCTGAATAGTTCAAGGACAATTGGGGATCAGCAATAAATAAATACTTTGACAACGATTGCAATGTGAAAGTTCTCGTAATGACTCAGGAGCAGCATGAACAAGGTTCATACTCCTAATTGTGACAAATTACAGTGTTGTTAGGGCTGGATATTTGCTATCGGTGTGTGTAGCTAAAGCTGGGAATTTTCCTGATCTGGCAGACACATCCCAGTTTGAAGGGTTCAGAATCATGCTATTTTCACTTTGAGTTTGAGCTGGAGTCAGGAGTGTTGACCTTGAAGCAGGTCCAAGGCAGCTGCAGAAGTGCTGAGGTTCACAGATTAGAAGGCCTGCCTTGGTTCCTTGGAATTTTGTCCTAACCTTAAAAAAAACTAGCTTGGTCCTCTATCCTTCATCCCTCTCCCACCCAATCCCCAAAGCTCCTATTACAAACTTACATAGCTTAATTCAGCATGCATTATGTAAATAACCAATGAGCCATATCATAACAGTGTGGAACTGCTGTGAAAAAAAAAATGCATTCAGAAATGTTCTTTGTGAAAATATGCTTCGCAACCCAATAACAGTATAAATGAGAAAGAACATTAAGTGGGAACAACAGATACTGCGGAGAGTTACAATTCTTAATCCTACATTAAATAATTGAAGCATTGATAAAAGAAATTACAAACAAAAACCACATAAAATGTCAATCAAGTAAAGTCAACAACTTACTTCATTTATCAAAATAGAATTCCTGTTGAAATCATGCCTGAATCGGTCTAAACTCTCAGCCAGCAAGGAGAGAAAAAAAGCTAAATCTGCTGAAAACTGACCATGTGGGGAACGAGAGCTGGAATCCTAGAATCACACCCAGATAACTATTACTAAATGACTGAGAAACTTCAGCCCTTATGGCAGAGTTTTGCCAATGCCCTGTCATTCCTGAAAACAGAACTGGAGGGTGCATCACTTCTGCTCTTTTGCTTTTTCCCCATTTCATAGAATCATAGAATCCTTGCAGTGTGGAAGCAGGCGATTAGGCCTATTGAATGCATAGCAATCCTCCAAGGAGCATCCCACCCAAACCCATCCTCCTGCCCTATCCATGTAACCCTGCATTTCCTATGGTTAATCCTTCTAACCTGTGTACCCCTACATTTAACATGGCCAATCCAGCCAACCTGCAAATCTTTGGACAGTGGAAGGAAACTGGTGGCCCCGGAGGAAACCTATGCAGACATGGGGAGAGTGTACAAACTCCACACCGACCTGAGGGTGGAATTAAACTGGAGTCCCAAGCTTTTCAGTGGTGAAACCTGCCATAAGTTTTCAAAATGGTGCAACCAGAGGTGATCTCTAAAAAAGCATTTGGTTAAACAGGAAGGTGCTGCATCACAGCCAAAGCCTTCCTGCTGAATTAATTTGCCATTGATATAAAATTTATTAAGTGAACAAGAGTGCTCAGGTTAAAATTTAAATGTGACTTTATATTGGATTTACTTTATTCATGTATGCATCACCATTATATGTTGACACTAGCTTAGTCAGCTAGTGGTGCAATTCTTAATTAGCATGCACTAATGGTCATAGGGAAGTTAGGGACTTTTATTGTGAAAGAAATGGCATTCTGTTTCTTTGTTCACTCTTTATTAAATGTTCATGTTCAGGTCCAATGCCATGTGATGCTGAATTTCCTCGATAACATGCCACCCTATATGTTTTGAAGGGATATTTGAAATATTGTCGGCGAACTAAAAACTTCGTAAGGACTCTGCCAGCCAACACCCACATAACAGGCCTATATTACTGATACCATTGGTTATTCCCTCATTTTCTTATCTTGACTGACAGATGAAAACCACCTTTCTCATCACATCCAGGATGTCATTCTCACTGCACCCTTCAGTGGTACCAACCCACCTCCTGTCTTCCTTTGGAATCCATTTTCAATCCTCTATAGCAATCAAATTCACTTGCCAATCATCGCAACTTACCCTTGCTGGGCTGATCCATCTCAACTTACCCTTGTTGGTGCTGATCCTTCTTGCAAGTGATCATTCTCCTGCTTCCTTCCTATGTGCTACAGAGGTGACTAAGAGAAACCTCTGACCTCAGATACAACCTTGAAACAAATGTGAACCAGGAAAGACAAGATCCTTATGCACACGTACTATAGAATTATTTTATGCAAATAAGTATTTAGGACATTTAAATGTATTCGCTAAATTGCCGAAGTTGTATAAAAAAACATAAAATTTTTTAATTTTTAATGCTGAAAATTATTAGTACAATAACACCCTCCTGACTTCCAAAGTTGAAACAATACAAATGCCCTCATCATGCTTTCTTGGGCTATTACCATCTATGGTACGTTATAAATGAATCTTTTAGCCTCTTTCAACCATTAATGCAACCTTCCACTCAATTAGTGCAGTCATCCAGGGTTTTGTTTTTCCTGAACTAAGAGTCAGCCATGCTGTTTGCACTGAGGTGCAAATGCCAGTTAACTAACCATTCATGAAATTCTTTAGATTATTGACAATTACAGTATTTATCTGGGCCATTAGATTCCATTGCTTAGTTTTATAATCACAAGGTTTATGTTGAAAACAGCAACATTCTAGAAGTATTTCTTTAACCCAGCTATATTCTGTGACTTGCTGGAGTATTTTTTCATATGCTGCACCACACTGAAATCACCTTAAAATACATCATTAGTTTCCATATGTACACTGACAGCGCTATCACCTCTCTTAACCCCTCTGTTGTCCTTATATTATCAGTGTTTATTCAACATCCAATACTGAAGTGAGCAAAAATATCTTCAAATTAAATATTTAGAAAACTTAAGCCTCTCACCCTTGCCACAAACTACACTCCCTTGCAACCAACTTTGTTCATCTTCCCAGCAACTATCTGAAGCTGAATCAGACCATTCACAACCTCAGGGTTATATTTGACCTCAGAATTCGTTTCCAACCATACATCATCAACAATTGCCTTTTTCCACCTTGTGTCCATCTTGGCCCCTGCCTCAGTCTTGACTTCACAATTCGTTGTCAATCTCCCATATTCAGTCCTTCTAAATTTGAGGGCATCGAAAACTCTGCCCACACCTCATATCCTAACTCACACCAAATTCTAATCACCCATCATCCTGCACTTGCTGAGCTTCACTGGTTCCACGTTAAACAAGATTTCATCCTTGTTTACAAAATCCGACATGACCTGACCTCTTCCAATGACTGTAATCTGCTCCAGATATCTGTACATCTGTAATTTTGACCTCTGTGGTATCCCTGTACTGTGTGAGCAAGCCATCTCATTATGCTGTGAGTTGTTGCTTATGCTGAAGGTTGTTGCTACCATTTTCTTTACACGTAGGAAACCATGGTCTACTTGGTCCTGTTCCAACTGGAAGAGTCTCTTGTTGTTAACAAGATATAGTTAATTGCATGTTAGCAATTAGTTACAGGTTACATTAATTTGATAGAAATTCTTACAGTGAATTAGAGGAGGACCAAATGTTAGGGCTCAACCCTTCAAGAAGTTAAGTTGTTTTCCCCATAAGTCTGTATGACATCATCATTATGACAATCCTCAGTATTAACCCTTTCAGACTCTAATACAACCCCTGAAGCTCTGGAATTCCTTTCCTAAGCAATCCTTTCCCTCAGTTCCCTCCTTCAAGACACGCCTTAAAACCTATCTCGCTAACCAAGTTCCTCTGGTGATCATCTACCCTTGCATATCCTTACATGGCTTGGTACTATGTTTGTTTTATAATGCCTCTGTGAAGTGCCTTGGGGCATTTTATTAGGTTAAAGGCACTCTATCTATTTCCATAGGCACCACTCTTCAATTATATAAGTCTCATCTCTGACACAAAGCCAAGCTCCTGCCTCTAATAATCTTTGTCATCAATTCACAATACAGTGCACATTTAACATTGTTGATTTATTACAACCTTTATCTGGCATACAGGAAATTCTTTGATCAGAACTGAAAATAACAAATACAACTAGATGTCTAGATGTCTAAATGTCTGCACAACTGAACAAATTAAATCCAGACTTTTGGTCATTTTACAGTATGGCAGGTGATAATGTAAATTCCTCATCCACAGCACACATTCTATAAATCTGTTAAATTTTTCAGCTATCCCAGTTTTAATGATTTTCATGTTCTTTAATATAAAGAATAGCTAATTTAAAAATGAAAAGGATATCAATGTCAGTCTCCTTATTAATATTTTTCCTTTACTGATGTCAATGGCTATGCTTCAATTATATAATTGAAAGGAATGCAGTGCCTGTGTGCTCATGTGTGAGAAAAGTTACAGAAGAATGCTTTAAGCAAGGATAATTATACTTCCAAAGATTTTCCTTTGGGTCAGCAGCATTTCTGGGGATTGAATAGTGTCACCATGGTTACACATCATCTCCACATATCATAAACCATGTAAATTAGAATCAGTTTTCCTGAATGTTCACGCTTTTAGTCACACTAACTTTACAGTAGCAAAATGGGAATATCTAATTGATGGTTGCTATGGTAATACAGCAAAGTGTGATACACTGAAATTGCACAGCATTAGTAATTTCTTTAGGAAAAATGTTTACTTATGGCAGATAACACTTTCAAAAGGCAGTACAGCAACTATAGAAATTATACCGGCCAATCTCCATGTGAATTTTTGACAACAAAGCATATAATTCTTGATTTTGTTCCATCTTCCTAAAAATATTTTTGAGAAATATTTGTAAATCAGAACCAAGTTTCTTATATAAGATGTCAAAAATGGTCTTTTATATGACTAACAGCTTTACAGATTGTGAAAATTAAAGATATGTCATTGTAATATGCAGACATCAATATACTGATATTCCAGTCTTCATAAGCCTTATTTCACCTCTAAATAAAAATGATATCCGATAGGTCTCCTTTCTGTAACCTTTGATGTGCTGCTTATTATTTAAAGCTTTTCTCTTTCTATTATGCTCTCTTCAGATTTTGAATTTCTGAATTTAGGATTTACAATTTTTTGATAACTTGGAATTTGCCTCCCTGCTTGACTTTCCATGCTACTGTTTGCATGCCACCATTTTTTCCCCTAAATATTCCTGCTGCTTTTCTGGAATACTGAACCGCAGATTTACGACTACAAAATTGTTGCTGCCAATCACTGCGAATCTGACTCCAGCAAGGTGCTCAGCATAAATATTCTATTATTCTGATAATTCCATTAGTGCATTTAGGAGTGGGAATAGAAATTTAGACAAAAGAAACAGAGGCGGCTGATCCCACAACAAAAGCCTCATTGGCTCACTCATCCCAGGAACACAAGTATTGACACCATGACAACACACGCAGCAGTTAAACTGCCTTATTTACAGTTGTCAGCCACAATAACAGTGCAGGAAAGCAGCAACAATCCTTTTTCAAAAAAACTACTGCGTGCTATAGCCACAATCCATTCACTATCATTGAGGGTCTGTGCCTGTGAAAATCCACAAGAAGCACATGACTTCATTTCAATGAGTGGCCATGGTTTTTTTTGCTCAGAGTATATTAGAATGCACCAAAATCCTGGCCATTTATTCAGGATTTGAGAAGCCTCGCATATTGTGTTCAAATTCACAACAAGACTCTAAAAGGATTCATATCGAAATAAAAATTACTAAATTTCTTGTCTCAAATTTGATTTGCACTATATAGTGATTTGTTGGTTTATTTTCTCTCTCTCAATATATTTGACTATTTGTGTTGTTATTCATCCAAGGAATATGTTTGTTGCTGATAAAGTCAGTATTGATTGCCCTTTTGAAGGTGGTGATGAGGTGCCTTCTTAAACTGATGCAGTCTATATATTGAAGGTACAATGATATTGCTATTTAGTAAAATATTCCATTTTCCTGCATTTTCCTATGAGAACAGAAATGAAACAGACATATAAACCGTTCCTGATATCTCAATCTTTTTATATGGTAGAAGTCACAGATTTGGGTGGTGATTTTAGCGAAGCCTTAGTGGGCTGCTGCACTGCATCTTGTAGATGATGCACGTGACAGCCAGGATTTGTCAACAGTGGAGGCCATGAGTTTAGTGTATGGAGAGCTAATCAAGTAAGTTTATTTGTCCTGGATGTAAATTAGCTTCTTGAACATTGTCAGAACTGCATTCTTCCAGACAATTGGAAAGCATTCCATCCTGACTTTTGTCTCATAGATAGGGGCATCAGGAGGTGAGTACTTACCACAGAATACCCAGTTTCTCACATGTCTTTCTAGCTGTAGTGGTACATTATTAGATTAGATTAGATTAGATTACAGTGTGGAAACAGGCCCTTCGGCCCAACCGACCCGCCGAAGCGCAACCCACCCATACCCCTACATTTACCCCTTACCTAACACTACGGGCAATTTAGCATGGCCAATTCACCTGACCTGCACATTTTTGGACTGTGGGAGGAAACCGGAGCACCCGAAGGAAACCCACTCAGACACGGGGAGAACGTGCAAACTCCACACAGTCAGTCGCCTGTTTATTGGTCCTGTTAAAGTTTTGGTCCATGGTAATCCCATAGAATATTGAAGGTAGAGAATTGAATCATGGAAATTTCTTGAAGTTAAGCAGAACATAAATGCATAAATGCAAAAATGAACATTTTCTTGATTGCAATAAGAATAAAGAGTATCATATGCAAGGTGTAGCAGAGTAATGCCACCTGTTATATATCATTGCATAGAAACAATCTCATCTCTCTTGCTTCTGCATTGCCATACTACAGTTCTTTCTAAAATCATAGGACTATGTTAGCAGTGAATTCATGTTCAGGGGAAGTGTGATTGAATTATTGCTGAATGAGCATTGAATGGATCTCCTAATGTTCTGATACCAGTTGATAGCAAGCAATGATCGATTAATCATTGTACCATTTACAGTTTTTACAGCCTGGTATCATTCTTGAGCACACCATTCATGCAACTAGATACCTGGTCATGGCAAATGAAGCTCAACATAGATTAATTTGTTTTGATAGGAAATATAACAACGTCATGCATGAGCCTATATGTTAGGGGAACAAGGGATCGCAGAGTTCAAATGCACTCATTAGTAAAACTTACGCCACAAGTTAGTAAGGGCATAAAATAAGTGAAGATCTAGAGGGCATAAAATAAGTGAAGATCTAGAGGAATAGAGTTAACAAGTAACTAAGTTGTACTAAACCTTGCATATGATACTCTTTATACTTATTACAATCAAGAAAAAGTTCCTTTTTGTATTAACACATTTATGTACTCCTCAACTCCAAGGCATTTCCTAATTAAACCTTTCTTAGACTCAGTGATAGTACCAGATGGCTGGAGCATTGAAAAGTTACACCCTTGTTCACACCACAGCTTTTTGAGTGAACTGAAAGCTTGTGGAATAAAAGGACAGGAACAACATGAATATGAAGTTGACTGAGCAGCTGGAACCATAGAGCCGTGGTGAACAATTTTTTTTTCTGGAATGAAGGAAGGTTAATAGTGGAATTGCCCAGAAATTGGCCTAAGGATCTCTGCTGTTCCTGATATGTAATATAAACTTAGACCTGGTGTGAAGGGAAAGTTTCAAAATGTTTATACAATATGAAATGTATGTATTTAAGTATTGTAAACTGAGTGGAGCATGGTAAAGTTGGTGGAATGAATAGACAAATTACAGATGAAATTTAATGCAGAGAAATGTAATGCCATTAATTTTGGTAGAAAGAATGTGGAGAGGCAATATAAATAAAAAGTAAAGTTTAAAGGGAGTGCAGAATAGGAAGGACCTGGGTATATATGAGTATATATTCTTGAAGGTTACAAGACAGATTGAGACAGCAGTTAATAAAGAATATGGAATCCTGAACTTTATCATTAGGCAAAAGAGCAGAAAAGTTAACTTTGAAATATCTTTAACACTGATTTGACTCAGTTGGAGTACTGTCTCCTATCCTGGTTCCTGCACTTTGGGAATATCATGATAGCATTAGAGCAGATGTTGAAAGGTTTCATGAGAATGGTTCCAAGGATAGGGAAATTCTGTTACGTGGAAAGACTGAAGAAGCTTGAAAAATTAAAGATTGAGAGAAGATTTGTTTGAGGTGTTCCAAATCATGAGGGGTCTGGCCAGAGTAGAGAGAGAGAGAAACTGTTCCCATTGGTTGATGAATTAAGAACCAATAGTCCATGATAGTAGCTCATGATAACTCATGCCCACCACCCTGCCCGTCATTCTTTACTCTTATGACCTGCATGCCAACTTACCTACAGGCAGAGCTCTGGAGCCATGTTACGATGAAATAAATTTCTAGATGTCTATTAATATCTATATCAGTATAATAAAACACTCCCATTCTTCATATCCCTTTCAAAAATTTTAAATCTCTGCTAGTATTTGTAAAATCTAACAGACTTGTATTCATAATCAAATATCTAATGCAATTAATTCTTTAATAATATTATTGGGCTAACAATCAAAATGTAAACTTAGGATCCTCCACTGGGATAATTTCAGGATGTAAAAAAGGAATCAAGCATTAGTAATGACATAATGATATCCCTTAAGATCGTATCCATAAACGGTTATTGTGACTATGAAACTTTCTTTTATCTTTTACTATCACAATTTGTTTTTACTTTTAAAGGGCTATGGATTTAAATAACAAATCAACTTGATAGTGTCACAGATGTTCTTCACTCTTCAAAAGATTGATATCTACTCTAAATTTTTTCCCACATTGCAGCGAGAATGGGTTTTGTTTAACAAAAGGCCAAGCAAAGTTCAAATTTCCTTCATGTGTGAGTTGCACCCCATACTCTTACCCCTAACAATGGAAATAGAATTTGTCCAATTGGAAGACAGGATTGCTGGCTCATTGTCCTACCCTCAAGTTTGGCAGGTTTATCAGGGCCTTCATTTCACAAACATTTACAATTTTGCTGTGACCTCTCGTATGTATTAAACGGAAATGAGCTGTGTCAAAGCCAAAATATTGTCCTTTCACCAGTGACCTTAAATCATAGTAGGTGGAATGAATGTTTTCTTCTCTTTTTGAAATGAACACTAATAAGTTCAATGTGCCTGTCCCAAATCCAATCTACTGCAGTTAGAAAAATAGGTCAACTGCAGTAAGTTTAAGACCATAGTGCAAAATTGTCTATAACTCAATAATAACTGTCACTAATTCTGCTTAGGATTCTAGGGTAGGCCAGATTGGAAATAGAAATAGGCTGTTAGAACATTTTTCCTGACAAAAAGAAAGCAGATAAAGGATGAATGAAAGGTACTTTGTACCTGACCCATATTCCTCTGAAGTGTTAGTATTTAAAATAAAAGCTGGAAATACTCAGCAGGTCAGGTAATATTTGAAATTAAGATTTAAGGTCTTTGTTTCATTCTCGGCACTGGAAAATTAATAGCATTTTAAAGAAACAACCAAGGGGAAGGAAGATGGAGAAAAACTTCTAAAGTGCTTGAGTAGTGAATGGAGATGTTTAAATAGCAAAAATGCTGTTAGTGTGAGTTGGGATATTAAAGTTACACAAATGACACTAATATGAGTCAAAAGAAGTATAATGAGAAATAATAGATAAGAATAATTTTGTTAATAGCTAAAGGAGGAGTGGTAAAATGAAAATGTAGAGAATTTATGTGGTAGATCCAACTCCAATGACCCAGGAATCTGTTAAGACTTATTGCAGGTTGAGACCAAGGATGCGGATCATTCCACCAATTAGTGTTCCCAGGGAAGGGAACCCAGGCCCCATTGCCATCATGTCCCTTCCTCCTCAATGAAAATGTCAAAAAGCCATTTGACATTACTAGCACCTACAGCCAGAGATCAAATGGAAGCTGCAGTTAAAGTCTTCTTTGTTGAAATTAACATCAAGACCAGAGGACTACAAAATTCTTAGGAGAAAAATGAGTTACTGCTTTTCAAATTTATGCTAATCTTTATCAGAAGAGTGTAGAAAAATCAAAGACGGAGGTTAGAGTGGAAGTGGAATGAAATATTGAATTAGTAATTAGAGGTGATTGAGGATCACAGCAGTAGACAGAACCGAGTTTTCAGCAAAGTGATCATTTGATTTGTGTTTGGTTTCCCCAACATAAAAAGACACATCACAAGCAATGAGTAGAAAGTAGCAGGCAGCGACCTCTGCCAGATCCTTATCTATCTTGCCTTTGAGTAAAGCAAAGGGATAAGAGTAATCTGGGAACAAGGTTTCACTCTTTTCTAGCTCTCCCTTTTCCTGTCTCCCACTCTTTCTTCATCTCTTCTAACTTTTCTCTTTTTACTCTCATGTTCTCACTCACATTCTGTTTTCTTCCACTTTAAAAAAGAACAATTAGGCAAAACTTATGGAAACATGACAGAGATAGGTACCATGCACCTAGACTAGCATTGTCTTAAGTACTGGAAGATTTTGTGATGCACTTTCCAGCCTATAGTAAGTGCCATGTGAGTCAACATGTTGGTGTAGATGTATATTTCCATATAGACAAACAATTAGCCTTATCTCAATCTCAGAAGAATATTACCAAGTGGAGCAATATTATATTCCCCTTTCTCCTCAACTGTTTAGTCAGCACCCTCATAGGTTGCCAATTTGTGCCACTTATTGGTAGTTTTGCAGAAGAGAATTCTACCTTTCACAAACTGCTGCAGGATTGAATCTCACCTTTATTTTTGCCAATTCCATGCTTGTTGAAGGGATTTGTGAATTCTCACACCATATCCTACCAAAACTGTTGCATTAATTGTCTAACACACCGTATGGAGTATCTCACATTTGATTTCTGACCCATCTCACCATCGGCCATTCCCACAAATCACCACTCAACTAATATTCACCAAAATACCAGCAACCCCATGCCCTTTTCCACCATTAACAGGCTGTAGTGCACCTGGATGAATGCTGCCATTCCAAAGCTGCCTGCTCAGTATGTACAGCGTTGCAACATTTCAGAGAAGGGGAAGATGGCACCATAATTCTCTGACAGGGTGCTGGAGGTCGTGGTCAACAGATTAATGCCAGGAGAGGAGTCCCCTTCCCAGAGGACTGGCAGAGAAGGCTGTGCCAATAGACCCTGCAGGCCTGGTTTGAGGTCATCTCCTAGATCAGTGCCATCTCTAGAGTGTGAAGGAATGGCTAACAGTGCAGAAGAAAAATCAACGATCCTCTTTGCTCCATCAGGGTAAGTGACACGGTCTTCTCTCTGCCACCTCACACTCATGCTGTCTCTGCTATTGGACAAGTCTCCTGCTAAGGCACATGCCCCACCACCCTCACGATTGCCTGAAACACTACCTCATCTACTGTTTTCTCTCAGCCCTGTATATCACTAACCTGACCTGCCCTCTATGCTGCCTCCTCAGTTCTTTGATATATTTCAAGACCTTTCTTCAAGTGCAGCAGCACTAACAGATGTGCCAGCCACTGCCGTCTCACTCATTCTACACCGTTTCTCATTGCTGGAGAAGAGAGTCCTAATAGAGCAAAGAGAATTTGGACTGAATGTGGGGAATAGAATGGGGAGGGGAGGGCGATGCCCAGCATCCTTATCTTCACACTCTACAAGGAGAAAGTCTTGGCTCTTGAAGGACAAAACCAGGACCAATCCTGCAAGGATGTGGAAATATCCCATCAAACGGGTAAGTGCCATTCTGCATATCACTGTCATTAACATCATTATCACTCTGTCATTGAGCACGTCTTCAAACATCTGGCCATGACACTTTCTTTCGCTTTAATTTTGCACGTTCCACAAGTATTCTAACAACATCTATAGGAGAAATGATAGGTCATGGAAGAACCATCCTCCTGGATCTCTAAGGACATAAGTACTGAAGCCTTAAAGACAATATCTTCATGGCCGTGCCTGCAATCTGCACTAAACCAGACACTGATACCTTGGGGGGAACAGCCAAGATGGAGAATGAGGGTTACACACGTGGTGAGCATTTTACAGTGAATGCTGTGCAGCTGGCAGATGAAGAAATGCCTCAGGTCGCTGGCATTCAAAGGACTGTTAGAGATTAGGAACCTGCACAGGCCCAGCTGGAGTTGGGTCTGAGATTTCAACAACCAGGGATTTTTTTTCAAATGAACAGGAAGGTGCAGCAAGAGCTGGCAGTTATATAGGACACAATGACCCTCCTTGTCCAGGGCTGCAGCAGTGCAAAGAATCATTTGACTGTGTTGGCTTCTGTAAATGGGTTGGTGATTACCATAGAGATCCAGGCCCAGACCTAGCATCGTCAGGGGCTGATATAAAGGTGTACCCACACCTGCAGTCTCAGAACCACAGTCATTGGTTGCCCAGGACTGAAGCATGGCAACAGAGAGGGATGCCAGCTGCCCCATCCTCACAAGGAGACAGGGTGGCATCATCCACCAAAAGGAGGAACCACATGGTCATAGTGATGCTGTCCATACTTTCCACGCAGGAGGCTGCACATATTGCTGGGGCTTCCACTTGCCTGCTCCCTTCCAGGCCTCGGCAGTTCAGGCAGAGAAAGGTCAGCTTGCCTCTGGCAAGAAGACTTTTGCTTTTTCTGACCCATCCAGACACAGATGCCTCTGAGAATCACCTGAATGAACTCCAGGGCCAACAGGCTCCACATTAAAGCAGGCTCCCTTCAGCCATCTGCAAAACCAGACATAGTGGGCGGGAGAGATAGCAGAAAACTTGTCAAGAGCACTTTGGTGATACAGGTAAAGAAGGATTTCTTCTGATTCAAAATTTATGCATAGTCGATGATGTGAACATAGATTTATTAGCTTTTGAGTCTCGTAGTGTCAGCACTCAAAGTATTGTCGCACCATTCAGCAGCAGTTCATGGTCACAAAAAGATCAATGGATTCAGGTCAGCACTGACAATCAATTGAATCAGCGACAAGCAGAGGAAGAAACCACACACATACACTCAGTGCTGCTGGCATCTTTGGTCTTTCTTGATAAAGATCCCTAATGCTGGTTCCCTTAGCAGAGGTATAGCTGCCAAAGAGTTTTCTCCCACAGTGGCTGTGCCACGGAGGTGCTACTTGTTGTAGAATGGCCAGATTATATGAAGCTATTTTCTTCCCGTTGTGCACAATGAATGTTGACAGTGAGCTTTCCTCCTCCAGGAGCTCACAGCCTCAGCCTGACCGGGCTGGTGGGCCCCAAAAATCCACATCCATTTCCTAAAGGCCCATCCCATCAACCCCAGATGATTCATTCTTCCATAAAACCCAACCCACACTCTTGACATTCATTTAAACCTGTCTATCCTTGTCATTCAAGGTGTCCATGCTTAGTATAATCATTTACATCCTACCCCCACCCCAAAGCCAGGGTACTCCAGACCCCTCTCTCATTCCACCTTTCCCAGCCATGATGGAGTTGCTCCCCCTTTGGAAATCCTGCTGCCCCCTTCACAATTGCACTGTACCCTTGCCCAGAGCCTACAATGCCCAGTCTCATAGCCAATCTACCAGTACACCCATTACCCACCCACCCCCACCACTGCCCTTCCCTCTCAATTTCTATAAAGGGACCCAACAGACTAACCATAGCCTATCCCCTTCACTAACAGGACCAACAGACATTCCCAGACTCCTGACGAGCATTACCCTTAGTGCAACAGCCCTACCCCCTGGACTTGCCATCATGGAGCCAATGGACCAGTTGTGGCCCTCTCCCTAGACTGCAGCCTGACTGGGAACAGCCCCACCAGATGCCTGCCCTTGAATGGTATTAGAGGCTGCCCTTGACATCATGTGCCAGAAGCACCTGAACTGCTGAGTGCCTCCGTGCTACTTGTCTTGAAAGATGGCTGTCAGCTTGTTGCCTCTGCAGCCTGTTTGCTGAGCACATGGCGCAGGTTTAAGATCACTATTTATATATTGATTTTATGTTGATATACTGTTGTTCTGCCAGATGGGCACCCCTAGACTGAGGACTGCTTAGCAGCGCAGCAAGTTGTCTTGTTGTTTGACTGTGCTAATTGACACAGCAAAACAAGGCAACGCAAGGCAGAGATGCTGTGAACATGTAGGAAGCCACTGTGAGCAAACACTAAGAGACTGAGATGCAGTCTGGTCCAGTCTGAGAACTGGGTACCATTCCCTGTGTACAAAGTGTCCATGCTGTAGCCTTTCATTGCTAGTTGCTGGTACATCCTGCAATGTAGGTCTGTGCTTCAAGAGTTGCCAATGTATATAAGATATGTCAGGATGGTTGAGATAGATTCTTTAATGACAGATGCTCTCGTCCATGGAGGAGGACTGCATGCAGCTGGTGCCCAAGGATCGTGCCCTCGGCTTTGCTTTGGTCACTGACATGGAGGTGTCTCAGAACAAGAGATGAGCTGAATCCAATAGGTCCTCGCTATGATTTCCTTGTTGAGTTTTCCTGATTTTGATCTTGTTTGGCAAGTTTGGTAAAATGGAAGTCTGAATATTGCTGAAGTGGGTTGTGCTGTCAACACAGCATTTAACAATCAATAATGAGCGTAATTTCATGTCTTGCTGCTGCCTAACAAGAACCATGGCACTCTACTTATGGAAAATGTAAAAGGTGGAGTGAGATGATCTTAAAGATGCTGAAAATGTGTTGCTGGAAAAGCGCAGCAAGTCAGGCAGCATCCAAGGAACAGGAGAATCGACGTTTCAGACACGAGCCCTTCTTCAGGAATGAGGAAAGTGTGCCAAGCAGGTTAAGATAAAAGGTAGGGAGGAGGGACTTGGGGGAGGGATGTTGGAAATGCGATAGGTGGAAGGAGGTTAGGAAGGAGATGTGGCTGTGGTAACGAGTCTGCTTGAGAACATGGCTGAAGAGCTTCTGTGCAGAGGAGATGACCTGGGGTGTGCAGTGAGAGAGGGACTCATTGAAATCCTTGTAGAGGGAGGAAGAGCGCTTCTCCAAGGAAGGCATCCTTGTAAGAGGATTCGCAGTAGGTTAAAATCTTCGAGGAGAAAGTGAGGACTGCAGATGCTGGAGATCAGAGCTGAAAATGTGTTGCTGGAAAAGTGCAGCAGGTCAGGCAGCATCCAGGGAACAGGAGAATCGATGTTTCAGGCATGAGCCCTTCTTCAGGAATGAGGAAAGTGTGCCAAGCAGGCTAAGATAAAAGGTAGGGAGGAGGGACTTGGGGGAGGGGCGTTGGAAATGCGATAGGTGGAAGGAGGTTAGGAAGGAGATGTGGCTGTGGAAGCGAGTTTGTTTGAGAACGTGGCTGAAGAGCTTCTGGGCAGAGGAGATGACCTGGGGTGTGCAGTGAGACAATGCGCTTTTCCAGCAACACAGTTTCAGCTCTGATCTCCAGCATCTGCAGTCCTCACTTTCTCCTAGAAGATTTTAACCTACTGCGAATCCTCTTACAAGGATGCCTTCCTTGAAGAAGCTCTCTTCCTCCCTCTACAAGGATTTCAATGAGTCCCTCTCTCACTGCACACCCCAGGTCATCTCCTCTGCCCAGAAGCTCTTCAGCCATGTTCTCAAACAGGCTCGTTACCACAGCCACATCTCCTTCCTAACCTCCTTCCACCTATCGCATTTCCAACATCCCTCCCCCAAGTCCCTCCTCCCTACCTTTTATCTTAGCCTGCTTGGCACACTTTCCTCATTCCTGAAGAAGGGCTCATGCCCGAAACGTCGATTCTCCTACTCCCTGGATGCTGCCTGACCTGCTGCGCTTTTCCAGCAACACATTTTCAGCTCTGATCTCCAGCATCTGCAGTCCTAATCTTAAAGATGTGCAGGTTAGGCAAATTGGCCATGCTAAATTGCCCATAGTGTTCATGGATGTGTAGGCTAGGTGATTAGTCAGGGAAAGCGTAGAGTTTTAGGGTAGGGAAATGGGTCTGGGTGGGACACTCTTCGAAGGGTCGGTGTGGACTTGTTAGGCCAATGGCCTGTTTCCACACTGTAGGTATTCAATGATTCTATGATTCGAATGTCAAGATGGACCACATTGTACCCCATTCTCATCCCATTTTGCTACACATCTCAGTTACCTTTCTGCGTGGGCTGGATTTCAACCTGATTTTAAATATCTAGAATATTCCAGTATATTTGATAACAGTGAAAGCTGAAGGAATGCTTGTACTTATTAAGGCTATTTGAACAGAATCATAAGAGAAATTCCTGGAAGGGCTCAGCAGATCTGGCAGCATTTTTAGTTTTTGTTTCTGATTTACAGTAACTGCAGTTTATTTGAACAGAATCATGTTTAATTTTTAATAAATAATTTGAACAAGGCATCAGACTAAATTTAAATTTATATAAGGAATATGAGTTGGGTATATAATAATTCTTGTCAAATTAACATCCCAATTTGAATTTACTCTTCACTCTAGTTGAAGCATTGTCACTGGGGATAAATTGGAGTTGAAATTTTGAATTTGTCAGAGTTGGTGCTGCTGACTCGAGCAGATGGCATTATAATCAGTGATACATATATCGCATCATGTAACCTGACAATGATTTCACCATGCTGTATTAAGGCAAACATGCCAGAAGGTCCATGTTTTGTTTCCCAGCCTCTGCTAAGTTGGCTAATCACTGGTGACACAGCAATTGGACATTGCAAGTAGTTTAAGCACCTCTAAGCTAGAAAGGGCAAGATCATTTAATATTTTCATTCTTAATGACTCCCCAGTGACCATTACTGGAAATTGTATTTTTGGATGTTGGATTAATACAAGATCTGATAAAACTATGATAGCTGTCATGACTACATACTAGCCCATCTTAATTGTCTTGGCACTCATTTGTGAAGTGTGGCAGCCTGATGCTACATTGTGTTGCTGTTTCCACCCATAGATTTAACACAGGTTACTGCTCAAAAGAGAAATTGAGAAAAGGATGTAAGTCTGGTCAAAAGTTTACAACTAACATTAATTACAGAGGATAAGCCTCTGGGTTATTAGTTTGAAGTTCACCATGAATTTTTAATGAGGATAGCTGTGAATGAAGCTGCTGAGTATCTGAATCAGGGCTTTGGGAATTAAGCAATATCCTCATTTCTTTCCTTTCTCTTTTAGACAGGGAAGTTTCTGGGAGAAGTGGATGGGTCAGTGATGACACAACTGCTGAACATGGGGCTATTCACTGAGTAAGATATTGTTTGCTCACATTTTTTTGCAGTGATCAATACTTAAGGATGTGCCAGCTGGGATGTGGGCTCTCGGTCAACAAAACATTTTCTGGAAGGCAGGGTCAGTATTCTGAGCAAAGACGTTACTTCTTTGGTATGTTTGCTTTCTATGTTTTTCTTCTGGATATGGTTGTATTCAGTGGGACACAGATCTCTCTATTGGAAAAATACTCCAAGTTGCAAAACTCTTTCTACTAAATTTTGGTCTTTGCTTGTGCAAAAGTCAAGTCAAGTTTGCCCACCTTGGTCAGAACATCTCTCAGCAAATTTAAGACCATCAGCTCTTTAATTGCCTCGAGGCAAGATTTCCACCTCCATACCACCATCATACAGCTTTTCCCTTACTGGAGATCTTTCAACAATTAGATAGTAGGTCTCTGGTCCCAACAACGTCATTGGAAGCAATAGCCACCGTACTACCTGCAGTGTGTCCCAGGAGGACATGTGTTGCAGTGGAGCCTGTATGTCTGGGGTTTCACTGGGGCTCAGGCCCCACTGAGGGGGAAGGGAACAAGGGAGTTGGGAGCCAGGATAGACGAGCAGCAACATGGGTGGAATACATTGAGGGAGGGGTCTGGTTGACACATAGCCCAAAAAGTGGATTCCCCCTTGCCTGGCCATCAGGAAACTTGGCAGACAGTTAAACTGTCATTTCATTGAGAGTCCACGAGTGAGCTGGTGAAATTACAACAAGATGAATATGCACCAAGAGGTAGTGTACATTCAATTTTATGTCACATTGCCCCCACCCCCACCAACCCCTAGAGCCAAATTAACCACAAGACTGAGGGGCAGGCTGTAAAATTCCAGCCTTTGTTCCTTTTCTGGAACTGTATTCCATCAAGCAGGTCTGAAATTATTATGGTCCTGTTTTTCAGCTGGGAGCTAACATTGCTACATCCCTTATTCATTCTGGAAATTAGCTATTTTATCCTAGTATTGGACTTTCAAAATGGAGAAATAGTTGTATCATGTTTATGTTCAGCTTATAGAATCAATCATTTAGCAATCAATTCTGTTGACATTTGCAATCTTACAAACTAACTTTTCTCTCGACTGCCATTGTATTGTTGACTTTAGAGAGACACATCCCAGCACCAGGTTATTATGACCCAAATGACAGAAAATATGTTGTATAATATATCTCTGACAGTTGTATGTGCTTGGAATTCATCCAGTTACACCATAACATTGGCAATGGGATGGGGAATTGAAACATTTTGCTCTTCCTCCAGGGTATAATGATCACATTTACCTACAATGTTAATACACAGAACACAGAAATCTCCAGAGCCAAATGTGTCAGTTTTGCTCTTTACAGCTGGGATTTTGAATTACGAATCCTCTGCAGAATTGATCTCACTGAAATCTATAGAGCCAGCACTTTTGAATGTTTATCCATAGAATTCTTGTGTAACATGGGAATAATAGGCCAGACAGTTTAAAAATTAAAAGTATTGTCTGGAGACAGAAACCATGGAATGTCACACCTCACAAGGTGGCAAGAAACCTTCAAATAGATTGACTTAAAAAAAGGAGAAATGCATTATAAACTAAACTGGAGTCATATTTCAAAGCAAAACCATGAATCTGAAAATCAGCTGGTTGACTATTAACATTCTGTTATTTATCCTTAGGGAACAATTGGAGACCGAATCATAGATCTTCTAACTTCTATCTCTCTTTACTCATTTCTCATTTCCAATCTATGTGTATGTGTGTGGCATTTTTATTTCTTCTCACATTTGGTAACCAATAAACCCACTCTTTAATCAACTCAAGAAAGCCTCCTCTGAATGGTTCCTTTTAAAACATAAGCTCATTTGGGTGAGGGAAAAGTATCTACAAGGGAAGGGATCCTTTTCAAATGAACTTGTTGCAACCGGTCGAAGGGACAGGTCATAGAGTCATAGAGATGTACAGCATGGAAACAGACCCTTCGGTCCAACCCGTCCATGCCGACCAGATATCCCAACCCAATCTAGTCCCACCTGCCAGCACGCGGCCCATATCCCTCCAAACCCTTCCCATTCATATACCCATCCAAATGCCTCTTAAATGTTGCAATTGTACCAGCCTCCACCCCCTCCTCTGGCAGCCCATTCCATACACGTACCACCCTCTGCAGGAAAAAGTTGCCCCTTAGGTCTCTTTTATATCTTCCTCCTCTCACCCTAAACCTATTCCCTCTAGTTCTGGACTCCCCGACCCCAGCGAAAAGACTTTGTCTATTTATCCTATTTATGCTCCTCATAATTTTGTAAACCTCTATAAGGTCACCCCTCAACCTTCGACGCTCTAGGGAAAACAGCCCCAGCCTGTTCAGCCTCTCCCTGTAGCTCAGATCCTCCAACCCTGGCAACAACCTTGTAAATATTTTCTGAACCCCTTTAAGTTTCACAACATCTTTCCAATAGGAAGGAGACCAGAATTGCACGCAATATTCCAACAGTGGCCTAACCAATGTCCTGTACAGCCGCAACATGACCTCCCAACTCCTGTACTCAATAGTCTGACCAATAAAGGAAAGCATACCAAACACCTCCTTCACTAACCTATCTACCTGCAACTCTACTTTCAAGGAGCTATGAACCTGCACTCCAAGGTCTCTTTGTTCAGCAACACTCCCTAGGGCCTTACCATTAAGTGTATAAGTCCTGCTAAGATTTGCTTTCCCAAAATGGAGCACCTCGCATTTATCTGAATTAAACTCCATCTGCCACTTCTCAGCCCATTGGACCATCTGGTCAAGATCCTGTTGTAATCTGAGGTAACCCTCTTCGCTGTCCACTACACCTCCAATTTTGAATAAAGGGGAGCCAGTTAATCCTTCCTTATCAAACTTAACAATTTAGGTATCATATCTGGAAACATAATAACCTGGAAGCCTCACTCAGAGTCTGTCTGTTACAAATATGCGATTTTGTGGCACTTTTAAAATATGTTCAAATTGAAGTAACTGGCAGTTTGACACAAAGGCAGAAGGGCATTACAGAGGCAGAGAAGAGCTTTTCACAATTTTACAAAGTATGATGCACAGACAGCCCTACTAAAGTAGAATTATAAAAGACAAGATAGATTGCTATATGTAACCGATCCAGCCACATCGCCCCACTCCCCACCCCCACCCCCAAATCTTTTGATATGACTCCATTACTAACCTTGTTCTTAGGTTTCATACTGCACCTTAATTCACCCATCTAGTACTTCTGCAAAAATGTTTGTGAGCAATGTTCACAGGAATGAGCAGCAGGTTTTAAGTTATTTTACCTTTCCTTATTACAGTATTTGCTTTTATTTGCATTTACATTTTTCCTGTATCCGAAAAGAGGAGGAAGTGATTTATTATGGGAAAGCAAATATAGCCGAAGTATCACAGTTGCACCTTTAAAAGGTATCAAACAGATGGTGCAGTAGTCGAACACAAATGTAATCTTGACAGTTTTTACTGTTATCTGCCACTGATATCATCCTGGAAGGTTTCATTCAGCACTCCTGCGAGTTTGGACTGACAAGTTTCATTAAAATTTGTCACTAAACTTGCCCAAACAGACTTTACCAATAGCAATACAAAGGCCTGCTGGAAATCTGAAATAAAAATACAACATATTGAAAATGGTAAGTAGGCCTGGCAACAATTGTGGCGATGGAAAGAGTGTTAACATTTCAAGCGGATAATTTTCACTTGAAACCTTTGGCAGAATTCTATCAACTCTGAATTTTTTTCTATCACTGGGACAAAAGCAAGTTCTGACCTCAGTGACATTGGCTAGCCATGTAACATTGTGGCCTTCTGGAATGGGGCCAGCCAAGAGGCCACTTGTGCATTTGGTGGCTGAATAAGGACCGTGGGCAAGGGACCAAAGGTGGAAAGGTCAAACAGTAGGAACAAAGATTTGAACTGCCAACAAAGGATGCAAATTACTGCTGCATGTCCAGGATGGTAAGGTCATCTCAGGATGGAGATATTCTCTAATGACTTGTGTAAATTTAAATTACATGGCCACACCTGTCAGGCCATTATTGTGGAGGTTTGGTTCCTCCAAAGTACTCCCACCTCCAAGCAAACCTTGCAGAGGCTGGATTAACACCTCAGCAGCTGCCGGCCCTGCAGCAGCAAGTAGTCATTACCATCACTTTTGGAATTAATTGAGGACAAGTTAATTGAAAGCTGTGATAGCTCCCTGGCCTGCCTGCAGGTAAGGAAATCTCAATGGCAACAACCGTTTGCTTTTGATTCATTCCTAAAGTGGCCTAACTGACTGCTGCTGTATGGCAGCTAGCCACGGCCTCATCTGGCACATTTGCTCAAAGGTGGGGCCAATTTGGAAAATCAACTTCAGGTGTTACCATCAAGATTTTACCCCTGTCCTCTGCCAGATAGAAGGAATCTGCCCATTCCATCTCCTTCTCTTTCCACACTCTGACCTGTTGATAGTTTCCAACATTTTCTGCTTTTATTTCATTTTCAGCAGGCTGTTCTGCATAGACAATTATCACAGTGGTCTTTTGTAAGTCTCCGCCTATAACATTTCAAGTTTCTCTGCAAGCTTTAACAAAATTAGCACTATTTCATTGTTTTGAACTGTATGCTGATAAGTAAGCCTGTTCTTATTTCTAATCTTAGGGTGAAACTTTATGATTACCAAGCGATGTGCAAAGGGGCCACCAATCACCACAGTGGATCACAGCCTATGCTCAGTGTGAGTATCTATCCCACAATGACACTGTTGTGCTTAATTTAACACTCTTGATTGTTGTGCTGTATTCATAAAGATTGTAAAGGTATGTGTCACCGTTACCAACACAAATGCAACAACTGAACATGCAAAATTATCTCTTATTTTCCAAAGATCACTACAAATGCATTTGCTTGCTGAGTTAGAATTAATGGCAGAATAAACACCTTCTCACGCACCCACAAGCCATTTTATTGAACAACTAACTGGGCTGTTTACTCACTGGGAAAGGGAACTCCAATTTTGGCATGAGGTTTATGTACAGAATGACATCAAAAACAAAAACAATCAATTAAGAGCATTAGAACATAGAACACAGAACATAGAAAAATACAGCGCAGTACAGGCCCTTTGGCCCTCAATGTTGCGCCGATCCAAGCCCACCTAACCTACACTAGCCCACTATCCTCCATATGCCTATCCAATGCCCGTTTAAATGCCCATAAAGAGGGAGAGTCCACCACTGCTACTGGCAGGGCATTCCATGAACTCACGACTCGCTGAGTAAAGAATCTACCCCTCACAGCTGTCCTATACCTACCACCCCTTAATTTAAAGCTATGCCCCCTCATAATAGCGGACTCCATATGCAGAAAAAGGTTCTCATGGTCAACCCTATCTAAACCCCTAATCATCTTGTACACCTCTATCAAGTCACCCCTAAACCTTCCTTTCTCCAATGAAAACAGACCCAAGTGCCTCAGCCTTTCCTCATACGATCTTCCTACCATACCAGGCAACATCCTGGTAAACCTCCTCTGCACCCGTTTCAATGCCTCCACATCCTTCCTATAGTATGGCCACCAAAACTGCACACAATACTCCAGATGCGGCCGCACCAGAGTCTTATACAACTGCAACATGACTTCAGGCCTCCGGAACTCAAATTCCTCTGCCAATAAAAGCCAGTACGCCATATGCCTTCTTCACCGCGCTATTTACCTGGGTGGCAACTTTCATAGATCTGTGTATATGGACACCAAGATCCCTCTGCTCATCCACACTACCAAGTATCCGACCATTCGCCCAGTACCCCATCTTTTTGTTACTCATACCAAAGTGAATCACCTCACACTTACCCACATTGAACTCCATTTGCCACCTTTCTGCCCAGCTCTGCAGCTTATCTATATCCTGCTGTAATTTGACACATCCTTCCTCACTGTCAACAACTCCACCGACTTTCGTATCATCTGCAAACTTGCTCACCCAACCTTCTAGCCCCTCCTCCAGGTCATTTATAAAAATGACAAACAGCAATGGTCCCAAAACAGATCCTTGCGGAACACCGCTAGTAACTGCACTCCAAGATGAACCTTTACCATCAACTACTACCCTCTGTCTTCTTCCAGCCAGCCAATTCCTAATCCAAACCTCCAACTCACCCTCAATGCCATACCTCCGTATTTTTTGCAGTAGCCTACCATGGGGAACCTTATCAAACACCTTACTAAAATCCATATACACCACATCTATCGCTTTACCCTCGTCCACCTCCTTAGTCACCTTCTCAAAGAATTCAATAAGGTTTTTGAGACACGACCTGCCCTTCACAAAACCATGCTGACTATCCTTGATCATGTCATTCCTATCCAGATGTTCATAAATCCTATCCCTTACAATTCTCTCTAAGACTTTGCCCACAACAGAAGTGAGACTCACCGGCCTATAGTTACTAGGGTTATCCCTACTCCCCTTCTTGAACAAGAGAATCACATTTGCTATCCTCCAGTCTTCTGGCACTATTCCTGTAGACAACGAGGTCATAAAAATCAAGGCCAATGGCTCTGCAATCTCCTCCCTTGCTTCCCAGAGAATCCTAGGATAAATGCCATCAGGCCCAGGGGACTTATCTATTTTCACCCCTTCCAGAATTTCCAACACCTCTTCCCTACATACCTTAAAGCCATCCATTCTAATTAATTGTGACTCAATATTCACATCGGCAACAATATCCTGTTCCTGAGTGAATACTGACAAAAAGTATTCATTCAGTGTCTCCCCAATCTCTTCAGCCTCCACACGCAACTTCCCACTACTATCCTTGACTGGACCTATTCCTACCCTAGTCATTACTCACCTAATCGTATCCCTGCAACTGAAATGTATGGCACCATGACGGATGAGCATTGCAAAAATTTAATTGTGAGGTTACTTGGCCTGTTGTGTCTGCTCTGGACCTCCAAAGGAGCAGTTTACCTAGTTTAACAAATAAATTGATAGGGAGAAGGGTTTTGGCATTTTTAACATTTTGAATTCTGAAGTGAAAAAAAATCACACAACATCAGTTTATAATTCAACAGGTTTTATTTGGAGGCACTAGCTTTCGAATCCGCTCCGCACTACCTGATGAAGAAGCAGTGCTTCAAAAGCTAGTGCCTTCAAATAAACCTGTTGGACTTTAACCTGGTGTTGTGTGATTTTTAACTTTGCCCACCCTAGTCCAACATCAGATTCTCTGAATCATTGGATTCTGAAGTAATTCAAGAGCCTCCAGTATCCACACTGTGATCAATGCAGGTTGAACAAAGGGGGTTGGATGAATTATGTTTTTTAACTGATCCAATCTAATTTTGCATCCTCTGTGCTAACCACAGCTCTTTGCACTATACTTAGTGACACTTCTCAAGAGCTTATGGAATTGGAGTAAGATAAGGCCATCAGGCCCTACAGCTTGTTCCATCAATCAGCATCGTAGTTGGAATTTGACATCAACTAACATTTTCATCCCTTAATTTATTTTGTGTTCAAAAATCTATCAATCTCACTTTTAAATAAACCTGATAATTGAACATCTGCAGGTACAGAATTCAACAGTTGCACAAACTCCTGAGAGAAGAAATTCCTCCTAATTAATTTCAGTATTAAATGGCCAAGCTCTTATCCTGCCCTTGGCTCTACACTCTTCATCTGGGGTCAAAGACCTCTTGACACTAATATTTCAAGCCCTCTAAGATTGTTATACATTTCAGTAAGGTCAACTCTCACTTTTCTAATCTCTAGAAAATAAAGGTTTATTCTACTAACTTCTTATAGGACAACCATCACATCCCAGGTATTGATATAGTGAACCTCCCTTTCTCTCTCTCTCTCTCTCTCTCTCTCTCTCTCTGTCTATCTTTTCTTGGGTAAACAATTCAAACCTGTACACAAGTGTGGTCTTACCAAAGCTGTATATAATTGCAGAAGACTTCCTGTTATCTTGCAATTCCCTCAAGTTAGAGACCAATACACTGTTTGCTTTTCTAATCACTTGCTCCACATACATGCAAACTCCCTGTAATTTGTGTGCAAAGAAACCCAAATCCCTCTGATCTAAAATTTGTCAGTTTCTTATCTTTTCCAAAATATTCTGTTTTTCCAATCCTCTGACTAAAGTGAATAACTTCACACTTTGTCACATCATCTCCATTTGCCACCATTATTCCCAATCACTAAATCTCTTTACAATGCCTTTACATTTGCTGCACAGCTTACTTTCCCACCTAACCTTGTCAGCAAAATTCACATACACAACCCACTAAGTGAAGATAATTCTAAATTTATCCTGAAACTGGTTCTAGGATCTGCAGCCAGTGAATGTTTATTGTAATGTAAATATTGCAAATAGTTAATAACTCTTTCAATGTGTACTTAGTTTGGGGCGAAGCCAAGAGCACTGTGGAGTGCAGGCCAAAACAAATAGGCTCCAGTCTTTCTGAATAACTTATAAGGTCCGAGACTCTCGACTACAGCAATCAGTGTAAGGCACTTTTCCTGGAGTAGATTAGATTTTACAGATTCATCCATTCCTGGCAGGTTTGTTGTGTTTTAATGGTTTCCAAACCAGTTATTAGAACAAATTCAGTGTTCCTGATTCCTGGGGAATTTGCATTTGTAATTGTTGAGAACTGGGAGTTATAGTCAACATAGTTTTTCAGCTGTGCACGACGTATTAATATAATTTCATTCACTTTCAGATTCAGTCTCAAACAATCCTCACATAAAATAATTGAAGAAGCATTTCTTCAATAGTATGACTTTCACCAACAGAAGTAAATTAAGTATGATCTCCTAGCTTGATGCAATGCACTTTTACAGCTAAGGTATTTTACAGACTGAGGATTTTTTAAAGCGGGACCTAATTTCTTTTTTGCTTCTTTCTTCAGCCTTTCTACACTATTTTGGCTGCTCTAAAATGGTTCCTGAGCAATTTGTTCATGTACGTACTCATTATTCTCAAACTTGATATAATGCATGCTTCACAAGCTATTATGTATTCCACTCTGTGTGACACCATCAAACCTATCTTCCATAGTTCAAAACAGGCAGTGCCTTCATGGAATACTATTTGTTAAATATTTCTAAAACTTGTTTGCAAAAAAACAGTAATGTAAACTCTGTTGAGGTTTATTGAAACTTCTGTTGCAGGAGAATAACCAAATGCCTGTTGCATCACTTACTACTGTTACCTGATCTATCATTTTCTGAATGTTTGTTTGGTATATTGACAAGCAGAATAGAATTGTTTTATGACCCTTTTATATTACTAATAAACAAAGGACAACTCCTACACAATTTTGGCATGCTATCCTTATAACTTTTCCAAGTGGCTCTGTGAGGCAAATACGTAGAGATAACAAGTGAAAACTCATAGTGCTGACCTGATTCAGAGAGTGGCCAAGGCAAAATGGCAGTGAACGCCAGTATTTTGCTGTGAAAAAGACTATGAAACCAATTTTGTATTTTCCACTCTTACAATGATAGAAATGCCATCTCACTTGTGCAACAAGGCTGAAGCTGTCAACAACAATAAAAATGTTCTTTGCAGGAATAAAACTTGTTTTGTTGGCAATATTCCTTTGTTCTAAAAGCTGTTGTGTTTTGCATCAGAAGCATTAACTAAAACCTCTGTTAGCATTGATAAGAAAAAGAGCTTTTTTGCCTTAGGAAAAGTGAGAATTGATACCTTTGATATTAAGACAGCACTTGAATGAGTATAAGGTCAGAGAGCTCATTGCCCTTCTAAGAAGATACATTTCCAGTCAATTTTTCCTCCATTCCCACTAATACCATGAGTTCACACAGGAGTGTTGAGATGAGATTCTCACTAATGAGTTGCGAGAGGTTACTAACTTGGATCATCACTTATTATCACCCATACTACTATTTAATCTTACATCATTAATAGGCAGGTTCCTATTATCCTGCTCACCCAGATAAAAACAAAGAGCTGAGAATTTCTAACATGAAAGTCTGCGCAGGTATCTGGCAACTGCAACTCACCACTTTGGTCCTCTATCTCAGGCACCCAGCAACATATCACAGGGCACACTCCAGGGTAGCAGCCACACACACCACCTCCATGGACACTGGCATCAACAAGTGCTCGCCTCACTACATTTCTCATGGCATCTACCATACTTATGGTATACTTCTACACTTTAATGTTGCATTTTAGATCAAGCCAGCATCTCCCATTGGACTATGACGGCAAGCACACGTTATTCATAGGGACAGGCAACCAGCTCATGGACTGGACCAAGAAGCATCTCAGAGCTGCTTACTTGTTCTCTCCCCATCTATCTGGATGTTCCCAATATCCCTGCCCTGCCTTGACTTTTTGAATTTGGCCGCTCGACTTAGATCTTAAAGGATAAAAGTATTTCTGTATTGGTTTGCTGCAGGAATGAAAACAGCAGCTTCTCATGATTATCAGCAGCAATCAGTCAGCACCATGTTATGTCAATCTCACATCTAGACCATGTGCAAGTCGTGTACACGGCCAACATACTGCATGTGCATTTACTGAGTGGCTATGTTTCAAAGTGTAAGGAAATTAGTCCTCAGATAAGATCAGCAGACACCCTTCAATCAGGAGGACCTGTACAAAAAGTCAAGGACAGCCTTCAATTTTGGTCGACCATTCAGGGCAGGATATATAGGAGTTTCATACATCTTCAGATCAGTGAGTGGGTAATACTCAGCTTTGTCCATCCAATACAATCAATTAAAGGAGTTGAGGGAACATTTTTCGGGAGAGTACAGATACCAGTCAGAAATTTCGTTCTTTATCATTCAGGCCTGTTTGGCTAAGTTACTGTAGGAGCTGGGCCGTGGTCAGTCTTTGAAGTGTGTTCACTAAAAGTCAGGGGCAGGGGAGGTTATCAGAGGCCAGTGCTGCAGGAGAGAGGCTGGGGAAATTGACAGTGGGAATTGGAGTGAGAATACTTGGATGTAGAGGGTATTACATTACTGAAGAGGAGTTATTTAATATATAAATGAGAGGAGATAATATACCATGATAGGGAAAAAACTGATTTGGGGAATGGGTGATGAGTCACCAACGGCAAGCTGTACCCTGCCATCCATGAGGGGACAGTACTCCATTAGATCTAGTGTGTTTGCTTGATGTGCCCAAGTCTTTGGGATATGAAGTGGGAAGATGAAGACTTAGGTAGATGAGTTGGCTGGGATTTAGCTGGGGACTCTTCATCAGAACCTGCAAGCACTACATGTTTTGTGAACCTTGGGTATGAGCTTACTGTGAGCTGTCCAAATCTTTACCCCAAGCACTCCTGATCCGAGCCTGCAAGTTACTCATTAATTCCACTTATGTTTGTAATGCAGTAGCATTTTTGTGTTATCTGGAAGGACAGCAAATACATGCAATTTACCCATTGCCTGCATATGATGCAGAAACTGCTTCACTCCTTTGACTATGGAGAATCAGGTAATGCTAAGGATGGTTGGACTCTGTATCTATAGTATATCTAAAGAGATTTGCACACACATGTCATTGAAAAGAGGACATACCTTATAATGTATTTACAATGACATGTCACCCAGACCACCTATCTGTCCTCAGAAACCTTTCTGCTTTCTTTCCTTTGTCCCTTGTCCTTCATTAACTGCAAATCTCACCTCATTAATATGGAGCTTCCTATCCTACCATCCATAGCGAGTAAACAAGGTTTCAAGAATTCTTGACATGGAAGTCAGAGAGGGTACCACCACTAGCTCCAAAGGACCCGAAAGGAAGTGGACAGCAACATCACTTGGCTTACTCCACAGGCACCAATCAACTCATCCCACATCCACAAAATTGACATCCAGCATGTGTAGCTTCGAAAAATCTTCAAGGCACATCTCCAACCAAGTTAGAGGATGCTTCGGCACTTCAATATTGCACCTCAGGGCACGATGACAACATCATTACAGCAGGACACTTTATGTTCAGGACATGCATCTAGCTCATGGACTGGACCTTGTATTTCCAAGTTGTTTGCTTGCTATCCTAACATTCACTCATTTTGAGCTGACCTAGATGTTCACAGCATCCCTGACTTGCCTTTTTGCATCATGTCACTCAGTCAATGATACCAGGCTTACAGTATGGCTGTATTACCATTCTGTTTAGCACAGACACAAAGCCAGGAAACTTGTCATGGTTAACAGCGGGCCACAGCTACATCAAGGGAGAAACAGCTTCTGATACAAGTTTAGGGGTTTGGACACAGTCAATCAGCCACTTGGGACAGTCAGAGTCAGGATCGTCTCCATGTAAAGGGTTAGGAGCTGAATATTCAGTGGTCTACCACCCATCTTGACTCTTTCTGCCCCTTTGAGGGCTCTTTACCTCCAGAAATGAGGGAGGTGTAGGTATTTAGGGAACCGTGGGTGGCGCGATGGCACAGTGGTTAGCACTGCTGCTTCACAGCGCCAGAGACCTGGGTTCAATTCCCGCCTCAGGCAACTGTCTGTGTGGATTTTGCACTTTCTCCCCGTGTCTGCGTGGGTTTCCTCCGGGTGCTCTGGTTTCCATCCACAGTGCAAAAACAATGTGCAGGTTAGGTGAATCGGCGATGCTAAATTGCCTGTAGTGTTAGCTGAAGGGGTAAATGTAGGGGAATGGGTCTGGGTGAGTTGCGCTTCGGCGGGTCAGTGTGGACTTGTTAGGCCGAAGGGCCTGTTTCCACACTGTAAGTAATCTAAAAGTAAGTAGCTATTATTGTTAGTGCAGGTCCAAATGAGAAGGCAGTCCAGATGGTGTGCAGGGTTAGTGGTTTGCGGGTTTTACAATGGTGAGACTAAGTGAGGGAAGACGTTTCATGCAGTAGTGAGAAAGGTACAGCATGAGCCTTTGCTGAGGTAACTATGATAACAGAGATAGAGTAAATGTGAAGTAGCAGAGAGAAGATGGTGGCACTTTCACTGATGAAGTGGACCTTCTTCCGACAGCACACCTTCAGGTGGCTGAGACTGTACTGACCCAGGTGGCAACCTCTGTTAATGCTAGCATTGGGGTGTGGCCTTCAGACACTGTCCACAAAGCAGGATACTAAAGTTATCCCCTCTGCCATATCAGGAACTGTGCAAGGCAGCTTTTAGCTAGCAATTCTTGTGTGATTAGATTAGATTAGATTACTTACAGTGTGGAAACAGGCCCTTCGGCCCAACAAGTCCACACCACCCCGCCGAAGCGCAACCCACCCATACCCCTACATCTACCCCTTACCTAACACTACAGACAATTTAGCATGGCCAATTCACCTGCCCTGCACATCTTTGTGACTGTGGGAGGAAACCGGAGCACCCGGAGGAAACCCACGCAGACACGGGGAGAATGGGCAAACTCCACACAGTCAGTCGCCTGAGGCGGGAATTGAACCCGGGTCTCTGGTGCTGTGAGGCAGCAGTGCTAACCACTGTGCCACCGTGCCGCCCATTGTGGGTGCACAACTGCCCATTAAAGATGGCATCAATGCCAAGGACATCAGATTAATCTGGAATATCACAGCAGTGGTGAGTTGTTCTCGGTAGATCCAGAATAGGACTTGAATTGGATAAGAGGGATGCTATAATGACTGGATAGATGGTTAATAAGGTGTGTCTGATAAGATATGGCAGGAAACTCTCTAGACCTCACAGAGAAACCCTCTGTGAAAATGACACAATTGGCACATCATCAAAAAAGCCCAAAGCCCTGAATTTTGCCATTGTATCACATTTTGTGGCTCAGAGTTTGGGGCTTTGGTTAAGAAATGTCGTGTTGTTTGTGTCTTCCCTGTGAATTCTTTGAGCAAGCAGTCAATTAAATTATTTGCTATTTAATTGAATAATGAATGCTTGGGAGGCAGGTACTCTCAAAATGGCTCAACTGTGGACCAGATTGAATTTCTGTGTCTCGTTTTGGATGGTTACCTTTCTATTGTAGTACCAATAATCAGACTGCTAAAAGATAGAAGAGAAATGTTGGGCTGAATTATCCCAGCCCCTGAGCAATGAGGACAATGATGTGTCAGTTGGGGCAATAAGGCGTGATCAGAAAAATTAAATTCTTGGCCTTGAGGAAAAACAAGTCTGATCTCTCGCCCAGGCTTCAGATGGTGAGATGAGGATCTTGCTAGTGAGCAGTAAGAGACCTATTTGCATACATTAACATCTCATCATTAACTATTCTTACCTCATTTATAATGAATTTGCTATTCTCCCACATTACGGAGAGAAACTGATAGTGGCAATTCCCAATGTGAAATTCAGAGTTGATATTTGGTGCCTGGAACTCACCACTTGTTCCCCTGGGCCTCCATCTTGGCCAGGATCCCAACTCCTGAAGGTACATTCCATAGGCAGTGACCACCTGCAATGGATACACACCAGCCTCATCACTGCATCATCGTACATTTTAGACTAACATGAAAATCAGTTCTCCACTTCAATACTGCACTTTGGAGTTTACTGCCACCTTCCATTGCAATACTGTTGCCAGGCCACTTCATGTCCAGGGACAGACAGCCATCTTATGGATTGGACCAGAGTGATCCTCATGACTTTTGGCTTACTTTCTGGGCACTGATTCACTTGGCATCTACTTGGATGCTCACAGCCCTGCGCTTTGCTACCTCATCCAGAACTTACAGGCTCCCAGTAATTCTGTCTTGCCCTGCAGACATAAAGCCAAGATACAAGTCATGGTAATCAGCAACAATCAGTAAGTCATAAAATCGTAGAATCCCTAGAGTGTGGAAGCAGATCATTCGGCCCAACAAATCCACACTGACCCTCCAAAGAGCATCCCACCCAGACTCACCCCACTACTCTATCCCTGTAACCATTCATCTCCCATAGCTAACCCACCTAGCCTGCACATTCCTGGACACTATGGGCAATCTAAAATGGCCAATCCACCCAGAGTGCACATGTTTGGACTATGGGAACAAATCAGAGAACCCAGAGGAAACCCAAGCAAACATGAGGAGAAAGTGTAAACTCCACCCACACAGTCACCTGAGGTTGGAGTCAGACCGGGTCCCTGGCAATATGAAGCAGCAATACTGACCACTGAACCACCAGGCCATCCCACGTGTGTGGACATTTTGTTGCACAGCATTGCATTACATCAATGTTGCACCCATATCATGTACCAGAAGCCTATGCAGCAAGCACACTGTATATGATTCAGCCTAATGGCCATGACTCAAAGCCCAATGGCACAATCTTCAATCAAGTCAAGTGGGACTGTCATCAGTCAGGACTGTCACCATAGTAGGTCAAAGACATCATCTCATCTCATCCAGGTCTGAGACTCAGTCAGTCAGCTGCTTTGACAGTCAGGGTCAGGTGTTTCATAACACAACAGCCCAGAATGTGGGCCATGGTCAGTCCTGCAGATCCAGTCCAACCAGATTGGGGATTAGTGGTAACTCAATCTGGAAGTTTCCCGGATATCAGTTAGGGGTCTGGTGACTCACTAAATGGAAGCTGTCCTTGCATATTGGTTGGAGGGAAGAGCCACAATAAGCTCACTGAAAGTCATTGGTCTTTATAAGAAAGTATTCTATGGTTGGGAAGATGGGGAAGTCAATTGTGGGACTGGAGGCAGAACACAGGAATACAGAAGAAATAATAATTGTGAAAGAATGCAACTCAACATAGAAGAATGGGAGACAATAATGCATTGGAGACAGGGGATACTGCAAGAGGTGTGCTCATTAATAGTCACTACCACAGCAGGGGATAGCACATCATGATTATGGACATGGCTCAGCTGTAGCCAGGGGCTCAGAGAGATGAAAGAATTAGGTGGGAATGTATGAAATTTCAGAACTGATGCAGTCAAAACTGAATGCAGCTAAGAAAGGAGCATGACAGTTTGGGGGGAAGTTAGCAAAGCGTGATCTGTGTTGCTTTCCATCCATATTTGAATTGCAAATTCACAATGGAAATGGAAGATGGCTGGAGTTTTTGTTCCTCTTCAATACCCCTACACCTTCATTGCACCACAGTGACATTGACTCCTGCTGTAGCTGGATTCATTGGCCACAGTTCCAATTAATCCGTTTGGGGACTATCACAAACAGAATAGCCCTCAGTAATATGAACAGTCAGCACTCATATCATCCAGTAATGACAGCTTAGTATAATCTTGATGCAGTGGGACAATACAAACTCTGATAATGTGGGACATGGAGTACCTCATCATGGACCTTTGACATAGCAGACCTTATTCCAAAGAATGGAGAGCAAGCCATGTCATAAAAATACAGTAGAAGATTGTAAGTGATGTAGGAATATTTAAACCTTGTCCATCCACCTGACACATCACCATTGCACGTAAGAGCATATTAACAAATACCTAGAGTTCAAGGTAAGAGGAAATCAGCTTTGTGCCTTTGTGCAATTTATGAGACCTTGGACTGTCTTTGTGACTAGTGGTCCTGGGGTCATGTGTAATTACTTCTGCTTTACTGAGATGACTATAATCAATCTGTAATGACCAATGACATGATCAAGATTTCTTATGATCAAGATTTGTATCCCACACAGTTGTCACTCAATGTATTTCACATTCAAAACTTGAGGATTACAGATGTTTTTCGCCTGTACTGTGTCAGTGCCAGGTTAATGCATTTGCCTCTTGAAGGGCCTCCCATTGCTCAGAAGGAGAGCTTTCTCCTCAGACAGAAAAAAGACATTTACTTCACTCACTCTTAGAGATTGTCTGGCAGTGCAGTGTAGTTTGGTCGGGGTGAAACACAATCCCAGAGCAGACTTGACCTGGTTAGCTATGACCCTTAGACACGATCTTATAGTCTGCATTCAGCAGTGCCAATTTCTAATTTCCTTCATCTCCTCCTTCCACTTGTAGCTGAGGGTGATGATACTTTTCCACATGGATTCACACATGTTCTCTGACAGAACCCCCATACTGTTGTACACCACCAGCAGGTCCTAGCCAATAAGTCCCAAAGAGCTGAATACGACTCATCCAGTAAGCTGTCACTTCTGGGAGTTTTATTCTTTTCTAACGGCTCAAGGGCCTTGAACAGCTCAACTAGAGATAACAGCTGGTCCAGCCTCTTTATAACTGAGGTCAAAGACCACTGTGATGGAGGATAGGGATGGCTGTGAGGCTGTGCTGGCTATAGGCTTCATGCCATGCAGACTGGTATAAAAGGATTTGCTGATCCTCAGTATGTCAGACTGAGATGACGTTACCAAACCATGTTCTTCCTTTAGGCTGCTGAGCACAGAGCTCTCCTTGTGCACCTTCTGGAAGACGAAACATGACTACATCTCAAGCTGCTCCACGGTGCAAACCCTAGACCAGAAGATTATCCTGGAGGCCTGTGAGGCAAAAGCTTGCTGGCTCTTCACCTCCTGAAAATCCTCTGTGTGATTAATCCCCATTTTCTGTAGCAGGAATAGATTCTACATGGTTTTCTGGAGTTTGGACAGTTTTCCCCATCTCTCTCTTCTGAACACCTTTGAGGGTAAAGAATCTCTTGATGTTCCCCTTGATTGTTTCCCATCAGTCTGCTGGAGACTCAAACAGAGGCTTCACAGTTCTCCAACCTGTGTAATCCCTTTTGAGCTCCTCAATGATTTCTGGGGTTAACGGTTTCACATTCAGCTTCCATGCTCCCTTGCCAGCCCACTGATCATCCTGTAGGTGACAGGTGGCCATAGGAGGCAGTGGTCAGAGAGAGACACCAGCTTAACATTGGTGGATCTGACTGAGAATGTGCAGAATGCAAACAGGAAATCTATCCTTGAGCAGATAGACCCGTCTGGCCGCGGCCAGGTGTATCTATGCTGCAGGGATGCTGAAGACGTTGTGCAACTTGAGGACTTTGACTGTTGCCATCAGAACTCTGGATGTAGCGTCAGGTTTGCTGTCAACCTCTCTGGATCGTCCATCTGTATGGATGATGCAGACAAACTCCCCGGCCAGAATGACCACCTAGACATCACCAGCAGCAATGGGAGGACAGCCAGCAGCTCGTTCTTTACCACTGGGGCCTACACATTAATTAGTCTCAGGAGAGTGTTTCTTTACAAAATGTATGCTATGAGGAGGCACCCACCCAGCACCTCCTTAACCTCGGCGATGGAGGAGTTGCCTCCTTGCAACAGAGTAGCCAGGCCAGACAGGTGACAGTCATTAACCACTGACCAAATTTGGCCCATTTTTCCAACTATTTCCTGTGTCAGAAACAGGAGGTCTTCTTTGGATGTTGGCCAGATAAGCCAGCTTGGCAACACATTGCATAGTTGATTTAATGTTACACATGATAACAGTGGCAATTTGAAAACCCATTTTGAAAGTTTATAGAACTCCCCATAAACCCTATGCTCATTGATCTGTGGTGTTGTCACCTTTATCCTTGTGTTAAGGCTGAACTGTTGCCCACTCTCTCAGTGACACTGACTGACTGTCACAGGGTCCTCACCTCACCCACTGCTCTCAGTGATACTGACTGACTGTCACAGGGTCCTCACTTCACCCTTCCCTCTCCTCTCCCTCCTCTCCTCTCCTCTCCCTCCTCCCTCCTCCCTCCTCCCTCCTCATCTCATCTCATCTCATCTCATCTCATCTCATCTCATCTCATCTCCCTTCCTATCCCCTCTGCACGATGTCAACTGCCTGTCACATGGTCTTCACCTCACCCACTCCTCTTAGTGATGCTGACTTATTTTTATTTCAAAAATATATTTTATTCATAAAGTGTCTGTATATGCATACATCATCACTAAAACAGTTTGGTTCTATAACAGGGAAGTAATCCTTTAACCTTACTTCCTGTGATCACTGCTCAATCACACATCATCAAAGTAGGATGCCCATCTGTGATTCTCTTTCTTCTTGACAACCTGAATCATTTGCTGTGCTTTCCAGCTCTTTCCTTCTTGGCACTGCCACCTGCAAAACAACACTTGGCATAAATACATTCACTGAAGCATTCCAGAATATTTCCTTGCTGTTTGTGAAATTGAACATTCACAATACAGCTTCCAAAAATTCAACCAGATTCATGCGTTTCTCTTTAGGTTTTCTCAAAGCACAGCTGTTCCCTTCAGTATGCACTACACTTTAACATTTGCAACTTTGATTTCACTTCCTGGGCCAACCTTGGCAGTCCCAATAGCAGGTTTCAGTGCCTGCCAAATATCATCTAAGATTTGCAAAAATCACCAGAGATAAAATCCAGGAGCACAACACTGATGTCAAACTCAAAAGATATCATTCTTTTTTCTGTCCTGCCTTCACAATCCACTAATTTCCACGGACCTCAGAAAAATCAGTTAGCTGGTTTAAAAAACAAAATTCAATCGGACCTAAATATGGTGGGGGGATGGACTTACACTCATTCTTTCTGACACAGGCAGCACACAAAGGGCTGACTGCCTGCTTGTTTACATAATGTGCATTGTACAATGTCTGTGTGCCTGAGTGGAGTGCAAAATTTTGAGAAGCCAGAATAAAATCATGTTAGCAAATGTGTTGGAAAAGGAGGTGAATTGTGTCAGGAGAATGTGCTAGGAATCATTGCAAGAATTAATTTAACCCAATGAAAATACAAGAATGGCACAACATGGCCGAGAACTGGTTCCAAGATTCTTCAACACTGGAAATGTCAGTACAGGAAGTGGGCAGGAGAAGAATGACCATCCATTCACAAAGCACCAGACAGGCACTGTGAATGAATTGGGACCAGATATCCAACATGATTATTGACAAAGTGGACTCTCAAGGACCTAGATGTAGTGTATTATATCAATAGATTATAATCTTGCATTATTTATTGACATATTGATTTTTTTATTATAAAGTGTTTCTGTTAAGAGGACATCCAGTCAAAATATGACAGTGGATCTAAAACCCAGTGGCTATCTGGTAAAGCCCTTTGTGAGCATGTAACTTCAATCTAATCTCATTCTGAGAGAGGAAAACTAGTTTGTATTCCACGATGCCATTGCCATTTTCCTTTGACAGGAATCTCTGCAATCTTTATAATGCAGCAGATGTTCAAAGGGGTTTGCAGAGTCTGTCACTGTTGTTTACCTTGTTGTGACAGGAAGTGTTAACTGCAATCAATAACTGATTTCAATGAGTATCTGTTTAAGAGGCCATGCAAGCAGTTCCTCTCCAAGAATGAGGTAGGAGAGTTGCTCCCTACTGAGGGCCCTCTCCTCCTCCTCCTCCTCTTCTCTTCAAGAAGGTCTTCAATGCCATCTCTGTATGTTCTGTCATGCTATAGGCCAAGAATGAATGACACTACAACATCCAATCATTGGGGAAAAAGGGTCTGAGCAAAATTTCTTGAAATCAGAAACAAAACCTTTGCCATCACAACAGTCTCTGAAGACTTTGGCAGCTTTGAATAGCAATGGAAACCTCAAAATACTCAAAGAACATGACAAATTTCTCAATAGCACTGGTTGGATTCCCTTCCTACTCCTGAATGCATGTTCAGCTATACAAGATTAAGAGAGGGTGTTAGCGGGAGCATTCAGTTTGACACCACTGGAATCAAATCAGTGTTACACACAAACTGAATTCAACAACTATTACCTCTATATTCTTCCAGCATTTACTCCCAAGTGTTACCACTAATGATCAGTTCAGAATAATTTCTAGTACAGCTCATGGCAAAAATATGCATATGTAGCACGCATACCCTTTTGGACCTGAAACAGAACCATATAATGTTAAAAGTGTGAGGATTAGACTTGTAACTGTCAAGTACATTCTTTGGAATCCAAATTCTGGGAGATTTTCATTGTTTGGGAAAGGAAAAGAGCCAAAGTGCCTCATGCCATCCCTCTGGAAGTGATAATGTATAATGATAGGACTTGGATTTTTATTGCAACACAATGGAATTTCACTTTTGAGAAATGTTGAAATAGCCTGATTGTTTTGATAATCTGAAGAATTAATCTTGTATGACACCTTTTCAGGAACAATAATGTATCTTTAAATATTGCAGATTTTTTGTTGAATTCAACTTCTGTGGTCTGTGGAATGGGGAAAGTTTAGTGAATGGTAAGTCAAAGAATTTTGATATGCTTGAGGTTATTGTGAAATATGGGTTCCTACGAGGCTAATACAGGAGAAATTATACTGAGGAATAAGGAAGTGAGAAAAACGTTAACAAATATTTATATCTGTCTCCACAGCAGATGACACAAAAAGCATGCCAGAGGTAGTGTGGAGCCAAGAGTCTAGTGAGAGTGAGAACTTTATGTAAATCATATTAGTTCAAATAATTAATTTGAACCTGATGACCCATCTCCTAGGATTCTGAAAACGATGGTCCCAGAAATAATGGATATACTGTGTGTATTCTACAGAGGTCCTCTCAAAAACCATCCCAATGGATTGGAAGTTAGCAAATTAACTTTGCTATCGAAGAATGAGAAAAGAAAATACTGTAATCCATTTTTAAGAAGGTTACAACAGGGCACTTTGAAAATTCACAGAGTGAATATGATTATATGAAAGGCAAATCTATTCCAGTTTGTTTTAGGAAATAAACCAGAAAGTTATATAAAGGGAACCAGTGGATATAGTAGATTTAAATTTTCAAAAGGGTGCCAGGAAAGGTCGTTAGGGAAGAGCTCTTGAGCTTGGGAGTAGTGCTTCAACATCGATAAAGACTTGGTTAAAGGACAAAAAAAAGGAGCAGGATTAAGTAGGCCATTTTAGTAAGTATGAGGGGAATGGCACCAGAATCGATGCTGAATCTTCATTATTACCTAAGATGAAGGAATCAAGTACACTGCATCCCAGTTTACTCAGTGGGAAAGTAACCCTTAAGGAGGACAGGTTTAGAGGAAAGGGGGATTTCCAGGAAAGCAGAAGGAAACCACATCAGGAACATTCCCACAGCTATCCAACCTCATGGTGACTTTTCCAGGGGCAAATTGCCAGTCAATTTGGCAACACATTCCAAGTAGTTGAAGTGTGGCACTGGAAAAGCACAGCAGATCAGGCAGCATCTGAGGAGCAGGAGATTCAATATTTTGGGCGTAAGCCCTTCATCAGGAATGTGGGGTGGGGGCGGGTGGTGATTAGAAGGCTGAGAGATAAATAGGAGGCTGGGCAAGGTAGCTGGGAAGGCGACAGATGGATGGAGGTGGGGGGTGATGGTGATAGGTTGGAGGAGAGGGTGGAGCGGATAGGTGAGAAGGGAAATTGACAGGTAGGACAGTTCAAGAGGGCGGTGCTAAGGAGGGGGAAGGGGAGATGAGGAAACTGGTGAAGTTCACTTTGATGCCGTGAGGTTGGAGGGTCCCAAGGCAGAAGATGAAGCGAACTTCCTCCAGGTGTTAGGTGGTTTTGATGTGGCAGTGAAGGAGGCCCAGGACTTGCATGTCCTTGGCGGAGTGGGAGAAGGAGTTGAAGTGGTCGGCCACAAGTTGGTGGGATTGTTTGGTGTCTGTCCCAGAGATGTTCCCTGAAACTTTCCGCAAGTTGGCGTCCAAGTAGGTGGGCAACCAATAGCTTTAATTAAGCTTCAAATTATTTGACATGGACAGAATGATACAGGCTTTGTTTGTGTTCCTTGCAAAGCACAGAACCAATAAACCACAAAGAGGTGGCCCACATTTGGTAGGTCAAAGGTCATCAAAGACTTCCCTCAAATAGCATCGATGGACCTACAAGGCTGAAATGCATCTACAAGATGCGACAATTTACCAAGGCTCCTTAAGCAAGATCTTACAAACCAGCAACCTCTAACCACCGAGAAGGACAAGGGCAGCAGCTACATAGGCACACCAGCACCTCCCCACAATGCTGCTCAATATCCTGACTTGGAAATATATCACCATTCCTTCAGTACCTTGACCTCAAAATCCTGGAAGTACCTCCTTTTCAGCAGGTGTTCATGCTGTTCACATACCACATGAACTATAACCCTTCAAGGAGGCTTCTTCCCATCATCTCAAGGCCAATTAGGGATGTACAATAAATGCTGCCCCAGCCAAGAATGCCCACATCCTGAGGATTAATACAAAAAGTCCTCTCATAGCAGTTCAGTAAAATTTCAGTCAATTTATTTCTGGGGTGAAGGATTGTCCCAAGAGGGAGATTGAGTAAAATAGGCTTATATTCTCTGGAGCTGAGTAAGACAAGATGTAATTACATTGAATCAGCTAAGACTCTGGGGTGAATGTTACATCATGATAGTTTCCCCTCCTCTGTCTTAAAAATCAGGGCAATCCCACCTCAATTTGTCTAGGTTGCTCTTTGCCATTTATCAGCCACCGTACTTGGACATTTTCTTGTGTCTTTGTGAGGGCCAGGCCTGCATGGCATTCAGGCTCATGAGGATACATGGGGAGGACTATCTGCACAGGGTGCCTGAACAAGAGACCCCTTCCTCTGCCAGCTAGCAAATAGTCTAACCATTTGCCTGGGCACTGACCATTATAGGTAAAATAGCAGAAGCAGCAGAAAGAGCCCTTAATTGAACCCTTATGCCTCTCACAGGAATCTGTCCACTGATGCCTCCCCCACTACTATCACCTTGGCCTCTCACTACCAGCCTGATCCCAGAAAAGGTAGAGGAGGGCAGCAGGCAGAGGGAGGAAGGATAAAATTCCATGCCCTGACAAGAAAGTAAGCCATGATCATCCTATATGCCAGAATATGTCTGAGGGGCCATAACGTCTATCCCTGTCTCTATTTCTTATTGTTTTATTCTCTTCATATTGTGAGCATTAATTAACATAAATCACTGCAGTATGTAGCAGTGTGAATATCTCTTATACGTGTATACAAAGACAATGTCCAAACTGCCTTTTTATATCCTGGCATTATGGTCTTTGGCCTAACATTGCTTGATAAGCATTCACCTAACATCAAGCTGGCAAATCCTACTGTAAAAAGGATCCATCAGTTGGCAATGCAGCATTTCTGAGAATGCTGGGGTTTTTTCTGTTTCCTCTTCAGGAAGGTACATAGCAAACAGATACCTACAAAATTAGACAAGAAAGTATTGAAACAAATTTTTTTTCTTTGCAAACTTCACCAACCCCCATTCCCCCCATCCCCCCAAGAGAGCAATTTGAACCCAAAGCAAAACAGCAGTCAGAACATTGATATTTTGAATATATTTATCTGAAACAAATTCAAGCAAGGAATAAAGTAACCTAAAAAGTATTCATGGCTGTATAAGCATATGGATAAGATCATTGCATTTATATTCTATAAGAGCAAAAGTTGCTGTGTATGTCTTCCTGATACGCTCAAACACAGAATCCTCTCTCCAGCCTCTGGCTGTCAGTCTGTTTATCATTTGGATCCTAATCGTTTCTTGTCTGTGTCTCTGCCTCTCTCATACATATTTTCTTCATGAATCATTACCCTCTACTTTATCATCCATCTGTGACTGTGATCATCAAATGAACTGCTGTCATCCTTTGTTAACATGTGATGTGATCTGTTCAGCCAAAACTGTCTTCCATTTTGGTAAGTAACTGTACATTCAATATCTATGAGGTCATTGCCATTCCTAGTTTGTTAGAATAAAATCAAACTATTTCCATTAGTTAGAAATTGATCAGATTCTAATTAATTACATGAACGTAGAATACTCAATTACGATTGAGTCTTAATATGTTTTGTAGTACTTCCTCAGGAGGTCGTACTAACCAATGTTTGTCAATGCTTACTAATTGGCACTATTTTTTTTAAATGCCAATACTTACATTGAGAGGGGAATTTCAATTCCCAGGGAGGCAGGTTGGAGACAGATGTAAAGAAAGAAACATTTAAGCCAAACCTTGACTCACCCCCAACCCTATCACTTCCTGTTTTCATAAGTGTTTTGACAGAAAGGTAACCAATCCATCCTTTGGCACCAGGTCCATCAATTCAACAGGAATGTAATTTAAAGCCCATGAGGGCTATGTTTCATGGGCTTGGGAAATCTGGTAGGTAAAAGGAGACATTGATAGAAATGCTTGTGAGACAAGCACACAAGGAATGTTTCATCCAAGCTCGGTAAGCTTTACCCCTTTACAAACCCATGATCTCCAACTTCTCCCATTCTTTTCATCTCTGACTCCATCCCAACCATTTCTAACTCATCCCATGTTCCATTTTCTCACATAACCAGAATCCCACCACCCGATCTGCAACTGCTTGCATCTTCCCCCATCTGTTGCTCCCACCACCAACACTAAGCAATCTCAAAAATGTGCAGGCCTGACTTGTTAATCCCCTTTTTTGAAAAGACTGATTTGGTATGAATTTCACCCTGAACCTTTCAGACATGCTAATTTAATTCTTGCAGGTCATAAGCACCGGAAAGTGGAAGCCTTTCAGCCCTGCAATACAGAGTACCCAGCTTTTGTGTATGACCACACGATCAAAGAAGCAAATGGATTTATTGAATGTGGAGACTGTCAGAAGTAAGGAAATCGTTTCATGGCTTTATATCCATTTGGAGCTGCAGTAGATCATTAGTAGGTCAGGAAGAAGAATAATAGAAACATAAGACTATAATAGGACATTTATTCAGTCCCAAACTTTGAAAATAGCATACATCAAACTATCTGTTGTCACCCTAAAGCAGGCAAAATTTTTATTGGGCTATTCCGGAGGGTCTTCACATAATGCGGAGCTTTGCTATTCTTGACATCATTGTCACCACTGATCAGTTCACCAAAAGACACTCCACCTCAAAGACAGACTTGGTGCCCAGTCAGGTAGATCCAAGTCAGTGACCACCATAGCAGCAGGTCGGTCCATACCAAGGACACAACTAGAGAGGGTCAAGAGTATGAACTGTGAGGCATCAAGCTTGGTTTATTAGAGTGATGGGATTTATTAGAAGGGGCAGCAAAGAGGAAAACAATTCAGTTGGCAAAGGAGGGATAGTTGGAGGAAGAAAGAAGGAAAGCTGATTAGATGGCAGGATGAACAACAAATCGATCATATGCGCAGCCAATCATTGCTTGAATGACTGGGGTGTCTCATGAGGGATTTTGGGTTAGGGATGCTCAGAGGACTAATTTAGCTGGAAAAGGTCAAAGAGCCTGCAATAAGCTCAGTGGCCTTGAAGATATTATCATTGAGAAGGGGGCTGACCCAATCATAGAAGGTCCTGAGACAGACACCCAGATTCATGAGGTAGGTGTAAAAGCTCTTACCACACAAATCCAATGAGTACTTATCACAATGAAGCACAGGAAACACAGAGGAATCTACAAGTAATGATTAAAAAAACTGTGAGGCTCTCAACCTTCTTATCCTAGTTAAAGTCCAAATTCGCCTTCTTAGATTAGATTAATCACCCATCTACCTGTCAGCCTTAATTAAAGTGAAAAATGGGTGGGTTGGGGGTAGCCTTGAATCTGGAAACAAATCTTTGAGACTGTTATCCCAGACCACAACCTGACCAAAATGTATCTTTTTGGTTAAAATTCAACCCAACTTCTCTGCCAAAATATTGATTTGAGGGGTTAGTGGTCTGGTTCCTGCAGTTCATTCTCAAACAAATTGCATTATATTTATTCTTTTGTGATGTAAATTGTTACCTTAATCACTTCATTCCATGTTATTACATCCTCTACAACAGATTTATCCCACTACAGCAGATGGACCTGTTAATGTAGTTTAAAGTTTAAAGGGCGGCACAGTGGCACAGTGGTTAGCACTGCTGCCTCACAGCGCCAGAGACCTGGGTTCAATTCCCAACTCAGGCGACTGACTGTGTGGAGTCTGCACATTCTCCCCGTGTCTGCGTGGGTTTCCTCCGGGTGCTCCAGTTTCCTCCCACAGTCCAAAGATGTGCAGGTCAGGTGAATTGGCTATGCTAAATTGCCCGTAGTGTTAGGTAAAGGGGTAAATATAGGGGAATGGGTGGGTTGTGCTTCGGCGGGTCGGTGTGGACTTGTTGGGCCGAAGGGCCAGTTTCCACACTGTAAGTAATCTAATCTTAATTAATTGCTTTTGAAATATCCTGACAAAGAAAGATTTTTCCCCTTTTTATTTCCAGTGCCAGCTTTGAGTGAATCCAGGTCAAAGATAACATACTTTAGAATCAGTGCACGATAATACTGTATTTGCAATTTGCTGAAACCTAATCTAAGAATGGGTGACCACCACTGAATCAGTGTGGCAATTGCATTTCCCACACCAGCTATTCTTGGCTGGTTGTTCTAGCACAAATACACCCACCTCAAAAACTCTCAATGCTGTCTCTTCTCCATAAATTATATTTTTCTGCTCATGTCATTTCTCTCCATGTTACAAACCTCATTGTCTTTTTCTTTTATAAAATGAAGTAGATCATCACAGAACACAACACTTAGTAATGGAAGGAAGATACCCCTCCATCATGGATTATGACCCTTTGAGGTTCAGGCCATCTCAATCCAACAGAAATGAACATTGTAGAAGAGGGATAAGCACAAAAAGTTTATTATTTCATAACTCCCTATTCCACATCATATCAAAAGGGTTTCACATTATTTCTCCAGAAGAAAAAGAGCAATGTCACACTAGTATGAATCTCCAAGACTTCTTCTTGTCAGTGTGTCCTTTCAATTTTTGAAGGATCTTCTTACAGAGTCAGAGCCATTCCCTCCTGGAACTGGGCTCAGTGGAAATAACAGAAGTACTGGCATTCTGCCACTGTGTTTACCTTACCAATTCATCACTTCAGACACAATCATTTCAGGAACATCAGGGGCAAGTGGCCAAAGACCAGCAAACCCTTCAGCAGGCATTGACATTGCCTATTTCTGTACTGCTGATTTCAAGAAACTGAATCTTATTGCCCAACTTTTAACAAAAGGATGCTTTCCAAACTTCATAGATTATTAAGGTCATTCATGCAGCGAAGCTTCCAAGAAATAGCAGCAAGTAGAGAGGAAGCCAGCAATCGACAAATGGGGACCGACCATGCAGACTGACAAGAGTGGCAATTCCATCACTGGGTAAAGTGTTCAACCTGGCCAAATATGCATGAGACTAGATAGATTTCTATGTTGGCATTCAAATTATCTGTTCTCCCTCAAATTAGAAAATGAAACATTCTGGAGATCAAATAAGATCACAATAGACTCTCTTTCTCTCTCTCTCTCTCTCACTGACCCCAAATAACAACACTTCTACATTACCCTAATGCCTGCCAGCGGGCAAACTGAGTTAAGTCATTCCTATTGCTGTTGAAATTTCACACTAACACCTTCTGAAATCTATATGTCAAGAGATTGAGATATAGTTCAACCTCCGCTTCATGCCTTGGAAATCTGATAAGTTCATCCTCCCCTGTGGTTAGGAGTTCATGTAGAAAGAGTTGTAGGATGGGTAGCAACATGATCAGGACATCACCACAGTACAACTAGGTAACAGCAAAACATCATGGTATAAAGAATATGCAATTGACTTTTTAACTTCATAATAAGTAAAATGGATATGTGTATGTACACTTAAAGCATATGGATATGGGAAGAGTGCATAATAACTGGAAGCATTCATTTTGTATTGATTGTGGTAAGGAGCTGCTATACAGGAAGTTGAAAAGAGTTATTCTTTCTTTGCCAATGAAGCAGATGATGGTTGCTCTGGAGAGAGTAAGGTAAACATCTTTAGCAATGGGGTCAGAGACAGGAGGCATTTAAAATGGCTGGCAGCACCTGGTTCTTGGATTAATGACAGCCAGCATTGCTTTGTGGCATTTAATCAGGGGCAAGTGGTTGAAGACCAGCAAACCCTTCAGCAGTCATTGACATTGCCTATTTCTGTACTGCTGATTTCAAGAAACTGAATCTTATTGCTCAACTTTTAACAAAAGGATGCTTTCCAAACTTCATAGATTATTAAGGTCATTCATGCAGCGAAGCTTCCAAGAAATAGCAGCAAGTAGAGAGGAAGCCAGCAATCGACAAATGGGGACTCACCCATACCAATCAATCCCACCCTTCTCTATTCCATTGTGAGGGTACGAACTTTTGTCTCCCACTATTTTCATGACGTAGGATCTCTTTGTTAGAAGAAGTTATTCACAGTACTTCAAATGAATTCTAAACCTTGACAAAGCATAGTCTAGAATTAGTAAATTCAAAAGCTGTTAACAACTTCACATGGCACCATGTAATACTGCATGGTAAGTTAACTATACTTTTAATATAGTGATAAATGAAAGGGCCCTGTTTAGAAGTAGCTCTTCTACATTTCAGGAGTGTTATTATCAAGATTATAATTGTTCAATTTCTCCATCTGACTTTTTTTTTTGACATTAGCAGTCCTGTCATCTGTTCAGCTTCTAGAACAACTGGAGCTGATGGCCATTTGCTCCAGATTCTCCAAACATTTCATGTATTAAGCCCTAGAGGTTTTGTTGACACAGCTGCCCCTTAGAATTGCATTATAAATGCCTGACTGAGCTCCAGATCCTGCCACTGGATTCAACTCAGCATGGTCTGGCAATGATGCTGTCCAGTAGAATGAGAGATTTTTTTGATTTAAAGCTATAACTATAGTTAATAATAATAAAGTTATTTTGAAGAGATTTTTGAATTTTTTTGTTTATTTTGACTGCTTCAAGAGCACTTCAGAGACTTCCAGTGTTATTGTACGGCTCATGAGTTCTGTCAATAGTGAATACTAGATAAGTATTCTAGAATACTAGAATGGGAGGTATGGAACGGTCATAGATTAAGGAAATATAGAAACATAGAAAATGGGAGCAAGTGAAGGCAATTCAGTCCAATGAGCCTGCTCTGCCAATCAAATGATCATAGATGATCCTATACCTCAATGCCATACTCCCACTCTTTCCTCATACCCTTGATACCTATAGCCTCTAGAAATCTATTTATTCAGTTCTCAAGTATATTCAGTGACTTAGCCTCCACAGCTATCTGTTGTAGTTCATTCAAAGGGGATATGGAGGAAGAAATACAGCAAAGGGAGATACGAAGGGAGGGATGATGAGAGACATGATGTGACAGAAGTTTATGGAGGGGATATGGAGGTGTGTAAAAGTGAGGAATGAGCAACACAGTGCCTAATATTCATTAAGGAGGCCAATGTTCCAATGAACAGCAATGGGCTTGCTAACCTGTCCATCTCAGCAGTCACTTGCTTTTGCTCCTGTCTTGAGTTTGATTCTAAAGGCGGCAACTTCAGGCGAGCCTATCCCTGCTGTCAATCTGTAAATATAGCCTGGGTAGTTGGAGCAATTGCAATGTTGGGAAATGGCCCAACTTCCTCTTCCCATCTTGAGGATGAAGCTCTGGGTTGAAGTGTCAGCTTTAAAGGTAGAACACCCTTTTTGGATTGAGAAGATTATTGTGGTTCTGTTCGCCGAGCTGGGAATTTGTCTTGCAAACATTTCGTCCCCTGTCTAGGTGACATCCTCAGTGCTTGGGAGCCTCCTGTGAAGCGCTTCTGTGCTGTTTCCTCCGGCATTTATAGTGGCCTGTCTCTGCCGCTTCCGGTTGTCAGTTCCAGCTGTCCGCTGTAGTGGCCGGTATATTGGGTCCAGGTCGATGTGTTGATGTGTTTGTTGATAGAGTCTGTGGATGAGTGAAACACATCGACCTGGACCCAATATACCGGCCACTACAGCAGACAGCTGGAACTGACAACCGGAAGCGGCAGAGACAGGCCACTATAAATGCTGGAGGAAACAGCACAGAAGCGCTTCACAGGAGGCTCCCAAGCACTGAGGATGTCACCTAGACAGGGGACGAAATGTTTGCAAGACAAATTCCCAGCTTGGTGAACAGAACCACAACAACGAGCACCCGAGCTACAAATCTTCTCCCAAACATTGAGAAGATTAGTTTGCACTGAACTGTACCTGGCATGTAAACAGAAAATCGAGTGCAGATTATGAACTATTTTTAGAAATGTTTGTTAATTTTAAAAGACCTTCAGAGGAAAATCAGGACATGGTCATTACTCAACTCAGTGAAAAGAGTTTCTTACAATGCAACAGTTAGGAATTGTCAGATGTGCTCAGAATAGCCATATAAAATGTTATAAGTATTTCAGAATTAATCGTCTGAATTTAAGACTAATCATAATGTATCTCTGCAATGTGGATGGGCAGGTTTAGTTCTTGATGACAAGTGTTGTGAATGGGCTCTTCGCCTAGTACTGACTTGGATTAATGAGTGAAAGGTGGTTCAGGTTCTACCTGGTTTGGCATACTTCTAACCCTGAAGTCACATCCCTTTCCAAATTCAATCTCTCCTCAGGCCTCTCCAACCTCCTGCTTCTTTTACTCCATTCCTACTAAACTGCTGACTGCCTAATTTTTCCTCCTGGTCCTTTTTCCAGCTAATCTTATTAATGTTTCAATCTCTTCTGGTGCTGTCTCTCCCTCTCCTTTAAATATTCTTCAATGCTCCCTCTACAGTCTTCCAACGCAATAGGACTGCTCTCATCTGGTCCCACTTGTACATTTCTAATCATAGATGGAATATCACTCATTGTGGCTTCTCTTGCTGCTTTTGTCATTAATTCTGGTGTTCCTTGATATTCTGTCCTAGTCCCCTCATATTTCTCATGGACATATGGTTCACTATCACTTCTGTACTCACTGGCTCTAAATCAAGCAACTTTTTCATTTCTAAAGCCTTATCCTTGACTTTAAATTTCTCATAAATTTCAGCCTTTCCTATATCTGTAATCTCCTCCTGTAATCTCACAGCCCTCATAGATGCGGATATTTATCTGATTCCAGCACCTTGAAGATTGCAGATTTTATGGTAGTGGCCATGTCTCAGTTGCCTGGGCCCTGTGATTCAGACAAGCTTCCATAAAGACAAGCTCTCTTTCTTTAAGACATGATTTAAATGCATCTCCTTGCTAAAACCTTTGAGCATTTGAAGTAATATCTATTTATGTAGCTTTATGCCATATGTTCTTTCATAGTGCTCCTGAGAAACAATTCAGAATGTTTGATTATATTCAAAGCATTATATAAACATAGCTTGCTGTTGTTGAATAGAGATGAGGTGGTACATATGGTTATACATACAGGTTGGCTGTATATGTACTGAAGCACAGTAGCTGATCCAGACTCTGCATTCAGCATCAGACAGTACAGGCCCTCGTTTGTTTTTAGCTTGCCTAATATGAAGAAGAGCAAAGTGCAAAGCAGAAGGCAGCTTGTACCTAGGAGACAAAAAATTAATTGGAGACAGAATTGATTTATTTCTTCTGAGATAACCTGTCCCACACATAAATCCTCTCTGCAGTCTTCATTTAATATTAATTGATATTGTCTAGTGCCTGTAACCTGAGCTGAGAGGATCTTTCTGTTTTTGTTATCATTGTTGAAAAACTTGTGGTTTCCTGGTTTTCAGTGCCCCCTGCAGGAGGACATTGTCAAACACCAACATTTCACTTATCAACACTATCAACTATAGCCCTTCATCAGACTCAACCTAAAAGTAAAATGTTGCTCTTCTTTCTTCCCATATTACTCCCTTCTTCTGCAGCAGATATTTATCCAATTTTCCTTTTAAAAACTGCAATTGTCTGTGCCTCAGCCACTCTCTAGTATGACACCCTCTCCCAGGATCTAACAATCCTCCTTGCAACAAAAATGTTCAACCATCTCTCCTCTCTTTCAGTGATAATTTTCAATTGATGACTTTGTGTCTCTGGTTATCCAATTAAGAAAACATTTCCCTTTTCACTTTATCAAAGCTCTTCATCATTTTCAAAAACTTTCTTAGGTAATTGATATTGTGTCCATATTATGTTTAGGTGGCTAGGCGGCAGCTATATTAAATTGCATTTGCCATTTTCCCATGCAATTAACATGTCTACACTCTCCTTACTGTCTATTATAAGCAATCAACAATTTTTAACTTTATGTTTGATATACCCATGTCCAAATGATTGATATTCACCAGGACTAAAGTGGATCTAATATTAACCTCTGGGGTAACCCTTCACTAGTTAACATGGGCTCCACTTTATTAAAAATTGACAAATGTCAATTTTAGTGAGCTGCATGGAGAATTTCTCTCTGTGAACCTAACCAAGTTTTCTCAAGCAATCCTTCCAAATTTGCTTCATTACCTATGTGCCAAGGCCAAATGGCACTCTACGTATCATATTCTCCCACTCACAACAGGCAGAAGTAAAAATATGAACAAGTCAGACCACACCTGGAATATTGTAATCAGTTTTGGTCCCTTTATCTAAGGAAAGACATACTAGCATGAGAGGCAGTCCAAACAGGATTTATCAAGTTGATTCTTATGAGATCCATGGGGATTTTTTCATGAGCAGAAAATGAGTAAATTGGGTCAATACTCATTAGACTTTAGAAGAATGAAAGGTCACTTCATTAAAACATGTAAAATCCTTATGAGCTTTACAGGTAGATGCAGAGAGGTTATTTCCCCTTTAGGGAGAGCATAATTGCAAAGTAAGGGATCACCATTTCAGACAGAGGCTGGATTATTAGGTGTATTCAATGCTGAGGTAAAAAGATTTATAATCAGTAAGTGAATCAACAGTCATGGGGATAAGACAGGATAGTGAAGTTAAGGGTTATCAAAAAAGCCACATGATCCCATTGAATAGTGAAGCAAACTCAAACCTACTGCTGTTCCTGCTTTTTATTATCATTGACTGGCCACTGCTGAGACCTCCCAGAACCCCGATGCCAGCAACCTCAAAGCCCATTCGTGCTCTGGTCTTCTTTCTATTCATTCATGGATGTGGTCATTACTGGCTGGGCTAGCATTTACTGCATGTCCATGGTTGAATTTGAGAAGATGGTGGTGAACTACTTTCATTAACCTTTGCAATTCTTTTGCAGTTGGTATATCTTCAATGTTATTAGAGAGGGAGTTATAGGATCTTGACACAGCAACAGTAAAATAATGAGAATGTATTTCCTAGTCAGGATGATGAATGGCTTGGAGGAGATCTTGCAAGTGAAGGTGTTCCATGTATTTGCTGCCCTTATGCTTCTCGATGATAGTCTTTGGGGGTTTGGAACTTGCTGAATAAGGAGTTTTGGTGAATTTTCACAGTACATCGTGTAGAAAGTACTTACTGATGCTACTGAGCATTGGTGCTGAAGAGTGTGGATGTTTGTGGACATGATGCCAAACAAGGGGGCCGCTTTGTCCTGGATGTTGTCAGGTTTTTTGAACATCCAGGAGGTAGGAAATATTTTATCACACTCCTGACTTGCACCTTTTAAATGATGGACTGGCTTTGGGAAGTCAGAAGGGAAGTTACGCAAAGCAGGATTTGACCTCTGACCTGCTCTTGTAGCCATAGTACTAATATGATGAGTCCAGTTCAATTTCTGGTCAATGCTAATGTCCAAGATGTTAATGGGGGAGTTTTAGTGATATGGTGCCATTAAATGTCAAGGATTGATGACCAAATTTTGTTTTGTTGGAGATGGCCATTGCGTGGCACTTGGGTAATGTACATGTTACTTGCTGGGGTCAGTTAGCTCTGTTGGCTGCATGCCTGGTTTGCAATACAGAGAAGTACCAACAGTGTGGGTTCAATTCCTGCACCAGTCAAGGTTTCAATGAAGGGCTTTCCTTCTCAACCCTTCCTCTCACATGAGACATGGTGACCTTCAGGTTAAACCACTACCAGTCTTCTTTCCCTTTCAGAGAGCAGTCTTATGGTCTAGGAAGACAATGGAAACTTTATCCTATCACTTTGCAACCCAACTTTAACATTATCAACATTTTCCTGCATTTGAACGCGATTGTCTCAGTATCTGAGATTTTGTTGGATGTTTTGCAATCATCGGTGACCATCTCCATTTCTGACCTTATGATGAAGGGAAGGTCATTTACAGGGGAAGGTCATTGATAAAACAGCTGAAAATGGTTAGGCCTAAGACCCTACACTAATGAACTCCTGTAGAAATATCCTGGAACTGAAATAGCTGACCTCCAACAGCCACAGCAGTCTCCCTTTGTGTCAGGTATGACTTGAATTAGCACAGACTTTTTGACCCCGATTCCTATTCACTCCTGTTTTATTAAGGCTCCCTGATGTCACACTCCGTGAAAGATAACCTTGATGACAAGGGTAGTCACTCTCACCTCATCTTTGGAATTCAGCTCTTTTATCCATGTTTGAAACAAGGCTATCATGTGGTCAGGAGTCATAGCATTGTTGATGATACCTTCAGAACTTTATACTGATGATCAAGAGTAGGCAGATTGGGCAGGTTGGATTTGTCATGCGTTCTGTGTACAGGACATAGCTGGGCAGTTTTCCACATTGTAAGGTAAATGGTAGTGTTGTAATTGTAGGGCTGTGTGGCAAGTTCTGGAGTACAATGCTTCAATACTCTTGCTTGATTCTTATCAGAGCCATAGCCTTTGAAGTATCCAGAGATTGTTTCTTGATATCATGTAGTGTGAATCAAAGTGATTGAAGAATAGTATCTGTGATACTGGGGACCTCTGGAGGAAGCCAAGAGGGATCATTCAGCCCTTTGGGCTTAACATGTTTTTGCAAATGCTTCAGCCTTATCTTTGCACTGATGTGCTGCACTCCCCCAAGATTGTGAATGGAGATATTTGTGGATCCCCCTCCTCCAGTCAGTTGTTTAATTGTTCACCACCATTCCTGAATGGATGTAGCAAGGCTGCAGAGCTTAGATCTGATCCATTCATTGTGTAATTGCTTAGTTCTATCTATCTCTTGCTATTAATGCTGTTTGACATGCATGTAGTCTTTTGCTATAATTATCATCAGGATGACACCTCATTTTTAAATATCCCATGGCTGCTGCTGGCATGCCCTCCTGCACTCTCTCATTGAACCAGGGTTGAATCCCAACCTTCATAATAATGGTAGAGTGGGGATATACCAGACTATGAGGTTGTGGATGGCGTTAGAGTATGATTCTGCTGCTGCTGCTGCTGCTGATGGCCCACTTTGTGAGTGCCCAGTCTTAAGGTGTTTGAAGTCTGTCCCATTTGGCATGATATTACTGGGGAGATGTGACTGTTTCCACAAGGACCTGGAGGTGGTCAGTCTTATTGATATTGTCATAGACAGTTGCATCTGCAGCAGGCAGAATGGTGAGGATGAGGTCAAATTTGTTTTTCCCTCTTATTGGTTCCCTAATGACCTACAACAGACCCAGTCTAGCAGCTATGTCCTTTAGGACCTGACCAGCTTGTCTGTCATGGTACTGCTGAATCATTCTTGATCAAACACTGATCGTCTGCAGCTGCCCTGCATAGTTCCTGCCCAGGGACCTGGAGGTTTTGATGAACAAGGGGCACAAGTGATCACTGTCTTGGGATATTAGTGTCAGGATGGAGGGCTCCAGGAGCAAATGCCAAGCTGGAGTCACCATGTAACTGCTCTGACTTTCAGGTGAGGAATTGTTTCATTTCTATCCAGTGGCTGGGCGAATGGGAATGTTGTAATAAAATGGGCATAAATGGATGCTAATGCATGTAAATAGGCCTTTCACCATTCACCAGTGAGAATCTCATCTCATTGTTCAACACTTAGCTGGGAAACTCCTTACTACCGATCTCATGCAATTCTCCCAACTTTCTTGGCAATGCCCATGTCAGTCAGTAGCTGGGAAAATTCAGGTTCATATCTGTGCTTTTTGTCTTGACTGTTAACAGAGTTTCTTATCCATGCTGTTACATTTCATTTTGTGTCATATGCATGAATTTATCACATGACCTAGTTGTGAAACACTTCGTTTGTAAGCTGACTGCTTCACAACATCTTTATAATAAATACATTTATCTTTCCATTCTTTGTTATTTGACATTCAATGTTTCCTGCAACTGCCAACTCATAAATCAAGTGACTCGGGAGTGAAGCACACAAGCCAGAGTTCTGGTTCCTGACCACTCTGTGTTGATCTCTGCTGGAAAGTAGAGAACTGATGATCAGATGATCAGGTTGTGGTGCCCTTTGGTGTGAACAGCCTGAAAATGGTCATGTCCAAGCTCAAAGAGGAAATAGTATTTATGCTGTATACTAAAAACAATCTGGGTTTCTGGAACCCACTGTGAATCAACACCTTGAGAACAGGAAGAAATTTGAGAGGGGCCAAGGATATCAATGTTTGGTACGAAACGAATAAATAATCAATTAGACTGATGGGCACAGAAAACAAAGTGCATGGCACACGTCACTTTCTTAAAATGTAGTTTACAAAATCAAAACACAGAATCAGAGAATTGTTCCACTGCAGAAGATTGCTATTCAACCCATCATGCCTACACTTGGGATGTCGAAAATCTGAAATTATAATGAAAAGCACTGGAAATACTTGATAGGTCAAGCAGTATCTTTGTAGTTGTGACAATGAAAAGTCACCATTTTAAATCACTAACTCTTTCTCCCTCCTGTCAAACCTGCCGAATATTTCCCATATTTTCTGCTTTAAGGTCAGGTGATTCATCAGTTGGGATTTCAGTCTGGAACTGATTTCATCCCGGTGTCGGCCATGATTCTGTTGATAACACTTTTACCTTTGCATCAAAAGATTGTGTTCAAGTTCTACTCGTGAGACTCATGCTTAAAAATTGAAGCTTTGACACTTCACTGCAGAACTGAGGCAAAGTTGAAATGTTAGAGGTACTGTCTTTTAGATAAGACATTAAACTGAGGTCCTGTTTTTTTTCATAGATGGCCATAAAAGATCCTTTGACACTATTTCAAAGATAAGCCGAGCAATATTCCCCAGTGACCAAGCCAATATTTATACCTCAATCAACATTACCAGCACAGATTATCTGATCATTATCACAGTCTGTTTGTGTAAATTGGCCTGTAACGCTTCCCACATTACAACACTTCAAAAGAACAGCATGATCTGTAAAGCACTTTTTGTGATATCCTGAAGTTGTGAAAGGCTGTGTATAAATTTGAGTTTCTGTTTTTTTTAATATATGTGAATACCTAAGTCATTTTGAAGATGTACCATGACATATTTTAGAACAGGACACTGTGAGAGTCTCACATTTATTGGATGGCCTTTTGTTACCTTTTATGGGGGAATTTGCAAAGAAACAGCATCCATACTGGATACTGTTTGAATGATTTCTACTTGGAATTTAATGCCAAATTGATACCTACTTATTTCATATTTAACAGAGTGTGAAAATAAAATCATTCTATCACAAAGTGCTTTTAATTGAATGATTTCTTAGTTTTTTCTAACTACTACACCACAAAGTGCTTTTAATTCAAAGATTCCCTAACATTTTCTATTTTTGCAGCAGCTTCATAAATCATGCTTCTTTTAGTGTTAAGAATGTAGGTTACTGCAGTATTTCAAAGTATTATGGGATACGCCATCAACTTGGAGTCTTAACTGTGTCGAGCAGACAATAACTCCGTCAAAATTATTTATTTTAAATAATTTCTATAAGGCTGAAATGATACAGTTTGACACAATTATTCATTCTGGATCTGTGTATCAGTTTACAAATATTTGAGGGCTTTTACTTACTGGATACTGCTCCAATGAATCTTTCTGATAAATTTTACTTCTTCACCATGCACTATCAAAGCTATTTTGTTGTGACCCAGATTCATCAATCACTGTATCCTGAGGAAATGAGCCATCTGAAGCAAACACAAAGAATACCCACAGGGAGGGCAGGGAAGAGGGAAAACCAGCCAACTTTCTCATATTAATATTGCCAACTAGTTAGAAAGTTGCAGTGAAATTTTTGGACATACTGATTCTGTCCCAGCTCCAACCTTACCTGTGGCCTTTAAAAAAATGCCCTTACTATATGTTAAGAATTTAAATCACTTATTTTCCAAATAATTATTTCAAAAGGGAACTTTCCTCATTGATAATCTAGAGACAATTTAAAGTTACAAACTAATTCTGAATACTCCAGCACAGTAATCGTACAATATTTATTTATCAAAGAAAGCTTGTGGTAGGTTTTATGTTTTAAGCCATATAGTTTGTCAAAGTGTTGAATCTCCTAAAAAAAAAGCAAGATTTGAAATGACTCATAGCCACAGGCAAATAAATGTGGCCATGCAGTTCCCATGTTCTGGATACGAACTGATTGACCACGAACCCAATGTGGGAAACAGAAAGTGTGGACATATTTCCAGCCCAGAGTTCACCTCTTGCCAATTTGGAAAGGGAAAGCAATATTACAAAACAGGCATAAAGCCCTTTACATATGCAAATAAAGGGGTCAAGCACCTGTTTGAAGCTCCTCAGTCATATTTGTTTGCCTTAAGCTAGCCCCACCACAAAAACCAGGTACTGGGACTACCCAGTACCAAAATATATATTTTTGCTATTTTCTGACCAGTATGTCCTTCCCCTAATATCACATCTAAACAATGCAGTTTCTCTTCTCCTATGCATCCCAGCCTACCATTCCTTCTTTACCACTTCCTGTTCCCTCACACCAGTCTCTTATGGGCATCTCATCTCCCTATTTGGCATCTGATGCTATAGCCAACACTTCCCACTATTCCCCTCCCCAAATTCTGTTTTTACCAACTCAACCTTTGTTTCTCTCCTTAACTGCCAAAACACTCCTCTTGCTTTTGCGTGCCTCTGGGCCTTTTGCTTCTAGGGCCTCAGGAAGGCAATTTTTCAACATGTGCCATGTAGTAATAGTCCTTATGAAACCCTCATCAGTCTATATTAAAGGATTCCCTAATTTGAACCAAGAATTTAAAATTCTGATTCACTATACCCAGTAAGCACTGCAGTGGGCACCAATGATGTTGGTTCTCAGTTGGTGTTCTTGGGTGTCACAATGTAACTGGCCATGCATGTACAACACAATCTGAGCAGCCATCAGCTCTATGGAGACTAAGGCCCTGGTGGAACTGAAAAGTAGGATTTTTGTCTTAAACCTGTGATGGACCTTGCTGAGACCACTCTGAGCAATTCCATGCAACTATGTGCAATTCCGTTCACCGTGTTATATAAAATAGATTGAGAGGTATTGGAGATGTTATGGAGAAAGCTTGCAAGGATGTCACCAGAAACATATGAATCAAAAAAGCATTGACTGTGTGAATCTGTTCTCACATGGAAAAAGGTGGCTTAGGGATGACCTATTAGAGGCCTTTAAAATTTTGAGCAGTCTAATAGAATGAATATATAGAGACAATGCTTTCTCTTGTGGTGAAGAGCTTAACTACATTAAATAGCCAAGTAATTAAATAGAGAATTCAGAAGAAACTTCTTGATCCAAAGACTGGTGAAAATATGGAATTTTCACACAGGGAGTTGTTAAAGTGAAATGTATGGATACGTGTAAGGAGATGCTACACAAATATATGAAGAAAAAACAAAGGAGAAGGAAATAAAAGGTTATGATGATAGGTTCGGATAAGAAAAGTTAGAATGAGGTTCAAGTGGAGCATAAATGCAGTCATTGATTGATTGGGCCGAATAGCCTGTTTCTATGCCCTTTGCCTTATTTCATAACCATGAGTCAGAAGAACAGGTGAAAGTAAAACCAGTAGAAATGTGTCTTGACTTTTATAATTGGGTGTTAATGGCTGCAGGTAACCTGAACATTGATAGAGTATATTTCACCTATTCATGTACAGACTGACATTATGTAAGTAAGTACATAGGGTCAAGGGGATACAATACAGGTTGTTCTGCTATCACATGGGCAGTTGCATGCCTCTGCAACCTCGCACTATAGAAAATCATGCTATGGAAAACCGTTATAGAAAATCACACTGTACAAATTCACAATAGAACATTGCTATACCCGTTCGACAGAAACAGTAGACAAGCACCACCTGCAGTTCATCAATCACATTATAGCCAATTCATGTTGACAAAACATGTATTATACCAGAACGATCTGTAAATTAGCATATTGGATCTTTGGAAAACCTTCACAGTCACATTTTGAACTCCTTTCCTGGGCTTTCATATTTTCAGGCATGCTTTTAAGGGCGATGACTGGTTTAGGTTCAAAGGCCACACCCAGCACTCTCAACTTAACCTGCTCCATTGTGGAGGTAGGTATGGCCTTTTCCTTAAAGGTTTTTCCAATGCATATATCCAAATGCCACTATAGGGTCATTGCTTCAGTACAATATGGAATGGGTAAATGGATATGGATGTGCCATATCTTACCTTGAGGGATATGACAGGTTTTGGGGAGGAGCAAGAGATAGCATGGATGTGGAAAGAGGGGGAATTGGGGATGAGGATCTGTAGGGTCTATTTTTTATCACAGCTCAATTTAGCAAATGCTTCAGCAGTTAACTCACCAAGACATTTCTGTATTCATTTAGTTTAATGACATGGTTTCTTTGAAATACTATTTTAACTTACACCTAAAACAATGAATTTCTGATCCTCATAAAACAAGTTACCTTCAGAGAATGAAAATGAAAAGAACCATTTACCTCTACTTTAGAAGAGGTTTACAAACAATAATCCCCATATTATAAACTTGCATCACAACAGGATCTTAGTGATTTATTTTGCATTTAACAAGGATATAAATGGCTATGACTGCTTTCAATCTTAAATTGTAATCCCAAACCATAGTCGGAAAATTTCTCATGTGCCTATGTGGAATCAAAGACTTCTTTTTCCATGGCTGAATAACTGTTCAGTTTCTATTAGAGCCCATGATGTGTGATCGGCTAGTCTTAGAGTCATAGAGATGTACAGCATGGAAACAGACCCTTCGGTCCAACCCATCCATGCTGACCAGATATCACAATCCAATCGAGTCCCACCTGCCAGCACCAGGCACATACCCCTCCAAACTCTTCCTATTCACATACCCATCCAAATGCCTCTTAAATGTTGCAATTGTACCAGCCTCCACCACATCCTCTGGCAGCTCATTCCACACATGTACCACCCTCTGTGTGAAAAAGTTGTCTCTTAGGTCTCTTTTATATCTTTTCCCTCTCACCCTAAACCTATGCCCTCTAGTTCTGGACTCCCTGACCCCAGGGAAAAGACTTTGCCTATTTACCCTATCCATGCCCCTCATAATTTTGTAAACCTCTACAAGGTCACCCCTCAGCCTCCGACGCTCCAGGGAAAATAGGCCCAGTCTGTTCAGCCTCTCCCTATAGCTCAAATCCTCCAACCCTGGCAACACCCTTGTAGATCTTTTCTGAACCCTTTCAAGTTTCACAATATCTTTCCGATAGGAAGGAGATCATAATTGCATGCAGTATTGCAACAGTGGCCTAACCAGTGTCCTGTACAGGCACAACATGACCTCCCAACTCCTGTACTCGATACTCTGACCAATAAAGGAAAGCATACCAAAATGCCTTCTTCACTATCCTATCTACCTGCGATTCCACTTTCAAGGAGCTATGAACCTGCACTCCAAGGTCTCTTTGTTCAGCAACACACCCTAGGACCTTACCATTAAGTGTATAAGCCCTGCTAAGATTTGCTCTCCCAAAATGCAGCACCTTGCATTTATCTGAATTAAACTCCATCTGCCACTTCTCAGCTCATTGGATCATCTGGTCAAGGTCCTGTTGTAGTCTGAGGTAATCCTCTTCACTGACCACTATACCTCCAATTTTGGTGTCATCTGCAAACTTACTACCTGTACCTCTTATGCTCGCATCCAGATCATTTATGGAAATGACAAAAAGTAGAGGACCCAGCAACGATCCTTGTGGCACTCCACCAGTCACAGGCCTCCAGTCTGAAAAACAACCCTCCACCACTACCCTCTGTCTTTTACCTTTGAGTCAGTTCTGTATCCAAATGGCTAGTTCTCCCTATATTCCATGAGATCTAACCTTGTTAATCAGTCTCCCATAGGGAACCTTGTCGAACACCTTACTGAAGTCCATATGGATCACATCTACTGCTCTGACCTCATCAATCCTCTTTGTTACTTCCACAGAAAACTCAATCAAGTTTGTGGGACATGATTTCCTACTCACAAAACCGTGTTGACTATCCCTAATCAGTCCTTGCCTTTCCAAATACATGTACATCCTGTCCCTCAGGATTCCCTCCAACAACTTGCCCACCACTGACGTCAGGCTCACTGGTCTATAGTTCCCTGGCTTGTCCTTACTGCCCTTCTTAAACAGTGGCAACCTCCAGTCTTCCGGCACCTCACCTGTGACTATCGATGATACAAATATCTCAGCAAGAGGCCCAGCAATAACTTCTCTAGCTTCCCACAGAGTTCTCGGGTACACCTGATCAGGTCCTGGGGATTTATCCACCTTTATCCATTTCAAGGTCTCCAGCACTTCCTCCTCTGTAATCTGGACATTTTGCAAAATGTCACCATCCATTTCCCTACAGTCTATATCTTCCATATCCTTTTCCACAGTAAATACTGATGCAAAATACTAATTTAGCATCTCCCCCATTTTCTGCGGCTCCACACAAAGCCGCCTTGCTGATCTTTGAGGGGCCCTATTCTCTCCCTAGTGACCCTTTTGTCCTTAATATATTTATAAAAACCCTTTAGATTCTCCTTAATTCTATTTGCCAAAGCTATCTCATGTCCTCTTTTTGCCCTCCTGATTTTCCTCTTAAGTATACTCCTACTTCCTTTACACTCTTCTAAGGATTCACTCGATCTATCCTGTCTATGGCTGACACATGCTTCCTTCTTTTTCTTAACCAAACCCTCAATTTCGTTAGTCATCCAGCATTCCCTATACCTACCAGCCTTTATGCAATTTTTCTGAATCTGGAATAATGCTGCTCCTGTTGCTGATGCATCAGCCTATAGAAATGTTAGTAGTTTGAGATCATAGTGAGCTAAGATCTTGGAGACATTAACTTCTCTTTAACTTTGTGAACAATATTTAATGATGATATGAACACTGAGACATTTTAATAGTGGGAGAAGCTCTTTTTCTAATTCTGCCATTTTTCTGCCTGTTGTCATCCTTCCACATTCTCAAATGTCTCTGCAAACAGCAAAATGAATCTATTTCTACATTTTGGTCAGGTTTATTTCCCATGCTGCTACCTTGTCAGTTGCTGGACTATTTACCTTCCTAGCCTTCCTGAAGGCTGAAGATAAGTTGATGAGGACAATGTCAATTATTCTTTTCCTTTTTCATGGTTCCTTGACCACCTAACACATACTATTCTAGTAGCTCTGTCCTTTAGGACTTAGCCAATTCAATCAGTCGTGGTGCTACCAAGCCATTCGGTGAATGGACATTGAGGTGACCTACCCAGTGTGTCCTTCAAGTGGCGTCAAATAGAGGGGCACAGATTCATCAGCTGAGGTGGCATGTAGTTGTCATCAGGTTTCTTTATCCATATTTTTTCCTGATGCTATGAGATTGCATGGGTTCTTGAGTCAATGTTGAGAACACCCAGTGCAATTCCCTTCCATGCTGTGTAGCACTGTGCTGTCACCTCTGGTTGATCTGTCCTGCCAGTGACCAGTGTTACACAGGCATACCCAGGGATGGTGACGCTGGAATCTGGGACAATGTCTGTAATGTACAATTCCAAAAGGATGATTATGTCAGGCTGTTGCTTGGCTAACCTATGGGATAGCTCTCCTAATTTTAGCACAAGTTTCCAGATGTTAGTAAGGAGGCTTTGTAGAGTTGACAGAGCCGTTCTTGTTTCTGGTGCCTTGGCCAATGCTGGATGGTCCATCCAATTTAATTGCTTTTATCAAACTTTGGACAGTTATAATCAACAGAACAATTTTCTCAGCCATTCCAGAGGATTTATAAGAATCAAACGTATTGCTGTTGATCTGGAGTCACATGTAAGCCAGACAAGGTAAGGATGGCAGATTATTCTTTTCTAAAGGACATTAAATAAACAACCTTCTTGCCTGCACCTTTTTCACAATGGGCAGAATTTTACATTTGCATGCCGCCAACCTTGAGGGTTGAGGGAGGTCTGGAAAAATTCCCAATGTAGTCTTCCTACTGGCCTCCCACAGACCTTACCTTTCTCCTCAATGTAATGGTGGGACAAGTGACAACTATAAGCCAACCAGTTCACCCTTGTCTTAATTTAAGGCCATACTTTAACACAATGGCCACTTAAGTGTTGTTTCCCAACCCACCTTGGTTTTCAGACTGGTTGTAGAAGTTCAGCAGCAGGGATGAAGCTCAGCTCAGTCAGCCATCGCATATCTCAGATGGGAGGCTGAGGTTGCCCACATCAACATCTTTTCTTCAACATCTGGCTCCCCTTGCTTATATCTGCTCCCCAAAGGTGCTGTCTTCCCCAGTCCCTGGCCTCTCCTCCACATCCCAACACCCACTCTGCCAATCTACCCATGAGCCTCACTTCCTATTCCCAGCCCCATATCTATCTAACCCTGAATCCCTGCACAGAGACAGCGATTGCTTACAGTCCCAATCACATCCACTGCAGCTTCTGCCACTGCTGGGAGTATAGGACTGCTGGACAATCAGATTGGACAGTAGTTCTCTAAGTGAGTCTATTTCCCAACTGAGGGTCAGAAATTCAGTTGTTGTAAAGCAGCCAGTATTGGCAGCAATGTGTTCCACTATCCCTTCAAGGAAAAAGGCCAGAAACCCCACCATCCAAAAAATCATTGCCAAGCAACTGCAATCATATCCCAGAAAATGAAAGGCAGTGTTACCTCTCTCCAGCTATTTCTGATTTTCCACCAGCAAGAATGAAGTTGTACCTTGAATATAGCAGCTGTAGCCTGTAAGAATTACTGCTGCACATGTTTGCCATTTCCCATTGGATTGAGTTCCCACAGGCAGGCTGAAATCTAAGCTGGAAGATCACTATGAATAGCTGAAGAGGCCAGCCACATGCAATCCCATGAGAGTGGTACAATCTGATTTCAGTCAATAGTACTCACTGGTCTAAGTCTAGCGCTATGAATGGAAATTTTTTTTTCATCAGTGCCTGTCATGAGAACTTTAATCCAGAATGGAATGCAGGGAGTGAAGTGATTTTCATATTTTAAGAAGCATTTTGAAAATTATTTGTTGTAGTAAAGGGGTTGCTTTATGTCTGCAGCATGAAAGGGAATTATATTTTGACTGTATGTTTATGTTTATGGAGTTGAATGATATTTTTTACTAGTTGTGAGTTGGGTTCGAGGAAGGCGAGGTTGAATTATGTCTAGGTGTTAGCACTGTGGTATTCATTTTATCTGAATATAGATGCCAGTTCAGAGAAGAGCAGTTAAGTGGTAATTTAGCATAATAAAAACAGAGCGCTTCGTATGGACAATCCTAAACAAATTTGACACATAACGCAATATGAGGGTGGACGACCTAAAGCTTGGTCAAAAATGCATGTTTTAAGAATCAGAGAGCTGAACTTTACCAAAAATCAGCAGAGTGACAATTTCAGCAAGTTTCATTGAGGATTCCTCTCCATGAACCCCAATGAGTTATGTCATAATCACCCTGCTCACCTCATGCTGTATGTACCATGCCTCTATCATGCCATTCTCATGCTATTGTGGCCTCACCAGCAGAAGAACTCCTCACTACTGTTGGGCACTTCCAGAATGCATGCCATGGGTGCTATATATAAAACCTCAACTGTATAACAGGTTATTCATTGCCAGGCCATGAGTAGCCCTTCACGGTACATTAGTGGGAGGGACACAAATAAGAATAATTTGTGAGGGCACACAGATGGCACAGGTGACTTTTCATTAGAAATAGACTCATATTTGGAAGTACAAGTAGACAACTTTTATCCAAAATCCCGAAATCCGAAAAGCTCCAATGTCCGAAGGTTTTTTTTGTGAAGTTTTTTCTCATGAACAAGGTTGTTTGGTGTGCAACCAGTTAACCCAAGTCCACATCCACTCGATGAGTGTAACTCAGGTACAACGTGTGGGGTGTAGCCCAACACCGGCAGGCCTCAATTTTGTTTCACAGCCCATTCTACTCACAGTAAGTCTATTCTTCGGAAAGATTTTAAAATATCTCACCGTGAAACTGCCACTTCTTCTGAAATTCGAAAAATTCTGAATTCCGATAACCAGCTGGTCCCGAGCATTTCAGATAAAGGATTGTGCACTTGTGTATTGTCACTTCATATCATCACCTGTCTGATAAACTGTCATTGTAACTGCAATTAAAACAATCAAGTTGCACAGGCTACCCATGCTTAGTGTCATACCACTTCAGTCCCCTGTCTAAGGAAGAGCTATTCTTTCCTTTATGCCAAGCATAGCAAAACGTCTTCTCATTTTTTTCAATGCGGTAGCATCACATGGTGAAAGATCTTCAAACATTAAAAATGTTAAGTTTTGTTCAATGAGAGGAAAACCAAAGAAAAAACAAATGAAAAAAAAAACTATTGGCTCTGGGAATAGAAAGAACTGCTTGCCTTTTGACCAGAGACTAAAAAAAATGCGATGCTGGAATCCGAGGTAGACAAGTAGGAGGCTGGAAGAACACAGCAAGCCAGGCAGCATCAGGAGGTGGAGAAGGCATTGTTTTGTATGTAACCCTTCTTCAGGACTGGGGGTGGGTGTAAGGGGAGCTGCCAATTAAGGGGTGGGAGGCCAGGGTGGTAAGTTGGGGATAAGTGAACACAGGTAGAGGGTACGACCTGGTTGGTCGATGGGAAGAATGAATCCAGTTGGTAGCTGGAAGGAAGGGTCAATCAGAGGAATGGAAAGGAGGGGGAAGGGACTGGGAAGGGAGTCAGGAGATGGGAAGGGAAGTTATTTGAAATTGGAGAACTCAATGCTGAATCCTCCGGGCTGTAGGCTGCCCAGGCAGAAGATGAGGTGTTGTTCCTCCAATTTGCAGTTTGATTCATTATGGTAATGGAGGAGGCCAAGCATGGTCATTTTAGAGAGGGAGTGGGAAGGGGAATTAAAATGGGTAGTGACTGGGAGGTCAGGCTGGCACCTACAGGCCCAGCTGAGGTGTTCGGTAAAACCACATCGAAGACCACATCTGGAGCACCAAAAACAACAAATTAAGTTGAAGGAGAGGCACGTGAACTTCTGTCTCGCCTGGAAGGACCGTTTGGGGCTCTGAATGGAGATGGGGGTGGGTAGTGTTGCTGGCAGGTTTTGCACCTTTTCCATTTGCAGGGGAAGGTGCCTGGGAGTTCTGGGGGCTTGGTGGGGAGTGGTGCAAACCAATGATTGGCAAAGGGAATGGTTCTTATGGAAGGCAGAGAGGGGTAGAGGGGAAGATGTTCTTGATGGTGGGTCCAGTTGGAGTTGGCGAAAGTGTTTAAAGGTGATGCGTTGGGTGCAGAGACTGGTGGGGTGGAGGTGAGGACAAAGGAACTCTGTCTTTATTGCATTTAGAGGAGGGGGGTTACAGCCATGGAACAGGAAATGGAGGTAGTGCAGTGGAGGGCTATCTGGATGAGCAAATTATGTTAATGAATGATCACTGCACTCAACTCACAGTGACTGTGAGTTACGTCCTGTCTGGCTTAATGTGCTCATGCTGCTCTGTTCTATCATGGTCAATGTGATGTTTCTCCTACTCAATGTCCTCATCTTCCTTCTTGGAAGACTGCGATCTCTCTCCCATCTCTTCGGAATCTATCACATTGCCTTTATGCTTGCTCCGATTATATAGAGCACAGCCTGTGAAATTTGCAGCACACTCTGCCTACACTATACTGTAAGGCTTCTCTAGACTGATCAAAACATCAGAACCTTTCCTTCAGGAGATCATTCATCTGCCCCAGGATGGCCCTGGTCAAAGAATGGGTTGTATTGAATCTACTCTCAGCTTCAGTCAGGGGTTGTATAATGGATTTCACAGCCATGTTTGCAGAAAGCAGACTCTAGGCACCCAGTAATTATCCTTGAAAGGCACTGAACCAGTGAACATAAAATAGGAATATGAGAGTACGCAAGGCAGCTCCCAGCCCTATCTGGTGCACTAAGATCACTGAGGAACTTGAACATTGATCAAATTGGACCTTTTTCTGTTGACGAAGTTGGCTGTGTTATGATATGGCCCTTTCAATATAATATAGGTACAGTCTATAGTGCACAGGACCTGGGGAAAGCCAGCTATGTTGGCACAGCCTTGTGCCCAGACTGCACCATTGGCCTCATCACAGGGGATCGAGATAAAGCCGTGTGATCTGGCACAATTGCATAAGTAACCTCCTAGATACATTTGTGGGTAGAGGAATAAGAGATCCCATACAGGTCCCCACTAGATCCTTAGAAGCCGCCAGCTACATAACAAATTGAGTGCAACTGTCACCTTAAAGGCCGCTGGCTAGGGTGACTGCTCAGGTCTCAGGTACGATCCAGCAGATGTATAGTGTCCCGAGACAAGCTTACTCTGTGGTGCCAATTTGCCTCACTCACCTAGAAGAAATGGCACTGAGGAAGATAGACTCTGGACCTCCTATAACCCCTCCACAATCGAAGGGGATCATCACTATGACTGCTTCCTGTGAACGCTGTTCAACAGCCCTTGGAAGTTGCTGTTGTTCCTGGGCTTGCTGACAAATCCGGTGATCCTAAATTTCTCTGCATCTTCATTGCATCATGGTCACAGTGACATGACCTTTCCTGGGTCTGGATCCACTAGTCACAGTTTCAATAAACCTGAGTGGGCAATATCAGAAAAAGGACAGGGCCTTAAGAATGATACTGTCACCATTCACATCACACACAGCATAGTCCTCTAAACAGCAGGTCATGGAAAACTCTGACAAGGATAGCCATAGAATATATGTAAATGTCCCTTTGACATAGGGGACTGAAAGCATCTCACCTGCGACTCCAACACCAAATCACCCAAAAAAAGGCAGCAATGCATATAAAAGAGCACATTGGCAAATAGTTACAGTGCAAAGTGAGTGGAAATCAACTCTTGTACATCCTATGAGACTTTGGATTGTCTTACTAAATTGTAACTTACAGGTGACACTATAATAGTCGCTTGTGATTACTTCTGCTTCACAGAGATGCCTTTGATCAATCTACAATGACCAAGGATATGGTCAAGATTGCTGTTAACAGGTTTTGCAACCCACACAGTATTTCACATATAGAACTCGAGAATTACAGATGTCATCAACCTGCAGTGTGTAAGTGCCTGATTGCCCTTTGAAGGGTCTCATGTCACCCACTTGCTAAGACAAATGAAACCACTTACTCAGTCCACTTCTGGTCTCATGCTGGCAGCCATTTTTTTTATTTCCATTGCACATTTGCAATTCAGATGATGATGGAAGGCAACGCCAGCTTGTGCTTCACAGACAGGATTATAGACTCAGGCTGATAATTTGCAGGATCCAAACCTCGCAACTAAACCTCCATGTTCCTTTCTTCTCTACACTCCTGGTAACATTCCACCAACTCATTCATTTACATCTTCATCTCCCAACTTTACCCCAGAGCCCCAGATCTACAGTTTAGCCATAGCCAACCATTGTGGTGCACTGTCTTCTGTTCAAGCCAGGATGGTGGCGACAGTCAGCTAACCCCTCTGAGTACCCCCTGCAGTAACCCCTGTCCTATAATGGACAAAAAAAAAATAGCTAGATAAATTCAGCAGGTCTGGCATCATTGCATTTTCTACTTGAGGACCCTACAGCCTCTCGGACTCAGCATCGAGTTCAAGAGAGCCTGATTACAGCCTTCCATGTTTTTTTACCCATCCCACACCTGGTCCTGTTCTGGTTGCTTTTAGCACAATCACCCGTTTACATGTACTCCCATTAAAACATTATATGGGTTGCATTCATTACAGCTTGTCCATTTTCCCCTACTCTTAGCTCTTATTCTTACTCATTCAGTTTTTCTTGTGTCCTGGCTTGCTATCCATAATCTCCTTGTTTACCTACCCCTTTCATATATCTCTCTCTGGGCTCCATCTCATCCATCAGCTCACCTCTTCCATCCCCTCTCCACCTCTCCCACTCCCAACCCCAACTTCAGCATAAATACACATTTTCCCAGCTGCTAAAAATTCTGATACAGAGTCACCAGACTTGAAACATTAACTCTACTTTCTTCCTACAGATGTTGCCAGACCTGCTGAATTTCTCCAGCAACTTCTGTTTTTACTTCAGATATCCAACATTAAGAATTCTTTGTTTTATCCTACAATGGTCTGTTGGCTCCCACCCTTATATGTTGAATTGTTCCCATCACAGTTATTGTCCCCTCTGATTCCCAACATCCTGCCTCTAATTGACTTCCCCAATTTCCCTACCAGAACACTGGCCCCTGAAGAGTTCACCTTGAATTTTACTGACCATATCCCCTGACCATGGGCTGACCATGATCCATCTCATTGACTGACTTGGAAGGACAGAACTGACTGATGAGTGACCAGGTCCCTTACAGCTCTGTACAGCTCCCCACCTGATTTACACCACTGTATAGCTCTGTACAGCTCCCCACCTGATTTACACCACTGTATAGCTCTGTACAGCTCCCCACCATGAATAATGACGCTTGATTTGCATGGTCAATTTCCCAGATTATGATGATACAGAATCCCTAACCCTAAACACCTGAAGAAGCTGAACGGCCATGTCTAAGCCCAGAGAATGAGATCGGACACTGCCCTTGACTGACTGTGGTGGACCTCGCTCCAACTGATGATGGCCCCCTTAACCTGACTGAGAACTAGTCCCCTTAGACTTTGAGTCATGGCCACTTGGATGAATGATACTCAGTGTGTTAGCTGTGTAACATCCTGGTACATGATGTGAATGGGACATTAATGCGACTTGGTGACGTACAGCAACTTGTCTACCCATTTGACTGATGCTGGCAAAAGTGACAAGCTACCTAGCTTTGTTTCTGTGCTAAACAGTTAGACCAGACAGAATTATTATGAGACTGTAAATTCTAACTGAGGCAGCAAAGTGCTAAAAGGCAAGATAAGATAGAGCTGCTGTGAGCATTCAAGTGAGTAATTACTGCAAAAGCAAAGTAAGAGCCCCGAGATACATTCTGCTCTATGTAAGATGGGTGCTTTCCCCGTGCACAAAGCTGTCTGACTGCAATATTGCACTGAGAGGTGTCTGTGCACTCCAAATCCCAATTGGAAGTGGACAACTCTAAGTGAGTTAGAGCTATGCAATGATGTAGGTGGTGAAATTGGTACAAGTATGTTACTGTTATGTTGGTGTTTCCTTTGGAATCATATACACGGTATATGAACAGGAACACTCTATGCACAATGCTCACATCTCCACAGACAATTCTTGATTGGACTCAAGCTCCACCTCTTCAGGTCATCCAAGAACTCTCTGAAAGGGGCAGCAATCATAACTACACACAAAACAACTCTCTTCCATTATTTTAAAACTCTCTTTAATAAACATATATACAACAATTATATCTATTATACAAGTATTATGGCTAACCTAGTTCCATCATCAGAAATATATACAAAAAAAGGAAAAGAAAACAACCATTCCATAATTTATGTTGATATAATCAGCCTCTCATGGGAGTAGAGATTCCTCCGTTCAATAGTCTTCTATGAGTGGAAGTGGGTATTGATCCACACTCAGGGATGGGCTTATTGTGACCTTAAACTCACAACAAATCCTCACCACACCACCTGTTTTAAGGCCAGATGGCATACGGTACCAGGCATGCTTTCAGATTCCTTGGACGAGCCTCTGGCTTCAGCTGTAATTTAATTTCAACTCCATTCATTTCCCCCAAGCGTTCCTTTGAAGACATCTTTGTACCTGTCTAGGATTTCTTCTTTGAGTCTGCCAGCCTATGAACCAGCCCCAGCTCAACCTTAATTTTTATAACTAGGGGCTTCAGAATTGAAGAGTTTTCACCCTCTACCACCAAAGTGGCAATTTGGTGCCTTGGTTGTACTTTCACCGGTATGTAGCCTTTCAGTGGCACCACCTATTCCACATATATCCTTGGTGTAATCTTGGAAGGCTTCAGTTGTATTGCCCTCAACTTCTCCCTATAGACTCATTCAGGAATCAGAGACACCGCAGTGCTCATATCCACTTTCATTTTTACTATCTTTCCCTCTACTTTGGAAAGAGCCAAGAAATAATCAATTTCACCCCATACTAACAAACTCTGCTGACTCTGCCCTTTTGTTTCTTCCATGGACCCAGCTGGCTCCCTGCCTATTCCCTGAATGGTAATGTGTACCTTATACCTCGTCCTCAGGATTGATTCCATTTAACTCTTGCTTGAGTTGTACCCGGCAATTTCACGCAACGTGACCTGCCCACTTTCACAGGTAGCACTGGTTTCTCGAATCCAACATGTTGACTCCTTATGGCTGCACTTGCCACACCATAGCATTCGACACTTGCTACCGTACTTTGCTGCATTTCCACTACTTTATGCACCGTAACATCCATTGGGTTACTTCGCTGGTGACCAACTCCAATCGAGGTAGTAATTTCAAAAGCTGCCTGGAAATCCAGTTCTCTCCTTGTTAGTATCGTCACACCTTTGACAAAGTGCCGCACATGAGGTGCCACACACGAGGCTGCTGCTGAAGGATGCATAGTGTTAGGGGAGAGTATTAACATGAATAAAGGGTTGGTTGACTGGCAAGAAACAAAGAGTGGGGATAAATGAATATTAATCTGGCTGGTAATCAGTGACTGGTGGTATCCCTTAAGGATCAGTTTTGGGACCACAATCATTTACAATTTATGTAGATGATTTAGAGTTGGGGACCATGTCTACGGTGTCAAAATTTGAGTTGCAGATCAAAGTGGCAGAGGACTGTGAAACTTTGCAGAGGAACATAGATACATTGAGTGAGTAGGCAAAGGTCTGGCAGATGGAATACAATGTTAGTAAGTGTGAAATCATACATTTTGGTATGAGTAACTTGAATGGTAAAATGTTGCAGCATGCTGCTGTGCAGAGGGACCTGGGTGTCCTTGTGCATGAATCGCAGAAGGTTGGTCTGCAGGTACAACAAGTAATTAGGAAGGCAAATGGAATTTTGTCCTTCATTGCTAAAGGGGTTGACTTTAAAAGCAGAGAGGTAATGTTATAGCTGTGCAAGGTGCTGGTGAAGCCACACCAGGAGTATTGTATCCAGATTTGGTCTCCTTCCTTAAGAAAGGATGTACTGGCAGAGGAGGTTCACTAGGTTGATTCCAGAGTTGAGGGGGTTGGTTTATGAAGAGAGGCTGAGTAGACTAGGATTATATTCATAGAATGAGGGGGGCAATCTTATAGAAACATACAAAGTTATAAAGGGAATTGATAAAATAGAAACAGATAGGATGTTTCCACTGGTAGTGAGAAGAGGGTATGGCCTCAAAATTAGAGGAAGCAGGTTTAGAACTGAACAGAGAAGGAACTTCTTCACCCAGTGGGTTGTTAGTCTATGGAATTCCTTGCCCTGGGAAATAGTTGGTACTACCTCAGTAATCGCTTTTAAAGCTAAGATAGATACATTTTGAAAAATAAAGGAATTAAGGGATATGGTGAAAATGCGGGTTAGTGGAGCTTCACTCACCCAGACTGCTTCTATTGTTCTAACTTTTAAAATAAAACCCAAGGCCTCACAAGCTGTTTCCTTTGTTAGCTTTGGTGTAAACTGCTCAGCATCTCTGTTTCAACCTTTCTTCATTAAAAAAAGGACCAAATACACCTCTTCAAACCATAGTATCGCTACAGTCATGTCATTCTTCATTGTGCATCCAAACAATTGTAATAATATCTGCAGCAATGGTTTGTGCAGACTCTTTAGAGACCAAAACATAATGTCTCATATGTCTAACACCATTCTTTATAGAGCACTTAATGACTGTACTGAAGTCTAGAAACTACCAATGACTTTTATAGAGATAGCAACAACAACAGAGATCTTAACAACATTGTGCATAGAGTGTTCCTGTTCATATTCCGTGTATATGATTCCAAAGGAAGCACCAACATAACAGTATCGTAATTGTACCAATTTCACCACCTACATCATTGCATAGCTCTAACTCACTTAGAGTTGTCCACTTCCAATTGGGATTTATATGAACAATATTAGTGAAAGGGGCTCCTTTCTGATCCTCAGTTCTGCAAGATTTAGACAGGGTTTTAGAGTAGAGTGGAGTAGATTAGCTTTTATTTGTTATTTCTACCATATACAACTGATACAGTAAAAATGAAACAGTGTTCCTGCAGGACCGAGGGTACTACATGGACAGCACAAATTACGCAATCGTACATGGCATAAAGTGCGTAAGAAGTGAAAAACATACAAGTTAGAGTTTAATAGAAGAATGATAAATAATAGACATTTTTCTACTAGCACTTCGAAGTTGTACAAAAGAATCTCAGATGGGAAAGTGTCCGATTATGCTATGTTAAGGAGCCTGATGGCTAGGGGAAGAAACTGTTGCACAGTCTGGCCATGAAAGACTGAATGCTCCAATATCTTCTGCCAGGTGGCAGGAGGAAGAAGAGTTTGAGTGAGGGGCATGTGGGATCTTCCACAATGCTCTTAGCCTTTTGGATGTAGTGTGTGGAGTAAATGTCTGTAATTGAGGGAAGAGAGACCCCGATGATCTTCTCAGCTGTCCTCACTATCCGCTGTAGGGTCTTACGATCCGAGACAGTGCAATTCCCAAACCAGGCAGTGATGCTGCAGCTCAGGGTACTCGCAATGAACCCTCTGTAGAATTTGTTGAGGATGGGGGTGGGGGGGGGGTGGGGGGGTGGGTAGCTTTCCTCAGCCTGCACAGGAAGTAAAGACACTGCTGGGCTTTCCTGCTTATGGAGCTGGTGTTGATGGTCCAGATGAGATTCTCCACAAGGTGTATGTCAAGAAATCTGGTGCTCTTCACGAGTTCCATGGGGGAGGCATCAATGTCCAGAGGAGAGTGGTCGTTCCATGCCCTCCTGAAGTCAACAACCATCTCTTTCATCTTGTCCACATTCAGATACAGATTGTTGGTCCTGCACTAGTCTGTTAGCTGCTGCATCTCCTCTCTTTATGCTGACTCGTTGTTCCTGCTGATGAGACCCACTACAATCGTATCATCAGCGAACTTAATGATGTGGTTTGACCTGTATATCTCTGCACAGTTACATGTCAGCAGGGTAAACAGCTGGGGGATCCTGTGCTCAGTGTGATGATGTTGTTCATGCTATTCCCAATCCGGACTGACTGAGGTCTCCCAGTCAGGAGCATTGAGTGCCAAATTACTTTAGGATCAGTCTGCATGCTCTGCACATTTGCAATAGGTTCTTCCTGAATTTGTACTGATGCCATCACTAAAATGTTACCCAGTACTGTTCAATTGGAATGTATGCATCCAAATAAAACATGTCATTTCCTGACCAAACATCATTGCCATAGTTCCATGAAACCAACTGGAGAGCTAAATCTAACAGACAAATGATTTACACTTAAAAAAATCAGTTATGTGGAATCCAACTTTCTTAATTCACTCTCAGGACCAATCTTAATTTCTCATCCATAATTGACCTGAAGGTGGTGGTGGCAAGCCACCCTCTTAAACTGCTGCAGATCACGCAGTGTTAGGCTATCCACAGTACTGTAAACAAGGAGTTCCAGGATATTAATCACATGACAGTGGTGGAATGACAATATCATTCCAAAGCAGAATAGTGTGTGGCTTTGATGTGAATGTGCAGGTGCCGGTGTACCATGCATCTATCTACTGTTTTTTTCTTTCCATTTGGCAGAAGTCACAGGTTTGGATGCTATTGTGCATTTTGTAGATAGTAGTTGCTGCCGGTACAGTACATCAGTGGTGAAAGGAATGAATGAAAAAAGTGGTGAATGGAGTTCGATTTAAGCTGCTTTGTCCTGATTTGGAGATACCGGTGTTGGATTGGAGCGTACAATATTTTAAAAATCACACAACACCAGGTTATAGTCCAACAGGTTTAATTGGAAGCACTAGCTTTCAGAGTGCTGCTCCTTCATTAGGTGGTTGATGAACCTGGTGTTGTGTGAGTTTTAACTTTGCTTTGTCCTGGGTGGTGACCAACTTTTGGTTTTGTTTATGCTACTCCAATCTAGGCAAATTGAGACCATTCCATTACATTCTTGACTTGTTACCTTGTAGATGATGGACAAACTTTGGGGAGTTAGGGGGTGAGATATTTGCTAGGTCATTTCAGAGAGCATCTAAAGAATCAACCACATTGCTGTCTGTTTCTAGACTCATGAAGATTCATCCATATAATAGTGTGACGATTGATTTCCTTCATCAAAACAAATTTAATGAACATTATTTTATATTTTTAATTCACTAACTTCCATTAATCTATGTAATTTTCTGTATAATAATTTCATTTCCATTTCAATCAAGCAAATAAATATTGTGCTGTGTATCAAGATTAAATAGGTGAGAAACTCCTGAAAGTAACATTCTACAAATTGAATCTGGTAACAATTGTGCTCTTCCTCTTCAAAAACAACTTTGGAAACACCTTCTTCGTCATTATTACAAATATGATCATCATTTCATTGATAGGTTATTTTCATGTTGCAATATTTGGGAATCTTTTTGCAATATACAATTGTTTGAGCTGTGTGATGAAGTCAATATGTTAATTCATTTTTTAAAAATCAAAATAATACTGCACTCAAGTTCCTTTCTTTCATGAAGTGGTTTAAGATATTTGACTAAGTTGGTAAGGAATGATGTAAATGCAAGTGTTCGTCCATATAATTGTTATTAATTATATTTTTGAAGAATTGCAGCTTTACTGAGCTGTCAACAGGGTGTGCTATCTCACTGTTTTCAAATTGGAAAAGCAGCTGGGAACCAAAATATGCAGGTTTATATATCTCAGGTTGTGGGTTAGTTTGAAGATACTTATAATACTGAGCTTTTTTTTTGTTAAATTAACTCCCATGTGCACAAAATAAATAATACACATTTGAGTATGGGTTTGAAAGCTGTAACGTCACGTAGAAGATGTGATAAACGCAGTGGAATACAAGGTAAAAACAATGACTGCAGATGCTGAAAACCAAATACTGGATTAGTGGTGCTGGAAGAGCACAGCAGTTCAGGCAGCATCCTGATGAAGGGCTTTTGCCCGAAACGTCGATTTCGCTGCTCGTTGGATGCTGCCTGAACTGCTGTGCTCTTCCAGCACCACTAATCCAGCAGTGGAATACTGACTGATGATCCCACAAGATTTTTATGTGGAAAGAGTATCTGCTGAGGGCGAAGTCATGTAGCTGGCAGCATTAAATAGATGTTTTGGAGTTTGTGTATAATTATCCTTAGGAAACAGGTGTAATGTCAGCTAGGTTCCTTTCCTTGGAAGTGACCTACACTCATTACAATCGTTCGGGGTAAATTAGATTTTACTAAGATGACTACAGCATTATAGAAATACTATATAAGTGATCTGACGAAAGGAATCAACTCAGGAAGGTAATCAACATAGTCTTCCTCTGTAGAATCATGGTTCATGTTCTGAGCTAGTATTATTGATATTTTGTAAAGAAAATAAAATATGGCTCTATACAACAGCTTTTTGGGACAGTGGTGCACCTCAAAATGGGTTTGCAGTTCGTACAATAACTGGCAGAGAATTACTGAATCATCTGTTTTAGGTTTTATTTGAGGGATAGATGTTAACCAGGACATCAGGAAATCTTCTGTACTCAGCTTTAAGTAATGCAATGAAATATTTAATGCCAACTGAGAATGTAACATTTCAACTGAAAGATGGCATGTCTGATGCTGCTTGAGTCTGTGATCTGTAAGGCAAAATTCTACATCTGAGCAAAGGCAAACAATTTTTGTCTCTCATTAAATTTTATTTTGTCACTGAAAATCACTATGCCTTTGATAAGCAGCTAATTTGGAATATACTCAGTGTAGAATGATGCACGCTCATTTTTCAACAATTTCATCAATGAGATTATATTTCTGTACTTTTGATTGTAGACCGAAATATGATAAGGATTGTTCAAAAAAAGTATTGTGGAAGAGGTTGCTGACTTTTTAAAAGCATGACACTGAATTTCATTGTAAACAGTGTTTACATTGCTGCTTTGTTCAACCAGTGAAGATGGCGGATTGCAGATGGGCTGGCACCAGGGTATGTGTACTGAAATTTGGCCAGCAAAAAGTAACTATTTGTTTGTGCTGTGATGACGAGTTGTTGATGACAAAATCTATCAGTTTGCCAACAACTATGTGATTGTCTCCTGGGTAGCTGAATCACTTGTGGGGTGGATGGTATTACAAGAAACCTTCAGACCTCCTAAAGGGGAGGTATGTCTCTCTCCGAAATAGAGATTAACTGAAGCCTGAAAAACAACATTTATCTTCTCTCATCAGTTGCTAAAACGGTTCCTTTTAACCAATACATCAGAGACTTCAGTCAGTCATTCTGTGCTTCCTGCAATGGAGGCCCCTAGCTGAAGAGAAATTCAAGCACAGGAAGTTTGGGCTTGCAAAAAGATCATCTCAGTGAAGTCTGCGGAAGGGACCATTGAACCTTCCTCTTTTCCCCCCACCTCTTGTTTTCATTTGCCTGAGTTGAAACAGACAGATAATCTGGGGAACTTTTGTAATCTTTGATCAAATCTTTAACTTATGTGATGGCCCTGGGATTAGTAAGGCTTGATTTCCAATGCACCACCCCAGCGGTGCGACATAAGTAACTATATTCTCAGTGGGTTATTTAAATAAACATAGGATGCAATATTGATTCAATTATTCTGTTTTAGTTTACCCAACACCTTTATCAATATAAACTGCTCAATTATAGCAGATAAACAGTGAAGCGCTCCTGTACATGGATGCTGACTCAGTTTAATAACAAGGGCTTGTGGACAGATTGTGAATATGTGAGTACAAGAGCAGGCTCCATCAAAGAAGACACAAAGACTGATTCAACAGCATTCATGGAGAAAAAGCATGAGAGGAAATAATAAGGATATGGACAATGGTTTCCATCCATTCCTTTGGTAGATAGTTGACCATGGGATATGTACCCATTATCAGCAGTAATGCCTTTCCTATGCAGATCACTCCTCTTTGATAATATAGATATTGCAGAGCGATTCCATAAGACACATGTAAATGGAACTCCAAAGGGTAGTAACATGAAGACATTGACTGCAGAGGAAAAGGCTACCCAAGTGTTAAGGAGAAGAGTGAAGGGTAGAAACCAGAACCATATCCTGATTGGCATTAGCAATTATGAAGGTATAGCCTATGTTGTGGGCAGGTTTACTTGACCAGAACATGTAGCTATGTCAAAGTGCTGAGACCCAATGCATGGTAGATGATCTCTTTATAACTCCCACATCTGAGACTTCACTGACACTAGGGGCACTTTGCTGCCTCATAGGCTATCACGATGGTTTGTGAAAAGGTAGCTTTGCTGTTAGGGACTTGTGGACTGAAGTACTTAAAACAGAATTATTAGAAAGGTGGATCTCACAAGAGAACCGATAGGGAAAACAAAAGAGGTACAGAGGTATAAATAGTAGATTGTAATCATTAATTTAATGGAAAAAGTAGCTTTATTTCCCACCTGCTCATCTGTGAACTGTGTCAATGATTTGTGATGTCATGGTAGTTTTTGTTATAGTGACCATTAAAGAGCAATTGCTTTATGTGAAAAAAAATGTAATTGTGTAGTTTATAAAAAACATTGAAATGTCATGCTTTAACATACAACAACGAGTGAGATAAAGAATATCAGTGGTAATTTAAAATCACAAGTTGTACTGGTGAAGAGCAGAATTTTCTTAAAATATATCAATGTAATATTCATGTTCATCTTCCAAATACAGAATCATTCAATTACTGTAGCCTTTTTGCATGCTAGTTTATCTTCAGAGCTCCATTGTTGGATTTTTAAAAATTTATTCTCTGTAATCCCCAGGCATATGTGCAATTAATTTATTTCTTCAATAAGCAATTTATCAAAGAATGCATTAATGATTGTGCCATAACTACACTAACCCAAACAAGGCTGAGAATAAATATTGTGGATTTGATTTATTGGAGACTCAATCTCCTTCTGGTAATTGTCACTCAGCCGTTTATATTAATAAAGGTGTTGAGTAAACTAAAACAGGTTAATTGAATCAATATTGCATTCTGTTTATTTAAATAACCTCAATTCTCAGACAAAAGCCTTAGTCATTCTCGTAATCTTTCGAAAATTGTATTGAGCAGAACATTCACTTTAAACCAAGCTATTATTCTATAATACTTATATACATGTTTTAAATTTGTTTTCTCTTCATCCTCAAGTTGTATTGCCTTTCTACATCTTAAACAATGCCATTGTTCAGAAGGCTGTGGTGTATCAGACATATTCGGTATAACACAGTGTAGTTAGAAAACAGTAGGTGCTACTATTTTGTATTTGGACCCTTGTAACCAGCAGACAGAGGCTAGTTGTACCCCATTTCTTTCACAGCTGAAAGTTAATAGGATTCTATGTTAATCCAGGTTTTTTCATCTTCTCTCAATTTTGAAAGTATCTGCTCTTTCTCTGAAGCCATCAACTTTCAATACCTATTTACTTATTTTATACTGATTTTGTTTAGAACACATGCTTTCACTGAGAGTGAAATATTAAGGTTACAACTGTTCTATTCCAGAAAGCTAGGCAATGAAGGGTAAAACTGAAGCAGCACGGTGGCACAGTGGTTAGCACTGCTGCCTCACAGCGCCAGAGACCCGGGTTCATTTCCCGCCTCAGGCGACTGACTGTGTGGAGTTTGCACATTCTCTCAGTGTCTGCGTGGGTTTCCTCCCACAATCCAAAAAATGTGCAGGTTAGGTGAATTGACTATGCTAAATTGCCCGTAGTGTTAGGTGAAGGGGTAAATGTAGGGGAATGGATCTGGGTGGGTTACGCTTCGGCAGGTCGGTGTGGACTTGTTGGGCCAAAGGCCCTGTTTCCACACTGTAAGTAATCTAATCTAAATCAAAAGCCTAATCTGACATGCTTATAAACTTTTATTATCAAAGTCAAACAATTACATTACAATTACACAAGTGATTTCCCAGTTCATGCTCATCATTAGATTAGATATTTGTATTTTAAATTATAGCATTCTCTTCTACATTGTTCATGACTAAGATTTTCATGTTAACTCATGGAAACACACATCACCTCTGTATAAGGTCATTGTTTATTCTGCTCAAGATGTAGTGTCCCAGATTTGCATGTGGGCAAGCAAACAGATGGTAGAAAGAAGTCAATAAATAAACTTTCCATGCAGAATCAGAGTCACATTTCTGAGCAATTCACTGTGCATGGGAAAGGCACTATAATATAATAATCTAGTAACACAGACTGTGCTGGTGGACAGTGACTGTACCCAGAGTAATCGGCGTAGAGAGGGGATTGTAATAGTGACCATAAAAATGCTAGACTTTCTGAAGCAAAGACAGTTAATAACATTGCCAGTCGCACTGAAATGTGTGGAGAAGACAATGATAGTAACTGATGATTTATGTTGTCGTCCCACAGCAAGTTTGAATATGGAGAGGCCATTTGGGGAAGGCCCATGGATAGGCTTGGCAAAAACTCCCACCAGTCACAGTCACAAATGGGCCTTTCACACTCAAGGAGTATGACAGTCAAAAACTGTGCAAGCTGCTTAGGACCCCGGTCATCTTCATCAAGCTCCCCTGCAGCATCTCTGGTCATGCTGAACCAGAGGAGCAGTAGTTATAGGATCTCCAGTAATGCAGCACATTCTGGATGGGAAACTTTGATTACATGTCTGGTAATACTGGAGCATGAAGGGAGGGACAGTGACAAAAATGCAGGAAACCCCTGTTGATTGTTGTAAAAATCAATCTGATTCACTAGTGCCCTTGAAGGAAGGAAAACTGCCATCCTTACCTCATCCAGCCTACATTAACTCCAGACCAACAACATTGTGGTTAACTATGAAATGTCCTTTGAAATGGTTGAAGCATGCTGCGAAAACTTTTTAAAGGGAATGAACTTGAAATTGACTAACTGACACTGACCTTGACACCAGAAAAAGCAATGCTAACTTGCAAGGTCAACCCTGCAAAATCCATACCTACATCCAGGAACTAGTGCCAAAATTGGTAAAGATGTCACAGGGACGTCTCAAGCACCAGCCTGACATACTTACAGAACCCACACAATATCCTTGACAACTCCATCACGGGATATATCCTGCCCCAAAGGCAGGACAGACCTAGGAGAGGAGAGGTGGTAGTAGAGTGGTGTACAGTTGGGAGGGAGTCAGCCTAGGAGACTTCAATATTAAAGTCTCATGTCATCAGGTCAGACTCGGGCAAAGAAACCTCCAGCTGATTACCACATACCAGCCCCACCTTCTCTGATGAGCCAATGCTCCTCCATGTTTAACATCACTCGGGGGAAGCACGGATGGTGGCAAATATATTCTGATTGGAGCACCACTATTGACCATGCTGGTCGAGTCCAAAAGGAAATAAATATTTGATCCTGTTGCAAATGGCATGTAGGTTGTCAGTCAGGAAAGTATTGGAATATGCTAGCCACCTGCCGACTGGAGGAAAAACGCCTCATCTTCTGCCTTGAGACCCTCCAACCACATGGGATCAATGTTGATTTCACCAGTTTCCTCATCTTCCTTCCCCCACCTTATTCCAGATTCAACCCTCCAACTCAGCACCGCCCTCTTGAACTGTCCCATCTGTCCATCTTCCTTCCCACCTATCTGTTCCACCCTCAATTCCGACCTATCACCATCACATCCCACCTTCATCTACCTTGCCACCAGCCCCACCCCTCTCCTATTTATCTCTCAGCCCCCTTGGACCCACATTCCTGATAAAGGGCTTATGCTCAGAACATCTATCTCCCGTTCCTCCGATGCTGCCTGTCCCGCTGTCCTTTTTCAGCGCCACACCTTTAGACAAAGTATTTGAACAGTCAAGCGTAGAGGCACAGCTAAAGTTTGAAAAACAGTTGAGTTGTGGTATGGCAGAGATGAACATGTGACACAGTGGCTAGCACTGCTGCCTCACAGCACCAGGGACCTGGGTTCGATTCCAGCCTCTGGTGACTGTGTGTGGAGTTTGCACATTCTCCCCATGTCTGCATGGGTTTCCTCTGGGTGCCAATGGTTTCTTCCCACAATCCAAAGATGTGCAGGTTAGGTGAATTGGCTATGCTAAATTGCCCTTGGTGTTAGATACATTAGGCAGAAGGAAATGGGTCTGGATGGGTTACTCTTCAGAGGGTTAGGGTGGGCCTGTTGGGCTGAATGGCCTGTTTCCACACTGTAGGGAATCTAATTAAGTCATTATGGAGATGGTGATCTTGTTGACAAAGCAGATATAGGATCAGAAGCTCAATTCAGAGTCAAATGGAAGTCCATAATTGTCAAGTTATATACAACCAGTGCTGATCAATGCATGCAAAAATTATGTCTAGAAATAATAAATGCATTGAGTTCTTACATAAAATGAGAAAATGCATTTCCAGCTCCATTCATTAACCTGTCTTAACTGGCACGTAATATTTTCTGTTAAGATATGTCTTGCTTTTGTTGAGCAATAGCTTGGTAATGTTGGAATGGTTGGACTGTAACTGAACCTATATCTGCAGGACAGTCTTTGATACACCATATGACTGCAGGGGCCTTCCTCAATAGGTTGGGTATCAATGTGTATTGAAAAGCAGCAATCCATATCTGAGACCCAAAAAAAATATTCCATTTGATCAGCATATCAAAGCCAGTTTCTTTTCTCTACAAACAAAACTGGATGAGAACAAATATTAGTCAGAAATTCAATTAATTTAGAAAACAGCAAAATGGAGAAATAAGAAACACCACACATCGGATAAGCCAAGTAGAAGATAGGAGAATGTCTTTAGAGAAAGTCCTTGTCTTTATTCTTACTGCTCCTTCAGCTGAAAACACTTAAAAACTGTGGAGTTTTCATTCTATATGAAAGGCATGGCTGCCTTGGTGAGATCTTCTCAACCTTATAGTTGAGACATTGGCAACTAAATCCTGAAACAACATAGAACAGGAAAAAGTTGCTATGCTCTCCAACTGTATATCAGTTTCTTATGCAAACTGCTTCTGATCTGCCTTCTTAGAAATAAAGAATTGCCATATATTTCTACCCTTGTCAACTGGTTAAAAAGTAGAATATTTAGACTTGAATTAGGTGGTTAGAGCTTGGATTTTAAATTGTTTTGTTGTTGGCAGTACCAATGCTAATTCTTATCGACAACATCTCTTGCACAGCATTGTCACCCATCTTCTCAATGGGCTTTAAAATTTTCCCAAATAAATACTACTTTTTAAAAAAATGGAGAATAGTAGTAATGAGATTTAAATCGAAAGTACATGAGATGTTGAGTTCTAGCAAAGGTAATTCATGAAAGCTCCTAAAAGCAGTTTAGCGAGCTTTGTCAGTCATTTAATAAACACAATTATATGTTGGTGTTCTGCCACCAATAACAATTGATGTAATTTTCTTTTGTCTTGTTTTGACATCTTCCAATTGCAGGTTACCTAAAACCTCTGATACTGTATCTAAATTATTGTAAAAGTATTTCACAGCCTGTCACCTTGCCCTTATTTTCAGGCATAGAAACAGCCCTCCACATTGTTTATTACACTAAATGATAGTTGAACACTTCCAAAGGAGAATCAGGCTGGAGGTTTGAGGAGGAAAGGAGCTATGGGACACTCCTCATTCTTCTGGGCTGCAAAAATAATAATTCAAAATGTATTTGAACCTTTAAAAGTGGTATTTATGAGTAGCCTCCGGCCCATTTAGCTGGTTGGACTACTTAATGTCAGACACATGTGCACACTTCATTTGTCAGAATGCTACAGCCAGCAAAGCACCCAAATTAGTATAATTAAGCATCATTGCACCTGTTTTGGATAGATGGGCTATTTGTTCAACGTTGTCCGTTAATCTACATTTGAGGGGCTTACAGTGGGATAGCCAGTATCCTTCCTCCCTCAATTTTCAGCTACTACTTACATGAATTCAAATATGGTAGCATTAGGGTTATGTCATTTTTTTCAGATGAGACTGATTTCTAACATCATTAAGCCAGTCTGTTTCAGTTACCACTTCACCATTTCTCTATCATGAGAAGGGATGGTGCTGATCTCTGAATCTATCCATGTCTTTGTAATTTGTTAACTGTTTCAGCATTTCAAGTCATCTATTCATGAGTGAAGTAAAACTATGAATAGAATTAACTTCAGATTTTTTTTCCCCTCTCAGTGGGATTCATTCATTGACTGAAAATTTGCTTTGACTTGCTGTTGTTTTGGAGCTGGTAAACTGAAGTGACAGAAGAGAAGCTGGATTTTTTTTCCCCAAGTTGCTGTTTCCCTCCTTACAGAAAAAAAAAATCACTTGCAAGAATGTATTAGAATATTTCACATCATTCATTATCATTATTCTGATGATAATAGTTTATTTGAAGACTGAGATTTTTTTCAGAAAAATAACCAAGAGGAAAGCATTAATCAAATTATTTTTTTTAAATACAGAAGGGAGGAGTTTTACAGAGACCACAACTGCCATAAAGAATTAAGGAGGGTGCACAATTTTGATCTCACAGCAGCAAATTAAAACACAGAGATTAAGTCAATGTCACATTTTCCGCATGTCAGACCTCACACCAGCCTGTAGTAGGCTGCTACATTGGCATGGGAAAGACATGGAATTGTAGCTAGGGAACAAAGTTTGGAGCAGAGACCAAGAACAAGGTTTTCAGTTTTCCCAATAGCTAAATAATTGGTTGGTTGATATCATTTCATAACTATTGCTGAACAGTCTTGCAGAACAGAAAGACATATGATATGATATACATATATCATTAAGGAATCATTACATAAGCTGCTGTCAATGGCTAGGCCCTTGAGATAATTCATGATGTATTAGGCCTATGACTCAGACAGAAGAGTGCAGCAGTTATAGAGGTCCTACATGGTGATGTAACCTTCCAGTTAACATTTTATGCATACTGTCTTCAAGTAAAGAATCCAGTTGTTTCCCAGTATTTGTCATGTTGCACCATTGCTTTTGTTAAAAATTAGAATTTCCCCACCCCATGAAAAAAACGTGAGAAATGGCAAGCCAATTGAGAAAATGCAGCAAGAAAAATGAAATTCTTAAGATTGAGGGGAATAAAAAGGTCAATTTTGTGCATTGGGTTTTAACAGTAAGAAGAAAATCCTGGTAGTGAGCAGTACGGGGTCTATTCGCTTTAACATTAATTATTACC